>NC_133935.1:88275814-88575814 GCF_031877795.1 Strix aluco | reverse complement strand
AACAGATCGGGCGGGTACAGCCGACCAGCACGGCTCGAGGTGACGCAAGGTGACCCCTGTCTATGACCTAACCTAGAGCAAAGATCATTTATCTGTTTAACGAGGAGGCTGAAAACGTATCAAGCCAGAAGGATGATCAAATTGTGCCTGCTGCGGACATTTCCCCTTAATCTCTTGATCCTAAATGGACTTGGTCATAATTGTAGCATGGTGGAGCCTGCAAGCACCACGGTCAAGAACCGTGAATGAGACTGGAAGAGAACTACTGCCATCACCTGGGATTTAACGGGACCAAGGCCCAGTCATGGTCTTCAACCAGCTGCTGGAATAAGCTGCACCAATGTTGTATTAAATGAATGATTTTTCCATTTTCATAGTATTGGTTTTGGGTCTTTAAAGAATGCCCTAAGAAAATCTGATTTTCAGAAAAACTCTAGCACCAATCCTCTGAAAATTAAGACTTTAATGTATCTCCAATTAGGAACTCAAAACCACCACTAATCGTTTCTGATAATCCTGGCTAAGAGTGGGATTGATCTCCAAAGAGCAAGCAGGGTAACCAAAGCAGAAAGTGAGATTTTTTTTTTCCTCCCAGCACAATGTAACTTTAAATTATTTATTTTAAATTACAAGGAGTGAGTGAGAAGACTTCCAGAACAACAGTACTGTGCCATGAAAGCACCTGCTTACCGAGTAATTGCAGCTGAGAGAAATCACAGCTATGTCAGCAGCATACAAGTGGCCCCCAACCCTAGCAGGCAGCTCCCAAGCTGCACACAGTAACCTCAGCCTGCCTTCTGTACCGCCACCTCCAGATCTGGTATTCCAGCAAAGCAAATCCGCATTTTCCCTAAGAGCAAAAATGAAAGTACGTTATCTTTGGGCACACAAGGATAACCTCGTGCTGCGGGTACGTCACCGTCGGATACTGATCCAGCAGAACAGACTGACTCTAGCAGTGAAAACGTTTTGTTCATCTCACTCCCCCTGCCCCCCCCCCACCCCGACACCACCTCTCAATACAGTTAAGAAAATTTCATATGCACTACATACATATCACAGTTAAAAATAAAGTATTTTTTAAAAAGACTGAAGTCTGGCTAGGATGCCTTTGCTCATAACAACAGATCTGTGTGAGGTACTTTTTCATACTCACAGGGTAAAGTCCCTCGTTATGCACAAGTGAGAATATATCTGAAAATAAGCTATTTGGCTACCTATGTGTCAAGCTTCATGCTTTTATTCCAAAGTGAATGATTTTCCAGCTTAGGTCTTGGACTAATAAAATAAGCGGCATTTAACATCTGACAGGTGGGTTTCAGCATACAGCTTACACACAAAAGCGGGCCCAGCTCTGGATCTAGACTACAGGGGGTAGAGAATAAGCACTGGAGCACTGGTCGTGGCCATCTGCTCTCCCCAGCCTGAGCCTGCTTCTGCAAGTGGCCCAACATCTACACCCGTATGATCTATGTGCACAAGTCCGGTCTGGGAACAAGCTCAATGCAGAGGCCAGCACCGCTCCGTGCAGACCCGCGTCTGAAACGGGGACAGTCTGTACAGGAGTAGGTCCTTCAGCCTACGCGGAAGATCCTCTGTTCCAGAGTCAAGTACACACCTTCAACTGACCTTGCTCCCAGGCAGTCTGAAGCGCAGTCCGGTTCTCCGTACTGTTTTACTCTACTACCCCAAGGCAGCGGTACATGTGTCGTTCCCCCCCCCCCCCCCCCCCCCCAAACTTCTCCGTGACCGACTACCTGGGGAGTAACAGCAGGAGTCCTGTGCTGGGGCCATTTCACTCTCCAATGTTGTCACTAGGTACAAAGTGCAAAAGTGTTGCTGTTCCTGCATCCATTAAAAACTTTAAAAACAGAACAAAACGAACAGAAAAGGATTTCCATAATAATTTGAAAATACATTAGTCTCCAAAAAGCCAGCAAACACCTGATAACCTGTTTGTGCCATATCTGCTCTCGCTCCTGCACGGCAGCAGTCCAGTGAATCATGAGCCTCTCAGCTGGCAAACACCACGCTACCTTCTCGGCATACTCTCCAGCCAACGGAGGATGACATCCAGGGAGTTGAGTTCTGATGGCTCGGACAGGAGAGGCCAATGGCTAACTGCCCCACGAACCAGCAGTGAACTGCCACGTCTCCAGAGGGGAGAGCACTGAGCAATTCACCCCAACACAGAGACTTCCCATTTCTCAAAGACAGTTCAGCATCACAGCAAATTAGCTACTTGGCCTCTGGCTTGGGACAATGCCAACGACTTCCCTCCCACCCCATGAAAATGTAACATAAAATCCCTCCCTGCTTCATCCCATTTAAAGTGTTTGCATCTTTTCCTCCTATGAAATGTTTCTGATAAGGCTTTATTGCTATACAAAAGCGGTGCAAATGCTGCCCAAAGACAGCTCCATCAGGAACTTTGGTCACACGACTGCGGGACTCTTGTGCACTGTCCAAGTCCCAGCGTTAGACCTGCTACCTTTCTGAAGAGAAGCTGAATACTGTGTGCAATAACACTAAGAAAATAGGACTGAACCCCAAATACAAAACAAAAACAAGGGAGAGAGGGAAGGGGACAAGGAACTAAAATTAGGCAGAAGGCTTGCTCGGGAAGAACCCCATCATTCCTGTGATGACTAACTGATCAATGCTACATTTAGACAATGCAAGTGTCTTTCAGAACAGATTGTTGGTGTTGAAACTGCATGTCTGGTCCTGAATGCCAGCTCTCTCATCAATGCAGCATTTATTAAAAAATAAAATTAAAATGAAAAAAAAAAAATTGACAAATTGCATCACCAGGTAGCAGCCTGGCCTGGATCACACACGTCCCATTGCATCCGTTTCATCAAGCGGGGCCATTTAATGTGGCTTCAGCACAGGGCAAGACTTCTTCTTTCCTAAGGAGAAACCCAAAGAGGAGTATTAGAAACCTGGAACGCCTGGAACATACTCGCTCCTGAAGCCGACTTTCATCCTGGTTGGAAACTTTCCTCTTTGGTAGTATCTGAGCCATCCTTCTTCTGTTTTTGTTTCTTCTGCCTGCTAAAACATTATTCGCTTCCTAATGAGAATCTCCTCCAAGTCCTTTACAAAACACTACATTTGGAAATCAAAATAGAAACTGAGAAGTCAGCTTTGACCGTTGATTACACAACACTAATTAATTTATTGAACCAGAAGTTTGCGACACAACTGCCAGGGTCCTGACTCCACCAGACGGAGGTGGCCTGATCAGCCTCACCTGGGGCCTCCCCCCCAGCCCCGGAGCGGGATTTAGGTCTCTGCCGGAGCCCGGCTGCCCGCTCGGCTTCGCCCCTTCCTGCCGCAGCCCTGCCGACTCGACTCCCCGCCTCGCCCCTGGACGTGGCCACTGACAGCAGCTGCCTGGGGTCTCAGGGTTTTTGCCCCCCCTGGCTCAGCTCCCTGCACCCACTGGTGCACCCAGGGCCCTGACAGCACCTGGGGCGCGGCGGTGAGAACAACGACCGATGGGATACCTGACTTCCTCCCCAGTGCGAGTTACACCAGCACTAGAATTGTGTGAGGTGGTGTAAATGCTGGGCTCAGACACACAAAGGCAGTGGCTGTACCGGGGAGGTGAGAGGCCACAGTGCCGGGAGCCGGGACAGGCTGTAATGGAGCGGAGCCGATCGGTTGCATGAAGCTCAAAGTGCTGGTTAGAACTT
Source organism: Strix aluco (assembly GCF_031877795.1). Taxonomy (NCBI): domain Eukaryota; kingdom Metazoa; phylum Chordata; class Aves; order Strigiformes; family Strigidae; genus Strix; species Strix aluco. The sequence continues at coordinate 88,572,113 of NC_133935.1, read as the reverse complement.
CCTCCTCCCACCAAAGGTGCCTCACAGAAGAAATTCCCGTAGGATGGCCCAGATGCATGGCTTCAGCTAAGCACCACGTCTGAGATTTAATCTAACAGCAAGTTTGCTCCGGGAGGATCGAGCCACCCAGGAGAGGCTGTCTTAGCCCAGGAAGAGCAGAGGCACCTCGTTATGGATACACATCTCTCTGGCCAAAAACAGGAGCCAGAGCAAAGCTGTGGAGGTGACAGCACTAGATCTGCAGAAGGATTGGTTTCCATATTAAAAAAGACCTAAACTGTCACATTCACAAAAAATCATTAATATAATTTCTCCTTACGATCACTTCCAAGTTCAGTTATCAAAACACATTCCTGCATTTCCTCATAATATTTTACCTGTAAATGTCTGTACGTTCACCTGAACATACAAACCCACACTAGCTGAGCATTCGTTATGCATGAGTAAGAAATGAGAAGTCAATTTTTTAAATAAAACAGATCATTTGACAGCGCTTCTGGGAAACTGAAAGGTATGTGCAATGTATGGCAGTAACAGCTCTACACGACCTGCAGTGTAACATACTCTGAGACGCTCCAGATGTGCTACTCGTGGAACTCTGACTCTACACTAACGTACAATAACCACATTTAGTGATGCAGTAAAAGCCGATTCTCTGTCCCAGGCTGGTAAAGGAGAGTTTTGACCATCTCACCTGTCTTTTGTGGCCGTTTCTGTGACGGCTGTGACAACAGCGGCGGTGTTCTGGTGCTCCTCCGAGTGCTGGGCCACGTTGTTCAGGGGTTTGGATGCTTTTGTCATTCCGATGTCAGTGATGGCCAGCTTATCAATAACCATGCAGTCTGCATCACTGTGTGGGGAGAATTCAAGTTCACGTTAAAACGTCAATTAATGGGGCTTAAATTCCAACAGAGAAAAAAATATTCCTCCTCCTCTCCTACCACAGGCCACAAAAATCCCATAAAGGATTAAGAACTGAAAAGTAAACTGGAATTAAAAAGTAGTGTATGTATCCTGGAGATTATGTTTCCTAAAAATCAACAAGACACCAAATATGCACAAGAACAGCTCCTCAAGAAAGGCATTCCCATTTCCTGCAGCAAAATCTGCCTTAAGAGTTCCCCACGTACCCCCATCGCCTGCAAATCCAACATTTACCGCCCTCTGCAACCACCTCTGCCAGTGCGCTCTCCTACAGACACACACAGAAAACAAACAGTAAAAGGATGCAAATGTGAAGCACATTTGGCCAAGACTTTGCAAGTTTAGAGGGTCCAGAAAGCCACATGTACCACGGGGAGTGGAAAGCAGACGGTTTGTCTTGGCGGTGAGCGGAGACCATCAGCACCAGAACACGGGACCACAGGAGAGCCCGAGCTGGGAGGGACCCCAGAGACCCTCTGGTCCAGCCTTTCGTGGGCAAAGCAGCCTGGAGGAGCCCACCAAGCAGATTTCCAAGCCCAGGCAATTTCCAAGCCCGCTGCTCCTTAAACTGCTGGTTTTGGCAAAGTGTGTTTCTGATCTAATACAGGCACCTACGCGGCTCTGCTCTACCAGCTGCTCTGCCAAGTGGCACCTGATACCTCTGTGTGCACCTAGAAAAGACTTAAATTTAGAACCTAAAATCCTGAGGAAGAAAAAGTTGACTGGACATTCATGAGTGGTAGCTTCAGAAGCCAAACACGCTTAAATTAACTCGCTTTCAGTAACACATCAGACGACAGATTCCCATGCCTGAGGGACAACATTTCCAATGATGTCTCCCTACAACAAAACAGAAGCTCAAATCCTGAAAAAGGAAAAATCCTGCTAGCACAAAACCTCAAAACCTTCTACATTTGTATAAAAAAGACCTGTACTTCTAACTGGAGAAGTGATTTCCATGAATATCTCTATTTTTTGCCTTCTAAGGCAGAGGACAAGCTTGCATGGGAATGATCTTCCTCACAGTTTTAACTCAGTCCCAGTTTCGAGAACAATTTCTTCTCCTTCTTTCAGAGACCAAGCCTGCAAAAATGGAAGGAAAGCTCAGTAGATGACTGAGCTGGAATCCTGTCACCAGCTGCGGGGTGAGTTTATAATGCATACATATAATCACAGTCTGGTAATTAAGACATGTGACAGTGGTTTTGAGATCAAAGTTCTATTTCTGTAGCTACTTTTCTGTGTGCTCTTGAAAAAAAACACATAAAAATGAGGAGCCATGAGATCAAAACATTTATCTTCCTAAAGGGCTAACATGCTCTTAAAAAGAAATACCGCAAGTACAAAAATACACCTTAGAGAGACGGCAGGGGATAGATGAGACAGCAGAGAATTGAACTAAGTTGCCAGAAATGTCATTAGAAAATGGCTTCCCACACAAGAAACTGGAGCTCATGAGATTTAAATTGCTCAAAGATAAACTTCTTCAATTCAATCACTAAAATTTCCATGACACAAGGATTCCAGTGTTATGAAATCCTGAGGTTACGTGACCACTAAGGGGGCATGGAAATTTTCAAACTCTTCAACAGGCTCACGGAAAGGCAAAGCTGGACACGCAAACCCCTGCAGAACGCTTACAGGCCAAACTGACGGGGTCAAACAAAACAGGGAGTTTGTGTGGAACACAGAATACTATTACCCAAGCAGGAGGGTTGATAACAGTATCTAATTCTAGCCTAGAATAAACTCTAGTACCTACAAATATTTTGCACTGGTATTCCTCTGGTCAGCTGATCGTTAGCAGCTCGTCGTGCCCCTTCAAGGCCAGTCTGGTATGAAGCTCCATGTCACCACACAGCACGGTGACACGCTCCAAACCCCGACCAGGCAGGGGGCAGGGACAGAGAACGTCTTACCCGCCAAGAATACAACTGTTCTCTCAGGAGGCTGGTTACGGCAGGCTAAGGAAGAAGAGTTATCGGTGACAACGTCTGTATCTGCTGTAGACTCGTCTTAGTTAAGCTCTGCAAACTGATCTCTAACACTTCCCACTCCAGAAAGAATCAGGAATTTTTAAGCTCTAATTCAAAGCCACTCGCACAAACTTTCCAACACCAAGCGTAAGTCTGTCCAGAACTGTGTCTTTTTTCACAACGGACAAGCGCTCAGCACAAACCACTTGTGAATGCCACCTACAGCCATGCCCACTGGGCTTTCCAACCCGAGAGCCAGGACAATTTTCCCTTCTGTTCACCAAGTTCAACATCACAGCTCCATTCTGCAGCTTAACTGCCGAGTTTGTAAATACTGCTCCAGAGGTCACTTGTAACAGAGACTCCTCTCTTTCTACAAGCCCTGCAGTGTGCTTCCTGAGGTATCTAACTACCCCCAGTGCACAAGCTGAACGCCCAAACTCTTCAGTCTCAGCAGAAAGTAAGACTAGAGGATACCACCTGCGTTACTAGGCTCAGCCACTTTCACCTCTAGAAGGTTAGAACAGAGTTTGCATAAAGTTGGAGCTGTCTCCTCCTGATCCCCAGCTGGTTGCTCCGGGACAGCCCTGGCACAGTCTGGGGGTGTTCTCCCACCCGGATGCTTGGCGAGTACCGGGCTCAGCAGCGCTGCTGCAGTGTGCTTCACCGCGGGTGTGACGGCTGAGCTCAAAGCATCCTCAACAGGAGAGTCTACTTGGCCTTTAGGCAACAGGGCTTCTGCAGGAGAACTTTAAGAAGATAACTGTGGGGTCCAGAGGCAGAAGGAACTTTGGGGCAGCAATGGACTGTCTGCCTGGTGTCTAGGAGAGGGCAGAAAGCAGGCAGTTCATCAGCCGGAGTCTCTGGGAGGGTAAATACCTGTGTGCTGTCCCAGCCACGGGCATGGAGTACCTCCTGCCAGAGCTGCCTCCCCGCGTGGGGCTTGGTGAGCTGTGGCCACAGTCCTGGGAGGGTGACAGACTCAGGAACACCCTCCAACGACACATTTCACAGACTGCTGTGAAGCATGGCAGGGGATGGCAAAGACAGTGAAAGGGCAACAACTCAGTCGTTCTCCTCTGCTCTTCCTGATTGTGTTACCTGATGTATCTTAAACGTCCTCTATGGTTTGTTTTTTAAGGCAGCAAGTTCCTCGAGGCAGGTACAACCACATCTCCTCTGGGTGATGCCTACTGCCAAGCACTCGGATTTCACTTAGAATAATTATGTGATAAATTACAATAATCATCTTAAGCTAAGAAGTATTTAAAATACTACTTTTTCATTTATTTCTACATTTATTTCACATTAACTGATGTGTAGATGTATTAGACGAGGCAGGCTACCGAAACACTTGTGGTGAAAGGCACTGGTGTCTGTGCAAAACACACGCACACACGAGGTACATACACCGCCTCGCCACCGGGAAACGCTTTTTGTTTGCACCAACAATCAGGGGAGAAGGCAGCCACGGAAAGCTGCGACAGTGCGACATCTGGTTTCAGGGAGGCTTCCAGCGACCCTTCCCAAATGCACACACATTGCTTTAGACAAGGGACTTGAGAAAACATCTTCCAGCTGCCTCTGGGGAAGGTGTCACCTTCTGCTGGAAGCCCGACGGGGATCAGCCCGCACGGGGCGCAGGACCTGCTCACGCCGCACTCCTGTGAATGCTTTGCAGAGGTTTGCTTTCCACATGCTACTGAAAACTTGCAGCTCTCTCAACTCATGAGTTTCAACTCCGTAAACTTCTTAGAGAAAAATCTGCCATAAAGGGAGCAGGGAGTTCTCAGCTTTTACTACATGTAATGCAAAACATGAAACCAAGAATATTATATATCCTCATTCCAGACCTGAGGTGCTACAAAATGGCTGTTCATTCGTTTGGGCTCTAAGGCCCAAATCCTGCAAATGCAAAGCTTCCTCAAGCTAACAATACAACTGTTTTCCTTGAAGTGTTATTTCTTCTTCGAAAAACAGGATTCAACAAGTTTCACACTTCATCATTGCTGAAGTTGTCATTCTATATCAAAACTGATACCCAGTTAAAATAAAGCAATACGCTGTTCTATTTATGAAGATGCAAACGTCAGGAGCTCACTTAACTTTTGATAACAATTCAGTTCTTCCTGTACATTTCCACCAGCTTTACAGAGAAAATACTTCAGCGGTGGAATTTTTTTTAATACCTCTCCTGCCCAGTTTCACCCTGCAAACTCCTTTTCAACACCCATTTCGACAGCACTACTGCAAAACACGCCGTGCTCTCACCCTGTCTGTCCAGTGGTCTGTTTACCGAGAACCTCTCAGACCTGGCAAGACAGAATTACAGCGGAGGAGCTTCGCTGGTGGCTCCAAAAGGCCAAACTGACTCTGAACTGCAGCGCCGGCTGGCAACCTGCAGGCTGCAGCACCTAGTACAGCTGCTCCTGCGGCTAAGGGCAAAACTGATCTATGTCTCATTGCCAAAGGGTTGGTAAAGAATTCCAGGCTGCAGTCCCAAATGATCAAAGAGCTTTAGGTATTTTGGGGAAGAAGGATGTGATCTGAAACAGCCTTAGAGTGCAATTCTACCCACCTCTGAAGCTCACTACTGTGGCTCCTGGGATACACTTTAGATATCCTCTAGTCTCTTTGGTAAACATTTAGTATCATAGACAACAAACAGGGTGAAGACACACTAGGAAAAACAGTGGTACTATAAACAAAGCAGCAAGGCATGTATAAAAGCGTACTTAAACACAAGTCTCATGCTGAGCCCACAGGCAAGTTCTTAAAAACCAGGCTCCGAATGACCAACCGAAAGACAAAGAGGGCAGCCACGCTCCAGCCACGCTCCTCAACACACTCCCCGAGTATTGGCTGTTCATTAGACAAAGTCACACAACACGGGAGGTCTGGCTTCCCAATTTACATGCAATCTTCATTAAAAAAGCCAACACTTATGTCAGCTTAAAAGATCCTATCTATGCCAATTATTGCACTAAGCATTCACGTTTGATTGGAAAGTTTTCTGGTGGGATGGGACCTCAGGTTAGTCACTTTTATGCATCTTTCTGATATGCAGCCGAATTTTACAAAAATGGCATTGCCGTGCTCCATGCCATTTCCCACAGCATGCTCCTTTCCCTTCATCATCTGTTCAGAGCATTCCAGCAACCCTTTGCAGTCAGGCAGCAAAGGGAGATACAAGCAAGACAACCACTTCTCATGCCGACGTTTCATGCTCATCACGTGCAATGGCGAATCTGAACGTCATGCAAGACAAACAGTTGGAAAAGAAAAACATATCCCCGAACGGGAGAGCTCAAAACATCCACTGTGACAACGTCACTCCATTCAGCTTGGGAAACTGGAGGAATATTTTCTCTGCTGCGTGTAAGCGGGCGCTGCACCAAAATTCCTTGCTCGGTGCCAGCCAATGCAACGGCCGCCCCGGCCGGACCCCCGGGACCCCCCCGGGGCGCGGAGCCCCCGGCCCCCATGCCCAGAGCAATGGGAGGAACCACTGCCAGCTGCTATTTCTGAGCTATTTCAGCAATTTAGGGTTGTCACGGCTGTTAGAACAAAAGTTAAGTACTTTCATCCCAGAACCGTGTATGATCAGAAAGGAGAGGAGACTTTTCAGTGACTTTACAGAAACTGTAATGCAGGAATCGGAGAAATCTCTGCGAAATGCAGAAATTGCAAGTGTTGTCTCATTTCCACCTCAGTTCTAAGAAAACCGCTGCAGCACCTACAGTGTCTGCCTCCAAAGCTGAAGAATGTACTAAATGAGAGCTGGTATCACACAGACACAGAAGAAATACATTTGTTTTTAACAGATAGCAAGCACTACTGTTCAGATGGATTCCAGCCTCCCCTCTAAACTTCCTTTTTCAGTTGCTTATCCAAGCTACTGGGGTGAGGAGGCACAAGGGAGAAGTGGACAATAAACATATTCAACCACTGGGGGGAAAAAAAAAAAAGAAAGAAAGAAAAAGATTAAAGGGGAAAAAAGCATTTCAGGTGAAGTTGATAAACTGAAAGAGAAATTAAAAGTTATGAACATCCCAAGCCCACTATCACCATACACAGCAAAAGCTGGATTTCTTTTTAAGCACAGCTCTTCTTTTAAGGAGCTGCTTAGAAGCCTTATTTGAACAACTCAGCAGTGAAATACTTCAGATAAGCTTTTGCATTTCTTCTTCATGCTGGGTTAATATCATACAGACACAGAAATGCAAGTCACTTCCCACAAAAAGTACTGCTCGCGTTGCATCTGCTTTTGCGCCCACCGTTCTGCTTTCCCCTCTCATGGCAAGTCTCATGACTGTTTGTTCTGCTGCGCCCGGGCCCAGGTGGCCGAGCCGAGCGGAGCCGCCGGGCCGACGCCACTGCGGAGCCCTTGTCACCCATCTCGGTCATCGATTGCTTCTACGACTTCAGCAAAGCAAAAAATACAGCCCGATAGCACGTACTGTGAGATAAAGGCAATACGTACTCGCCTGCTTATGAAAGAGGCAGAAAACTTTCAAAAGTTTGTTAAAATGGCATTGTTAATTATTAAGATAGGAAGTTAAATGAGTACATGTTGTAATTACAACTATTTTAAATTAGCACACAGCTTACAATCCTGAAAGCCTCCAGGCTCTGGAGACTGCAGGCACACGCGGAGCTGCGTTTCCTGACCCTCCTGCTCCGAGAAGTCAGGAGGGTGTTTCTGTTCATCGGGTGACTGTCCTTTCTGGATCTGAAAGTGTGCCTGTTTGCTGTACCATGCTCCTCTTCAAACCAAACAGTTATGAGACATGCTTATTGAATTTCTCTCTTTCTTTTTTTCAGTCATCTGGAAATTACAGCAGATTTTTGCCAGTTTGCACAGTGACTGGGAAAATTCATTTGTATGGATGAATTCTAGAAAATAATTAGTGAAACCCCACAATTTAAAACAGAAAGAAAACATTGGGGAAAAAAAAAAAGGGTTTTTTTTTAAAAAGCCTTTGGAAAACACATCAACCATTATTTTGTGGCATATTACAGCATACAAGTGAAATATTTGTTAGTGCTGTTGTGAGAAAGTCTCAAGAGCCTTGTCTGCTGCCCCAGGCAGCGCAGGCAGCGATTCCAGCAGCGTGTGCGTTAGCAAACTGCAGTCGGCCAGGCTGTCCTACAGTCATCTTGACCAGAGCACGACCTTTCCTTTTAAAATAATGAGAAAAAAAAAAATCCTATTTGCAGAAAGAGCTCACAAACAGGTGGAATGGCAGAAGCTCAAGGACACGATGCATGAAATGACTGAGCACTGTATTTGCTTTTCAATGGTTCGTCACTGGCTCTGCTGACCGGGCGCATACTTTCGCAAGGATACACAACCTCAAATTCAGGTTTTCGAAACAGAATTTCTAGGATCTGTTTTAGCTGACTGTGAAAAGATGAGCTTTCCCAGTCCAACGGTCCAACAGCTCTTTTTTCCAGCCCAGTATGAAGTAACTAATGGGAGAAACTACTTGTCAGGTGGATGTTTGGAACCCTGAGAAGGTCGGTGTCATACATACCCTCCGACTGCAGGTCTAAATACTCTGAGCAATACCCACAGCAAGAGAGAAGGGCAGCAAGAGAGGCAGAAATAGAGAGAAAGCAAAGAAAGGAAGAAAAAGAAAACAGTAAAGATTGCTGAAAAAACAGACAAAAGAGTTAACTTCACAACCGTATCCTCAAGCGCTGTTCCTGCCAGCAGAATATGCAGGAACAATAAAAAGCTATTTCAAAGAGTACAGTCAGTGAATATGGCATTTTCCACATAAAATTCAGATCAATACACAAAAAAAGCAAAAGATTCAATACACTGTAAAAAATGTCCTTCTCAAGCCTAACACATGAATTCTGAAGTTATCAGAGAGCAGGAGCTGGCAATACTGGAAGCACTTTAGTCAGAGAACTTCTGCAAAACTACTTGTTTTTTCACAAGAAACTACCACATAGAATTAGGTGTGGGAAAGAAAGTTAGCTAAATATATTTAAAGTAGAGAAATTAGCTAAATACATCTGAAACACCTTCTTTAGCACGATGTTTAAGGTAACCCATGTTCTTAGTCGTAGTTTAAGCAGAGCTGCCATGAAGGACATTCTACTGCACCACGCAGGGACAAATCATTAACTTTCCAGAGTTTAAATTCTGGGGCACTATGGGCAGGAGCATCAGCAGTTGAGAAGATGATCATGGAGGGTATTTAGAGGCATGTACTGCACATCTGGAGCTTCCACGTCCCTAGTGACTGCAGAATCTACAGAGTCCTTGGGTGGCTCCAAGGAGCGTTGAAGATCTCCACTGTAGGTTTCAGTACTGCAGGGAGGGGAAGGAAGGAGAAGGAAGACCTGTTTCTACAGAAATAGGCATGCGGTTTGGTACAAGTTTAGCACTTCTGGGTAAGTGCTCGTAGAAGGTCATCAAGAAACACACAGTCAATCCAAAATATTCTTAAACTTTCAGCATATTTCATTTCCTTGGAATCATTAAGGAACGCAGTAAGAAGTGAATATATTCACTACTGGCCGTTTAACCGCATCTGTTCCAAGAGAATGCAGGCTGGTTTGGGAGAGCTGAGGATACCGGGAAGTTCCCACTATCATCACTGGTCAAGATGGCAGCTCATACACCAGGAGAAACCTGGCTCCAAAACACACCTGGAGCAGCTGAAATCACCATCTATCTAACAGGTTTCTGCCTTCCTACAGCTTCTAGTTTGAGTTTTGGCTATGGTTACAGCTGTGGAAAGCTGGACACCTTTAAAGTGGAGACTGTGGTTACTCAACTATTTACTTTCTTTGCCAAAACAGAATTAGTTTTGTAGAACTGCAATCATGCAAAACCAAGCAGGTTCTGGAAGCCTCGTCCTTACTGAAAGTGCTCGAGAGAGAGTTTTTCTCACTTAAGAGAGAAAAACACATTTAAAATTACACTGCCTGAAACAGCAGCATAGCCCACAACATCTAGACAGCCAAATCAGAAAAAAATAAAAATTCCTACCTGCTAGGAAATAAATGGAAGACATAAGAACATGCCAAGTAAGATTTACATTGCTACTGTGAATCCAGACAGTCACATGTATCACGCTGCTCTACTCACACCAGAGAGGAAAATCATCTGGAGCACAGACTTTGTTTTAGATACACATGCCAATGGGTTTAATTAGATATAATTCAAGTACACAGAAAACTGGAAAAGGGGATGCTGCTTTTAGCACAGCAGGCAGTATTCTTATTCTCCTCATCCTTCATTTTTTGTGAAGCCAGTCTGCTTGGCCATGCCAGCCCTGTGCGTACAAACTAACTCCATTTAGCAACCCAGCTCCTCAGGTGCCATCACTGCGAGCAGAGAATCCCAGGGATCTCACCCCTTCCAAGGGTGGAGTAAAGGCCGTTGGAGGCGGGCATCAACAACAAAAAAGTCACCTTATTAAAAACTCAATTCAGAGCTGCTGAACCAAACGTACCTTTGGCCAACTGCCTCCCATCATTCTCCTTAGTGCTCTAAGCCCACTTGTTTCCCCAGCCACCGCTTTTTAACTCCCAGTAGCTATTTGCTGGGTGTGGGCACGTGCCAAGCAGCTCACGTTGACTACCCAAAAAAGTCACATCACCACAACATCATAAAAAGTAAATATCTGTTCCTGAGTCAGATGCAGAAAACACAGGGGCTCCAACTAGTGAAATCATACCCTACATATTTGAAAGGAATAGGAGGAAAAAAACCCAAGTATCTTACAATTTTTCTGGATGCACCAAAGGGAACTGGATGCTTACTGCTCTGAAATGCAACTTCCCCTCTCAAATTATTCAAGTAGGCCAGATTCGAGCACTGCGATTCCAACCAAACTGCTGTCCAAAACCTAACAAATCTCAGGATCTGCTGTATCTTTTCTGGCATTTTGCATTTTTTATCATTTATTGTCTATAATGTACTACTTTGGGAAGAAAACGACAACTTGAGTCATGTAACTCTTCCCCCCTGCAGCAGCACACACAGGTTCCGTGCCAGACCTTGCAGGTGCCACCACGTGAGGCTTCGCTCGACTCGTCTGGGGCAGCTGGCCTGGCACGAACCCGGCCCCGGCCTCTTGTGCAGCCAGACACACAGATGGGCCACACTCCTGTGACAGGGCTCAGCAGCTAAAATCAGCCTCACTTTTCTTAAAAATAAACCTGTTGTAAGTATTTTCTTAAAATAAAACCCCTGCGACAAGAAAGCTGCAAGACATCCTCACACAGGGCACCTGGAAGCATGGTGTCCGAAAGGGACACATAACACGTCACCCCCGAGCGACACAAGGGGGTAAAAGCAGAGCAGGACCCCGGCCCAAGGAGATTCCTTTCGCACCTGGTGAAAACAGCCTTCTCGTTTTTAGCATCCATAGTCAGCTTGATGGTTTCCTGGCCCGAGCCTGTGCTGATGGTTTCCGTGACGATATCAGCTTTATCCTCCTCCTCGTCGCTGTCGGAGCCTCCAGAGGAGCTGCTGTCTGAGGCCACCAGCGGCGCTTTCCTCGTGACACAGACGTTCCAAACGCAGGGAGAGGCAGCGCTGACTGAGAAAAAGGAATAACTCACATTGCAAAATGAACAAGACCACAGGAACAACTCCCCAGGTATGACCCCGAGTAAGCGGGGTGGTGTAAAATGGAGTGTTTACAACTATTGCAAATTTTGAGATGATGGTTTCTGTGCAGATCCCACAGCATGCGACATTGTTTTTACAAGTAAGGAGAAATAACAACCCCACAAATCAGTGTTCTCCACCTGCCACCTCCCGTCTGTGTTTAACACAAACAGCAGAGGAGACTTTTTTTCATTTGCTGAGCGGTGATGAGTCTGAAAGGAGAATTACAACAGTCCCTGGGGGCCCTGCTAACTTAACTTAGCTCTGAGAACTCACTGTGGTATAATTTAAGCAGCTTTTTGAGGTGTTCACTGGTTTGGATTCCAGGTGCGTGCCTGGCAAGGAAAAAGCCTCTCGTGGAAGCGGTAAAGAAGTGTTGCAGTCTCAGAAAGTGTTTTTCTTCCCCAGGTTGGTACCCGTCACCCCTCCTGGTGTAAGGCCCAGCGCCCGACAGCAGTGGGCACACAAACAACGTGCGCACGCAACACCGTCCCCACAGACCGCCTGAGCTCTCCTGAACTGCATCTCCAGCTCCCAGAGCACACACGGGGCAGACAAAGGTACCGTGCTCTCCCTTCCAGTATCACCCCCCCTTCAGTGGTTACTACAGACACAAGTTTAATTTAGTTCTATCAAAGTCCTTCGTTAAATTTTATTTTTCCTTGCTCAGAAAGGAGAAAGGAAAGAAATCAGACTGAAGTTAACCAACTGGCTCGGCACGATTACCCACAGTCTAACTTACCCTATCCTTTTAATTTTTGCCAAGTAATTTTATACTCAAGCATACAGTTAAAATAGGACTTGTGAACAGTTTACAAATGAACTGTCTCTGTGACATCAACTCTTGCTAACTTAAATTTCATCCTTTTCTTGCTGAATAATATTATCCCAACAAACATCAGGATTTCTGAGTTACTACTTTAATAGATTGATCTCTGTACAAAAGAGAGACTTCAAGTAAGATAAGGGAGATGACACTGGAGGGAATTCTCCCTCGTAGGCTTGGTACGCTATGCAAGATTTCAAACAGCTTCAATAATACATCTGTGTTGTCTTGGAACATTCTCACTTACAGTTCTTGTCCTGACTCTGCTTCGGATTTCCATCTGAATCATTGCTTTCTGTGTCGACAGGAGAACTGCATCGTGGACCCGATTCTGAGCTAAAGCAGGGGGGAAAAAGCCTTGAGAATGAAGTACAGGTATCTTGGCTGTGCTTCCAAATATCTCCATTATTACAATGGGGACATAGAATATATATATAATTATTACATTATCCCCTATACCATGAGGGCTACTATATTATCCCTTACATCATTAGGGCTTACTCTTTCTTTACATAAATACTTGTGACTTCTAAAAACCATGTTCATTTACTGATTTTATACTCCTAGTGTAGCAGCAGTGATGACACATGAAGTACTCCTGTATCATGAGACATGAATGCTAACATGGGTTAGAAGCACTGGGAGGCAGAGGGAAGTCTGAAGCCCTGATCCAGAAAACTCAGCCAATATTAAAAAATAAAAGGGGTAGCAAGGGGAAGGGAAAGGGAAGAAGAAAAGATTATAGTCAACGTACTCCATCAAACCATATTTCAAATATTCTTTCATTCAAAACTTACAGAGAAATGGAAGGAATGTGTGCCTCTTACCAACAGAAAGGCTGGAAGTCTGTAAACTTTGCCCACCCCTTCTCCTCCGGCGTGGTGTTCTCCGGGGCCGCTGAGTCCCAAACGCTCGAGCCAACGTCCATGGCGACACAGGGCGTGGGGGGCTTCGAGTTCACGGGCTCGAACACCGCTGTCCACCCAGACCCTGGAGGCAGAACAACCGACTGGTGGAATACGAGTCTGCAGAACCTCCGGCCATCCCAGAAACACTCCAACGTGATCCCAGAGACAAAAGCAGACAGACCGTCGCTGGCACTCCTTCGGAATCTACAGGAAGCTGCCTGTCTCCTGGGTTAGAGACAACCAGCTCAAAAATCCCTCTTCTGATAAATATGAATGTTATCCACAAGAGAGACGCATCAGTTCAGAAAAATGACATGATGAACATCTTCATTCTTTGAGCCAGTGATTTTCAGCTGAACTCCCAGTACCTTACCTTCCTGTCAAAAGCTAAGTGGCATGGCTTTCAACCATTTCAATCATTAACTGTTTAATTTTGGCAATTACAGTTAAGGAATTGATACATGGATTAAAATGTTTAACATCACAGAAGTGATCTTCAGCAAAACTAAGAACATAATTTTGATTTTTACAGTCCCAGCCTACTCCCCATTCATTAGAGGATACTTCTATTCCTAAAAATCACAGGTTTTTAAAAAGCATTTTTCATTACTTTTTCTCAAGAAAGAGAAAGGATTGCAGAGGTCTGTTCTGCAAACTGATTTGCAGGCAACAAAGCTGAGAGTAGGAGAGATCCCCCAAGTCTACACTCACTCAAAAACTGAACCAAGGTCTCTGGAAGGGTAACTGAACTGACGTACACTATCCACGGGTTGCCATTCGTGTTTTTTATAATGGTTCTTCCTAACAAGAACTGAAAACATCTGACACTACCAAATGGGTGTAGAGAGCTGATTTCTGGAATGCATTATGCTCACAGTTACAGTACAAAGACATCCCCTAGAAAAAGAAACATTTTTGAACTGAAAACGCTTGCACCAAACAAGGAATGAACGTTAACATTTTTGTCCCTTTGTTTCAGGCGGCTGAATTTGTTCTGCTGACAACACTGTGTGTCTCGTGAACTTACACAGCACTATTTGCACTGGGATCTGGGAAAACCCCGTCCCTCTGTGGTCTTCCTCCAGGCACTGTAAGAATGGATTTATAACCTGCTACCTAAAACTAGAAAGGCAGCTTGGCAGAAAAGGCAGATACACGGAGTATGAGATACCTGGCAAGGGTCTGCGTAAAATTCTTGTAAGAGAATGTAAGGACTGAATGTCATAACCCTCCACTGCTCATCAGTATTTGTACTAGAAGAGCCAGTAGTATTGTACTGGTACCTGTGTGGCGCTCTCAGCAGAGCTGCAGCATCACGCTGCTACTCTGAAGAAGCCGGGCAGGGCTCAACCTCACTAACATTTCAAAAATTCCCACTTCCCACCTGCACAGGTGGAATTACAGAATAGCCACAGAAACCTGGCAATTTGCAAACTGCGGTTCTGCAGAGGTGATTACAGATCTCATTTCAAACGGGATGATGCTGTTTTAAACTCTTTACCTTCAGAGGAGTCAGAGTCTTTCTGATCAGAAATATTATTCTTGTTGTTTGCTGAGGAAGGAGGTAGCTGCTGTTCTGTTTCCTCCTCTTCTTCGGAGTCCACGCTGCCATCATGATCTCCATTCTCAAGATCACTTTTTGACGAACTCTCTGAGGTCTGCGACGCTCCAAATCTAAACCACACGACTTGGAATGAGAAAAACCCTCACGGGCAGCCAGTTCACCCCTCACCTGCTTCCTCCCTGCCCCAGGGAGAAAGCACAAACTGTGAGCTGACCGAGAGATGCTGAATGGCTTTTACAGGGCTGATTTCCCCAAAAGACACAGAGCTCAGGCAGCAGCAGGCACTCCTCGAGATAGTTCCACTCACGTCCCTACGTGCTTTACCTGTCCAAATGCATCTGCAGAGCTGTAATGGGAAATACGCTGCAGTGACATATTCAGGGCTGGAGAGTGACAGGAGCAGACAAAACGGTCGCAAACGAGGGGAGTACCAGGGTGGTATCAATTCTGGGTGTGAGCAGGACGTGCAGTTTATTGATGCAAGGCAAATAACCGTTAAGGTCTTGGCCATCCTTCCTGTCTCATTTGATCATATTCTCAGACTTAGGATTACAGAGGTAACTTTATTTAATAACTGGCTATATCAAAGGGATGAAAAATTGTGATTTGCAATGCCAGAGATGCACCACATGAGGTCACTCGTTCATACAAAACATTATTTTTCTTCTTTTAACGTTTTGAAAAAGAATATTCTGTCTGCTACCCTCAGTCTTACAATTTCAACCTCCTCCTCTCCAAATATGAGGAAAGAAGTTTAAGTTCTATTTCAAACTAAGGGTGGGGGTTTTTTAAATATCTTTGATAATAGACTTAATTAGGTGTTGCATTCCCTCAAATTGGATCTTTGTTTCACATTCAGTACAAACCACCACCTCTTTGCAGGAACGTGACATGGAAAGCCCTCTGCTTTATGCCAGAAAAAGGCCCCACAGCACATAAATAACAAGCAATTAAGCATGCACTTAACTGAAAGGTACAGTTTCATAGCATTTAGTGAAGGGAAAGAAAAAATTTAAAGAAATCAATCTTTTGTTTTCACCTTACCGTGTTCTTGATTTCACTTGGGTTGCATAGGTTATCTCCTTCTCTTCCCAGATATCTTCTTCCTCCTCATTATCATCAAACTGTTGGATCCGCTCATTGCAGCAGGCTTCAAAGAGGGAAGCGTTGGGCTAAAATAGTATTAAAAAGAAATCAAATTCCATTGATTCTTTGGAGAGAGAAACAAGAACTTCAGTGACGAGGAGCTGATAGAACAGCATCTGTAGGCAACTACCACCACGAAGGCGGTGGCAGTGCTTTCATGTCACGTCCCGAGCCGTGCAGGAAGCAACGGCCGAGCACTCACAGCAGAGTCCGCTCAGAACCACCCGCCACAGCCCAGGAAAGCAACAGAGCCCTGTCTGAGCCCACGCTGCTGCCAACGCAGCGGGAGGGAACTCATGACTCCCTCTGTACCCTGCACAGGGGCATAAAGCCACTGTGCAAGGGGGCTGGGAACAGCTCCCTTCAGAATACACTTGCCAAGGGACCAGCATGGAACTTCAGAGACTAAAGCGACGCCACGTGCGCGAACTGCCCCGCTCGGACCAACAACCCCCAGCACGGTTTCTTTCAGTGCCTGCGTCCTCCTGACAGAACCACAGGGAGCTTCTAAGCAAACAGGATGACACATAACTCATGCGCACACCCCCCTTTCAAAACACGCAGCCTTCCATTTTGGAAATGAGTTTTCAGGCACCAGTACAGTGAGGTGTCCGTATAAATATACAAATGGTCTGTCTGAGCGTTCTGGGATCCCTCAATTGAAAGACTAAGTGGGGACTTGCAGATGGTGCAAGTCCAAACCAACAGCTGCGTTAGAATTCTACCACACACAAAAACTCAGGAAAAAAACCAAGATAAGCATATAGCCAGCTATTGGGGGCTGCAGGCTTAGCTGGCACATTCAAAAAGAAAACAAATTTTCTGTATCTGTAGAGCACAGTCTAGAGCAGCCAGAACAGAGAAGAAAAACTCTTTGTAGTATGGTTTAAGTCAAAAAGAAAGTATTTTAAGACTAAGGAAACCTAAGTCCTCAGTATTGACAACAACAAGCTTTGTCCAGGAGATGAGCCTGGAATCTTTTAGCCACTGTCCAGCTTCTTTGGTAAGTATTGATTTAGGTCCATAAAACAGAAAAGGCAAGACGCAGCGTGGCATTTTAGAGCTATTTAGAGGAAACCCAGTCCTCTCTATTTACAGTTTTTCCTAGTCTGGGTATGGAAAGATTATCAAAGTAAAAATAAGGACAACAGATTCACACTGCAGAGAGAGAGAGAGAGAGAAAGAGTCCTGCAGCATAGAGTCCTACTTCTGAAGGTCCTCACCAAAGCTATAAACTGTAGGGAGATTCTCTGAGGGTACATGTAATGCCCTGAGCTCCTTAACGGAGCTACACGGACACCTTTTCATTGACCAACACAACACACCAAATATTTTTTCTTTCAAAACGACAACGTGACCTTGGCAATATCCCAAAATACCCACTTACACTATCGTCATCTGCATCTATATTGAAGTTAATCTCTGCGATCCTGTCAAAGGGAGCACTGCAAAAAGAAGGGAAAGAAACTTCAGTGATAGCACGGAGTAACAAAGCCTTTTTGCATCCCCAGCACAAGCCCAGAGGACAGCAAACCACCGAGACACTTCATGTGGCCACTCAGTGCCTTCCCCCTTTGTTCCCTGATTATTATGTGCAATGGTTTCCTCTCTTTGAGATGAAAGATTATTTCAGATTTTCAGTTTTAGGTCTGATTCGATACCTGAATGAACAACCTTTGTCATTATCTTGTTGATAAGGTATTTTGGGGCTTCATGGCAACCACAGCAATGTCTGGCTGTTATTTTGCTACTCTCATGGTACCTATGTAGCGTAAAGGCTATCTTCAGTTTTTTCAATGAGTCTCTCCAGCTGGACCAAATCTCATAGAAAAAAAACCAAACTCATAATTAATTAAAAAGAGAAGGAGCTGCACCCAGCTGCTCTGGGATTCCAGTCTTATGTGTTCACCCAGGAATGACACTGGCTTCGCATGGCGGGTACGTCCTGACACACCCGAAGGGACGGCACCTGCCTGTTCTAACATTAACGTGGGGGAATCTTTAGTGCACCAGTGGCTCAACATCCCCAACGCATCATGAAAATACTCCAAAAATCATTCAATAACCCAGTTTGTGATTTAGAGCTAAGAGAGTCTCTTGTAAGAACAGCAGAGGGTGCTACAGGTCAACAAACTCCCACCTACTAGTGCAGTTTGGGGTCCATGCAGTATTTTTTCACCATATCTACATATCTTTAAGTTTAAACAGTGTGGTTTTTTGGTTTTTTTTAAGATGACTGTTCAGTTAGTAAAAAATACTGTCATGTAAATCACCAGGACATTGAAACACAATTAATACTTCTTAAAATATTCAAATTCCTATCTGCAACAGTTTCCAACAGCTGGAACCCAGACGAGAGGGCACAACCACGCAGAACCGTTTTGTAGCACACCCCTCCTTTTGTAACCACAGAGAAGCCTAGCACACCCCAGTTACAGATTTTGTTGAGTTTCATGTTAATTTTAAAATGGACATCAGTTTCCTTCAGCAGCTCCTCACAGAAGTTAACTCTTCCCCCCCACCCACACACATGAGTTCAGTATTTGCTGCTATCTGATAGAAGTTGAAAGTATGATTTATTTTTTTAAAAACATGTAGAACTAAACAATCCACGTTCAACTAAACTCTCATTCGAGCCTGGAACTTTTTGGCCTTATTAAAGTTCTGACATCTACAATGGTCAGAAAAAAAGACAGGGAAGCTGGACTCCAAAATCTTTCTCCATGTTAGAAGACAGTACCCAACTATTTGGCAGACACCTCAATGGAGTTCCCAAGACCCTAAGGACCTCACGACTCTCTACTTTGACTCACACCCGAAAGCAAATCTGAAGTAGCCAAACTACTGCCGCATCGTCGTTTTATTTAAGGTATTTCACGGAGCCCACAGTTGCTAAAAATATGGTCCGAGCCGAACCAGCAGAAGAACCCTCAATAAATCAGCCCTGGGGCAGCCGAAGAGTCGGAGTTATGTGGGGTGCCCAGAGCTTTCTGGGCTAAAAGCCTCCTGGCTGCCAGGACATCAGGGTGCTGCAGTCCCCTGCAGAGCAGCCCCAGCATTCGCTGGCCTGCAAGGATCACCCTTGGGTGGCACGTGCAGCCGGTCCTGCCACGGGCCCTCCCTGCCACTCGGGATGAGAAACGATTCTTTTGGTTGAGCTGAACATCGCCACAGGGTGAAAGTGAGTGGGCAAAATCCAGGAGCAGGGAACACACGGGGTGTTGTCCTCCTGGAGCACTGTTCTGTCAGTCAACATACGCTTAATGGCTACAACTTCTGAACCATTATGGACAAGCAGGTTAATTACAGTCCCAGTAACTGCCTCAGCGACAATCTTTAAGGTGAGACGATGAGGTGCAGTTTTAATTAGATTACAGGAGTTCTGTAAAAGCAGCACCAATTCCGGACACTGAATTCAGCAAGTTGCATGACATTAAATCCACCTATATTTGCCTTCTTTGAACTGCTATTTGCTCCTGCCTTATCTATATTTCCTTTTTCATAAGAGAGAAAATGGCTAAATTTTTCCATGGACTTCATCAGAACACTATTCTTTCTACTCCTAAGTTCAATAAGGACTTAATGCCACTGGAGACTATCTGTATAATCGCCTAGAGTTAGCTTTAATGCTTTGCTTTCTGTGCAATTAAATTTATTCTAGAATATGGCTGGGTAATAATTGTGTGTTTTATTAAAAATGTTTCTCGTCAGAATGAAGAAGTAATTTTCCTTGGTTCTACAACTGTCTTTGGAGATTGGGGTGTACTCCTATAAAAAGAAAAAAAGTCAGCTGCTCTCCAAGCCATTGATCAGTCCTTTGTTTCGAACCAAAGGAGACATACCATGAGCTTCATTTTAAAACCTGAACCAGAAGAAGAAAGATTAGATGCAAAGAGGCTTAAATGCTACACATAAGCCCTCCTGAAGTTGTATAAACTTACTTGATATTGTCATCCTGGTCTGCAAACTCCTCGTCGTTAAAGCCAAACTGATCCACGAAGTTCGCTGTCATCTGCTGGATCTGGTACTCTGAGAAGGCCTGAGCAACGGAACCCAAGAGGAGCTATCATTAACGTGTCCGAAGATACTCAGTTAAGCTGGCTGAAAATACATGTTCTAGAAAAGCATTAATATCACAGAAAACTGTCAAACTTTGAGAAACCACCTTCTCCAACCCCCTTTCTCATCGCAGGATCAGACTTCTGCAAGGCCTGGACAGACGCTTCTCTGATCTGCTCTTAACTTCTTTCAAAGAGAGTTATGAAATTTTTCTAGGAAACCATTTGTTGGCTTCAATATTCTGTTAGAATATTGTATTGGGTTTTTTTCATTTGTTTGTTTTCCCCTGAGGTGATATGAAATTTACCTTCCTGCAACTCAAAACCCACCAAGAAGGTACTTTTCACTTGCTCTAAACCCCTCTTGGAGTACAAGGCCTATGTCTCCATGTCATCTTGTCTTCTCTTGACCAAGTGGACCAAATTCTTTCAACTTTCCTTCCTATGTCATGTTCTACCCCTCTGATGACTCTCATTACTATCCTCTAGCTTACCTTTTGCTAATGCAAATCACTTTTGAAGCTCACTGCCTCCAACTGGACATTCACCGAGAATGGAAAAATTACTAGCCCTGTCTTTGAGACAACGCTCCCACACACCAGGATGTTTGGTTTCCCACAGCAGCTTGGGTCTATTTTCCAGCTTGCGCCCCAAGATAACTGCCCAGATACGCCTTTGGTCACGTTCCTGCCTACTCATCTGTGCCTCATTCTCTATTTATGAGAAAGGTTGCTTCTGCCTCCAAAAAGAATCTCACACTTGCTCCTATGTGTTGCCTTTTTTTTTTTTGCAGATCATTTCTCCTGTTTGGCCGATAATTCTGAATACGGGTAGGGAGCCCACTCCAGCTACAGCTGAGAAATTCAAACACGCGTCTCTGCAGCTGCACTTTGTCGTGACTCCACTGTGGGTGATACGAACTACCCGTGTTCCTGACTGAGGAGTTCTGCAGGCTCCTGTCCATATTTCTATTGATACCTGTCACAACAAAAGACAAAACTTTTTTTTTTTTTTTTTACAAAGGCAATGCATTTTCCCTTTTTAATGCACTTTCTAAGTATTGGCTGAGGAAAAGGTATTTGCAATGTCAGCGAAGCCAGTTAATTTGGACAAAAGAATAACTATAAACTTTTTTCAGCTCATTTTTACCTGTTACTAGAGTTCAGATTGAGATTGTCTTTTTACTCCCCACAGGTAGCTTCCTACTAAATACGTTGAAACTCGTATGTTCTGCTAATGCTCTTTATGTTCTTGGCATCAAAAAAGGTTGGAAGAACTTGTATAAATATTTGATCCTGAGAAGCAGCTTCCATATATTTGATGGACCTTTAGCAAACTACCTCAGATTCTGAGGATCCTGAGATCTTTGCTAAATGCAAGTGAACCCTTCATTTCCTCCATTTCTTCCTAAGTCAAGGCTTTTTACTGCTCTTTACTGCTAACAGTTTAGCACGGCTCTTTCAGTTCTGAATGGAAGTTTGCATAGTCCAGCAGGAAGCAGAACTCCTCCATCAGCACCGGCGCTACTACAGGTAGGAGATGCACACTGCCTCGCTGGCTGGCAGCTCACGGCAGCTGGTCTACAACCTCAGCACCACCCCGTCCCTTGGCGTGGGGAGAACCAGCAAAAGAGCAAGAAACAGGCAGTGCCGCACAGAAACATGAGGCACATCACGTATCTGGGACTTGCATGAGGTCTGAGCCAGATTTATTCCTAACTGGAGGACACACCATGTAAGTAACTATTCTGGAAAAACACAAAAGAGCTGAACACACTAAGAGAAGAATTTAGGAAGCGGCTCTGTACTAGGATGGACTAAGGGCACATCAGAGACATGAGCTTCCCGGGAATATGAAGAGTGTGTTGTCCACTCACCTGCTGGAGAGAAAGTTCATTAGGAAAAGCACTCTCAATGTCTTCATCCTCACTGGAAGAGTGCAGATGGTGAGTGCTCACCTGAAACACAAAAATAAGCACAAGTGAAAGCTAAGAGAGCTCAAATACTTTTGTTCCACACATACAATCAAAGACCAGACTCCTCAGAAGGCAGAAACTGTCCCAAGGGTAACACAGAAATAGGGACTAGAGTGTACCAACATGTATCAGAGGTGCTGCTGCTTGAAGAACTACTATGGAACATGCTTTCTACACTCTGCCCTTGTAAGCTTACTTCATACAAACAAGCACAAGAAGAAAATACCCCAGCACTGTAACATTTTTTTAGTAAAAGAAAGTCCAGAAGATAACAGACCTATCTGAAATATGCACAATATCACTGTTCTCACCAAATCCACTGTATTTCTCCTGTTTGTTTCCGTCAGCGTCTCTTCTACAAAACTCTCCCATCTCCCTCTACAATCTTCGGGTAGCTCTGTAATAAAAAGGTCACCGGAAAGATTACCACAACTCAGTGAGAAGGGATCAAAGCCAGTCATTCAGCCCCACGGGAAGTTTTTGAGCAGACACATACACCTGCACATGAGCTAAGTACTGCATGCGTTATGTGAGCGCTCTGCAAAGGGAATTACATTTTACTTGTGATTTTCTAAAAATGGTTAATTCTGCAGAGAAAGGAGCGTCTTTCATTAGGCCAACCAGTAAGATATTACTGGTCTTAACAATCTTAACTTGCTTGTGAAATTACAGTTGGCTAAAGATACAAGACTTCCACTACAACTTTCAGAAAACCAGCATACTTGTGACTTTCGTTCTACTTTTTTTTCCCCTTTTCTTTCATGGTGATTGTGGAGGGTTGACCCCAGCCAGCAAGCAAGCACCCACCCAGCTGCTCGCTCACTCCACCCCACAGCAGGATGGGGGAGAGAACTGGAAGACCAAAAGCAAGAAAAACTCACAGGTTGAGATGAAGAAAGTTTAATAAGTGGAGAAAAGAGGGGGAAAAAAAAACCCAAACCAAGCGATGCTCAGCCAGTCTGAGCAGGAGCCACCTCGCACAGACTGTCCCCCCAGTCCTACTGCTGCGTTCGTGCCGTGGAACTGCTGTCCTGGCTGTGTCCCCTCCCAGCCTCTTGTCCACCCCCCGTCTACTTGCTATGGGGGCAGAGTGGATGAAAGAGGAAGCCTTGGGGCTGTGCAAGCGCTGCTCGGCCAGAGCTAAACCAGTGCTGTGGTATCAACAGCGTTTTAGTCACAGATCCGAAACACAGCACTGCGTGGTTGCTACGAATCAAGTTATCTCCGTCCCAGCCAGACCCAGTCCAGTGAAACAACAGAAATAACCAGGACTTGTGAAACTTGCAGTTTTTACTAAAATATTTATAATTTCTCAATTTTAATGTAGACATGACAACACACCAAGTGACCTACCACCATTTGATAGGCTCATTAAAAGCAAAAAATGGAAACGCAAGTTGTATTTGTGCTCCTTGTTTCGCTTAACAGATGCAGATGGAAAATCTTATTTCCTCTCACACAAAAATGTCAGATAGAACTAGCTCTCAAAATAAAGTCCAATGAAGATACGATGGACAAAGCCTGGCAACATGAATATCTCCGACAAAGCGGAGATGTGGGGCCTCTGTGATCATTTATTCTGGTGTCTCTCTTCCTCTCAGACAGGTGTAAGAATAAGGAAGTACAGAAACACCACGTACAAACACCACCCTAGAATGCTGTAAATAAGCACTATAAATGCACAGATAAATCCAGCAGAAAAGCAGCATTCTTTAGCACAAAAAGGATACCTTCAGTCTCTGGTTGTGAAAACAGCTCCAACAATTTCAATGTAATTGTATGAAAACAAAGAGCAACCAAATTTGGTCTAGACATTTTTTTAAGTTATGGGAAATTGTGGTATTTAACTGGAAATTCTTTTCATTACAAAAGGGACCCTCACGCAATAGAAGTCTTTCCAAAAGGCCTGCAAGGGTTACTTAATCATGGGGAAAAAAAAAGGGAATGGAGAAAGGAGCTTGTACCTTTAATGAACTCACTAATTTGAGTCTGCATGGGGCCCTTCTCCATGTTCTGCACCACAGCGTTGGCTATCCGCGTGAGGTGGCCCATGTTGCCTCGCCTCATTCCACCTTCTGCCCTGGAGAGAGAAAACAGACAGTAGCAACACAAGGAGGCCCCGGGAATCCCCGAGTCACTGTCAGAAGCCCCCCGCAGCCCGGCCACGCCGAGCTCCCCAGTGCCGCAGCGCTCTGACCCGCGGGGCCAGGCCGGCAGAGGCTCGGCAGAATGCCCTCTGCTCACGCAGGCAGGGCACGGGACAAAGGAACCTGCCTGCACTCCTTCACATCTTGAGAGGGAAGAGATCCCTCACCCAGCTCAGAAGATGCTAGATAAAATTTAAGCCAGTTACAAAGAGGAAGCTAATTGGGTACATTGAAACACCACTGCAGAAATAAATAATCTGATTATTATTTCCACTAAAGAAGACTCATAGCAGTAAGAATTTACATCACTACTACTGAAAAAGCTCTGGAGTTTTACTTGCAATTGAAGTATTAAGCAGATGAATTCAAGAGAACAAAAGACACTAATCTACAACCATTAGATTTCCCCCTTACAAAAAAACTATAAGCAGCTAACACTAAGTCTAAGTCGCTTTTCTTTGAATTTTCATTGGTTCCCCTTCACTGGGTAGTAAAGAAGCAATCTAAAAATCAGGGGATGAAAAGCCTGAAATAATTCTGCTTTCCACGGTATCCAAAGAAGGACTGATGAGATTTGGGAAGAAAGATGTAAACCCTAGTGGCAGATTCCTGTAAGAAATTTCATAGCACCACGTTTAGAAACAGCATTTCTGCCTTTAAACTGGCAGGTTCTGAAAAGAAGCCCAGAACTCTGACATACAGTGCTCTTATGCACTGCAACATAATGCATGTTAAAGTATCCCAAATCCTGAAGTTAAATTCAGAAATTGTTATTTCTTGATGCAGCACAAGGAGTGTGCAAGGTTGATTCAAGCCACCACAAATAAAATCGGTGGGTCAGAATCAAACTAAACAAAAATAAATCCCTCATGGGGGATGACAAGACGCTTCCACCTCACATTACTGAGTCTCCAGCTGTAAAACAAAGGTTTCTCTCTGAGATCCTACCAGAGGCAACACATAATAAAGACTTTCATTTTTCCTTGGGAGAGAGGAAGACACTAAAGCCAGCAGAGTTCCTCAGAGGTGGCACGCTGGGCTCCTCGAAATTCTCCCTGCCCTTGCTCGGGGGTTGCGAGCAGCAGCCGGCGCTGACGGGCCAGTACAGCAAAGCCAGCAGACAGCATCAGCTCCTCTGATCACAGGCAGTTACAACTACATTTTAAGCTTTTTTTTTTTGTTTTATGACCTCCACACCCCTTGAAAGGTGTAATCATCCCCTCCTGAATCTCTAAAAAGGATAAGTTTGTACTGAAATTATCTCAGGCTTTCCCTAATATCAGAGCTGAAGATCTGCAGGTGAGGGGAGGACTAGATGGTCTGGGAAACAAACCCCATCGTACCCCTCCACATGTTCCTGTACCAAAATCCAGAGTCCAAAGCCAAGACAAACTCTATCTGTAGATATGCCCTGTAATAAGGCCAGCACTCAAGCCCCAAACTCAGCGTTTAGAGCTGTCCAGAGAAAACCAACCCCTGGAAATGAGTTCCCAGTGCTGAGCTCCAACCTTCCACACCCCGGCTCGTGGCCATTTCTTTCGTGCCTCAACCCAAGAAGGGCACAGAGCCCCAGTGCTTTAAAAAAGGGGGATTGGGGGCTCCGCTGAGCACCTCGGCTGCACCGGCCTGGCTGCAAGCCCAGGGCCACCTCTCCTGGGTGGAACACGGGGCACCCCTGGGGCCGCGCAGGCACCCCAGCAACAGGTTACAGCAGCACCGCAGGGTGCCCAGCAAAGAGCAGCGCAGGAGCTCGAGGACAAAACCCCGGGGTAGACGGGGTGACGGGACACAGCACTGTCCTACGGCTCTCCCTAAAAAAGATATGTTTTTCAGCTCAGCCTACTCAAAAATTCAAAGCGTACAGTGATAAAAGCAGCGTACAGCAACGCTGCATCTGTCTTCCGGCTGTATGCTCCGGGAGGACCTACACACCACGGTTTCTGAGCTGAGCAGTCCGTAACACACGGCTGGAATGCAGCCAGCAAACACGCAAAATTAACTTTTATTTCAACACTTCAATTACTCTTTATCAACTACACCACAACTGGTGGTTACTACATTTCCATGAGTAGGAGGGCACACAAAGATGGGCCCTACAAACTGATGTTTCCTATAAACTCACATTGATGACCAGACTTACTTTATTTTAAATTCTAATTACCCAGGCAGATCAAATGGACTGCAGTAAAAGAATTATGTGGGTTACCTAGAAGTTAAATTCTAGTAGCTACAAGTCCTTCATCAAGAACATACAGAATAACTAAGAGAACCCAAGGAGATATTCCATGTTCCAACAGGAAAATCTATTCCCACCATTCTTGCTGATGATTTTTAAGAAATTATTCCCAACTTCTCAATTTGGAATCTCTGACACTGGGGCTCCCAGTGCTTGACTCCATCTCCTCACTGAGTGCATACAATAACCTTCATATAAACTCAAGCTTCTCAAAGCACACCACCTGAGATACCTCTCGTTAACACAGTATTTTTTTCTTGCCATTAAAATTCTTTCCAGTGTGGTGACTGGAACTGTTTGACATGAAATATGTATGAGCTCTAGTTCCTACCTAATTTAATTAGGTAAACTCTTAAGCAGCAACTACAGCAACTTCTGTTACCTACAGAACTGTGCACAATGACAGCTGTGCAATGAAACTTTCAGCAAAATTTGTAATCGACAGCCCAAAGGGTTGCAAGAAGGAAAAAACAAAAAAACCCAATCCAACCAAACAAAAAATCAACCCAAAACCCAACCCACCAATTATACCCTGACAGTAAGCCTAAAATAATTACAGGGGGACTAAGTAGCACTTTGAAGCCATAAAGAGCTCAAAATAGCGAGAGAGGACCAAAACATTTAGATGGGCAAAGAAACAGAAGCCTAGATAACACTTTCACTTTGGGATGTCCTAGGTTTTTTTAATTATTTAGTTCTTACAATCATTGCAATCAGCATGCAATCCGAGTGTTTTACAAAGTTAGAAACTAAATGTGGGGCAAATCCGGGGCAAAAATGCTTGCCCACCTCACTTTCCACACAGTTGCTCACTCTAGGGAGAGTATAATTATGCATTTAAAAAAAAAGATAATATGCTGTGTAATTTCCTGAGAAAGCAAGGAAGAAGCATCTTGTGTGTCTGGGTTGAGATGTTATACATAT
The DNA here is from genome assembly GCF_031877795.1 of Strix aluco. Taxonomy (NCBI): domain Eukaryota; kingdom Metazoa; phylum Chordata; class Aves; order Strigiformes; family Strigidae; genus Strix; species Strix aluco. The sequence goes on along the minus strand of NC_133935.1, from coordinate 88,544,791 downwards.
TAAAAAAAAAATAAAAATCACGCTTTCAAATTATATGTCCGTTTGGTGAATTTGTTTAACAGGCAAATAATCCTAATTCCAAATCATGATGAAAATCCAATCATTCTAGACACCATTAAATTGTAAATTATGCAAATAATTGCAAGAATATTTCAAGGCAATATTCTAAATCTGCAGCCCTAGAACAAAGGCCTTCCGAACCCAAAATCCCTTACTGTATTTTGTCATTGGCTTCCCAGGCATCCAATATCCTTTGCACTAGGCAGCATTTCTGGAACAGCTAGAGGAAAAAAAAAAAAAAAGAGATAGGAAGAACATTTCAAAAGTTTGCCAAAGGAAGACTCATGCCTTAGGAAGTCTGTACTGAACTATAGTTACTTTTGTTCGTTCCTTCACTCCTGCTGAACAAGAACTTAAAGTTCAGCACTTATCTTTCCCAAGAGCTCAAGTTTCTTCTTACACAGTTTTTTCTCAGAGGATCCAGGGAAAACAGCAACACCTATAAACACCTTCAGCCTGCTCTGGGGCTTCACATGAGCAGTAATGAAGAACACTGTTGTCGTTTTACAGACACAACGAAGGGTTTTCACCATGAGGGCCACAATGCAGAAGCTAAAATGTAGTTAGCTACTTGTAGTTACTAATTATTTTTTTTGTCCAAAGTTTATATGCATCTTTACTCAAAAAAATTAAACAAAAATGGACTCACAAGCCCATTAAACGAGCTGGGTGGTATGTTTATTTTGTAACTGGATGCTAAACACAAATGTACAAAAGCAAATACACTTCCATCCAGAACTGACAGAACCAAGTTCTATCTAGACACATTTAAATAAGCTTCACGCTCGTGAACAGCTCGTCACACCATTTTCTCATTAATGCATATACAGGCTGAATCAATCAGTCTAAAATTCTCAGGTGACACGGCCAGACTTACATGAGTAACCATGATATTCTCGGTATTGTTTTCTGGAGTCTCCGAGTTCTCTGGGGCCACATTTCCATTCAGCACCTCTTCTTTGCTTTCTAGGTCATTAGTAGTAGTTTTTCCCTCTTGCACAGAGTGTGAGAGAATAGCTGCTATGGACAATTCCACTTGGAAATGCAAAAAGTTATTCCACGTGTATTTAAAAAATAAGTCCTGGGAAAAAATGAGAAGCAAAAATTCACTCTAGATATATCTTACCATTTTTAACAATCAAATGGTATCAGAGCACTGCCCAACTAGTTGTTTAATCAGCAATTCCACCAGAACAATTTCACTTACATGCCTCAGCATCCACTTACGGCCAAATGTGCCGTTTGCTCTGCTCTAACATCTACTTTCCTTTAAACTGAGCATGCTGGAAACACTCTCGTACACAGCTAGGGCTCACAGCACAGACATACTGAAACAAATGTCATCTATTCTGTGGCTGAATTAATCATAAGAAAAATGCTAACTAAATAATTTCTAAGCATAAAAATAGTTTTCTGAAAGCCTGTCCTGGTTACACTGGCAGTTCTCAGAACATGTCCCTGTTCACAGCTCGACAAAAAGATCAGCTCTCAGTATTGGCAGAGCTGATCTGCACAACATACCCAAGCTTTCTCAATAACCAGACTATTCTGCATACTACTAAGCTACTACAGCAATAAATTTGAAGCATGGGGTTCAGTTCAAAATACTAAGCAACTGTATTTGTATTACAAAATCTATTCTAAGGATGGATGTTCCCACTTTCAGATTAGGTAGATAACTCTGCCACACATGAGACAATTACCCTGCTCTGAACAGATGGAAGGGAAAGCAAAAACGTTCCCAGGTTAAAGTGATTCCCCCTCTCCCCATCCACAGTGTGACCCTGTACTACTCACAAGTAATAAATCCATGGTACTGAGTCTGCATAGTTCCTGATTAATACTGGGAGTGTTTGTGTGAAGCAGAGCAGCTATTAGACGAGATCCATGAAGACGAGCATTCCCCAGTGGCTCCTCCAAGACACCAATTGTAGTTAGGATTGCTGTTTTCTATCAAAGAAACAGATAATGATTACCTTAACGAAGATGAACACTTCCTCGAGTGTGTTTAGTCAAATCAGCGTGCATATACAACTAGTTCATTTCATAAATATTCTCTGCAGGTAAACTTAAACCATCTTCCCACAGAGAAGGCAGTGTTGTGTGACCACTGTGAGACTTTTACTTCCAAAATTGAAGATTAAAATCAAAATATCCTCCAACTAAAAGTTCCTCTCTCTTTACCCCTTAATCCTCTTTACACAAGTCACCAGTCCCAACCTATCTCCACTTCTTGGTTTTACTCAAACACAACAACTTTCAAAATTCTTACTGCCTAGTCTGTAAGCAGCAGAACTATAAACTTTAAGATTGACTTTTTCTTGAAACGATGTTTGCTTGTTTCAGCACCTGGTGCTTTCAGAAAATATCCAGGAAGGCTGTGTATGAGGAAAGGGGAACCCTGGAATGCAGGGGAGGAGCCCCTGTCCTGAGAAGGGCTGAGATGCCCTACCTTGGGAGGGCTGAGCAGCAGCTGGTGGAAGTCCTTTAGCCGTGGTTCAATACCGTGTAAGATGCTGCTATTGACAGTGTAAGACCTTTCAAATCCCTGAGTGTATGAGTCCATCAGTCCTTCCACCCTGGAAGCAAGAAAAGCACGACAGTCAAGATTCGACAGAATCTTAAAATGGTCTCCAGTCACACCGTCCATGTTGGTCATTTTCTCTTGAAAAATAACTATTAATATGAAAAACAATAATGGCCAGCTACTGAATACATTTACATAACCACATTATATTCATATATAATTTACAAGACGATATTCACACAATCAAAACTGAATGGGATAAGTGGGAAGATGGAGAATAAGCTGTCTGCAGAGCCAAAGACAAATTACGGAAGAGCTTCCTGGTTTTTAAAACTTCCCAAACATTTGAAAAGTACATTACATCAGCAAGAGTGAACTATAAACATTTGTTACAACCTGTAAACCTTCCGCAAGTGTTCAAAAAGGTGTACGTAACTGATGAAAACCTTGAGCAGGCATGTAGCTGTGCTCATAATCACACCTCTTCACTGGCGAGCAGTAAACTAAAACTATCGCTACCCCCTTCCAGCAGCAGTCTCACATTGGAACAAAAGAAACACTTTCATTTCAGTCATGAAATGTAATTCCAGCGAGGCAGGAATGGGCCAGATAGGAACCCCTAAGTCTCCAACTCATAAATCTTCAGAGATCCTGGGCACAAGACACAGCAGAATTAGTATCTCAGCTTTTCAGTTTTAACTCTGCACATGATTTTCTGACTAGCAACTTGTTTGCCCAGTGCCATCTTCTGTCCTGCTCTCCAGTACCTCCTCCTGATCTTCCATTAGCTCCTTCACTCTTACGTTCTCCTTTTTTAAAAATTGAGATTTTCAATGACTCCCTTCCTCCCCAGAACTCTCTTTCGCTCTTCTCTCCTCTGTCTCCATAAAAAGAAATAAAAGGCAGATATAATTTTAAAAAACAAAATTCAAACTATACAGCCATATATATACACACGCACACATCATCACACAGCTTACGCGTGATGTATCATTTCCTCCCCCTCTCTGCATACATTCTGCTGTTACAGACGAGACTTTGCGATACACGTGCCAGGAACTGGAAGAGCCCACAGAAGGGCCCAGTTGCCAACTGGTACAACTCCCGTAAGGTACAGCTACTGCACCAAAAACCAGCTCTTCTTGTACTTTCTAGACAGCACTTCACAGCAGGCCAGAAAAAAAAATCCTTTTTGGCCTAAGTAAACTAGATTGGAGTTCCTAAAATTGTTCTTGCTAGGGAAGCAAGTGCTAACTTACCCAGAGCGCCTTGTTTCCAGCAATGTTAGAAGAACTTGTGTCCCATTCACTATGCAATTTTCAGTCTGTTCTCCATCAAACATATTCTTCAGGAGTTGCTCCACACATTCCTGCCTGTTGATCAACACACACATACACAAGCAGTATAAGAATTAGAAGCATTTGGCAGTTCCTTTAACCACAAAATATCAACTACTGGGTCTTCTGGAAAAAAAAATCGCTGCAATTTTCCTTTTTTTTTTTTTTAAAAAAAAAAAAAAAAAAAAGAATAAAGACCTTCCTCTCTAAAGTCTCATATGATGAGCACGGTTCTACACCAGGTTTCTGAGCTTGCTTACTCATCACTAAGGCAAGACCTGGTTATAGACACGTAGACTCCAACCCAAGTTGTCACTCTCCTTTATCAACAGGATATACCTCTTAGTCATAAATTGGAAGACAACCCAAGTGTTAACTCAGTCAATTTAATTTATTAAAAACAGTAATCAGCTATTAGCTGAGGATCTAAAATTACCCATCAGAATTGCAGAAGATGGACGACAAACAGTGGAAGCTGACCCTTATCATTTGCCAGGGGCACAGTAAGGACTGGAAACAGAGGCCAACGCAAAGTGTAAATAATACGCACGTTTCTACTAGTCTTAGCTATTACCCCCTTGAAGTACTTTAATCAATTCACCATCTCTTTGAGCCCTTGAACCAAGACAAGATGCCTTCCAAACAGCCACAGATTTGGGGCCGGGTGGAAGGATCCCCAAGTGAGGCGTTGAAGACTGCTGGAGTCAGAACGAATAACGACATTGGTCCTTTCTAGCATTAAAAATTATTCTGACGCGGCCTTAGGATTGAAGAATAATTAGCACAAGGTAACAGCCCACTTTCTTCTCTACTATTTGCCACGCTAAATGAATAATAGATACGAGGAAGACGAGGTTCAGTCTGGCACTGTTACTCATCTACGGTTACTGGACTGCAGCAGTGCCTGCTTCCACCTTTGTACTCAGATTCTTTCCCCATGCTAATTCTGCAGATGTTAATGACAGTTCTCCAAAATCCAGCACTCAGCAAGTGCCGTTCTCGGCTTGCTAAGTCACATGTCCAGCTAAAAACAGGATTACTCAAGTTCACAGTCTAATTTTTACTATTTTCTAACATTTGAAAAAATCTCATTTACATTTGTATAAATAAAATATGAGATAAAAATGTAAAATACATGAATAATGCATGAGATAAAATTATTTTAATAAGTAGCATCTAAATACACTCCATCAGCACAAGAGGCAGAGTCAGGAAAAAGAAGTAACAGTTTACTGTGATTAACTGAATTCACTTTTATTGCATACAGCCAACAGTTACTGAAAAATTAAGATTTGATATTTATTCCGTAACCCTGCTCAGCTCCTTCTTGTTGCACTAGCTGATTATTAACTCATGATTCATAGATTAAAAAAAAAAGTTATCCAAAGATCAAAAAAAGTTACCAGCAATGCTTGGGAAAACTGGCCAAGAAAAATAATGAGATGTGACCTTCAGTGGAAAGGTAAGTCGTGCAAAAAATCACTTTTGTTCAAAATATTTTTTTCTTCTAAGCAGTGAAGTGGCACGGCGACTTTTACAAATGCTTTTTGGAAGTGCAAAAACTTTTATTTGTCGCCTGAAAGTTACAGGTAGTGCTTGAAAACATGCAAAGCGCATCCACAGAGAACACCAGGAAGGTGAGGGAGAGTGAAGGGAGCGGGGAAAGAAGCTAAAGTCCATCTGAGTAAAGTGTGAGCCAAACTTCAAATTGCAGCTTTGTACAATTCTTTGTATAATGAAGGAAACTTGCTTAAATTCTACCACTGGTGTCACGGAGGCTCTCACGAAAGGCGATGGGCAGCAATCTTCTGCCCCACACACAGCAGGGTTTCACATCCCTCTCCAAAACTACTGAGAAAGTCTAAAACTACCAAAGCAGGGTAAAATTACCAAAAAAGTCTGAAAGTATCATGTTCTCCACGGCTCACCACACCCAACCACGACTGTCATTAAAAGTCTGGGGCTTCCCAGGTGAAATGGCCGAGCTGGAGCCGCCCCTCCAAACTTTCAAGGGCTCAAAGGTGATACAGACGTGATGAGACGCTGGAGGCTCCACCGTCAGGGACACGATCTACACTGAAAATCCAACCTTGTGCTACGTGGTAAGGAAGTATTATGGGACAAAAGGCCAGATCTGCCTTGTTTCTGCCGGCGCAGTAAAGGAAATGAAGCCTTTAAGAAAGAGCATTTCCTTGCAGGGGCAGAGTTACACATCGAGCCCGTGGCAGCCGCTGCAACACCTGCGGGGAGGGCGGGTTCTCTGTGCCTGTGCGCAGCGCCAGCCCCCTCCTGCTCTCACCCACACCCGTGGGGTCCCTCCAGCAGACGCCCCGACACTCACGTATGAACTGACAGCTCAGATTCAGGAGAAAATAACAGCAATGTCACAAAAATTAAGAGAGCTCTGGGTCAACAAAAACAGGTAAAAGAGGAATTTTAAGCCCTAGTCACAGATGCCATACTACTCACTGCAAGTCTCTTGTTTCAGCCCTTTTCTGTCAAAATGGCGCCTCTGGGCCTAAAAGAGCCTTTTTTGATTTCAATCTCATGTTGAATCTCCAGTAAATGTTTTTAGGTTTGAAGCAAATGTAGGAAGAGGTAAACATGCTAACATAAATTATTTAAAACTGCATTACAAAGAGCAAAGAAACAACGCCAAGGGAACAGAGTAAACATGAAAAATCAACATTTTCTGGTACACAACTCACAGTTAACGTTATCTGGGAAATAACTCCTAACAAAAACACTCTTTGAAAGTTTCTCATCAATATATTCCCTCAGTAATACTAGAGAAGTTAGGTCTGGATTTAAAAAAAAAAAAAAAAAAAAACCAAAACAAATTTCAAATGAAAAATGACAAAGCACTTACAAACCAAAACAGCTTTTCTACTTTTTCCAGTCAAACCACCAGGCCTAATGAATGACAATAATACGTCTATTTACAAATCTTCTCTGCAAAGTTTATCCATCAGAAGGTAGCAAATGATTAAGCCAATTCGGTATCTGCATCGTGACACGTCGTCTCCAATTAAAGCACTGCACAACGTTTCTGAGATCTGAAGAGAGCTCGTGAGGGTCATGGGTGACAGGGCTCTAGGAAGAAGAATGAGCTGACACTAATGTACTGAGGGATCCCCGGAGACGGTGTCCAGAGAGAGGGGATTTGTCACCATCCAGCCACAAATAAACGGAATAACTCCTTGAATGATCAGGGAGGGCTAGGGAGGCATTTACAGTGTGCAGACTTACTTCTTTCAGAGCTCAACCACATTTGGAGAATAAACCCAGGGAGATGAATGACTCAGAGTCCGGTGAGATGTATCAGGCGGTATCCCAGCATCACCCTATCTCTGAGGAACCGCAGGCAACCCAAGGTTCACGTAAGTTAAGAGCTCTTCAACTGATATTTGACTCAGGAGCCAAAAATAGCATGCCAGAGGACACTCGAGGTGTGTAAGGAGACCTCAGCAAAGCTTTGGAGGCAAGCTGGTAATGCCTCATGCAAAACAAAGTGCACGGTCACATGCGAGCTACCGCAGTGAGAAACTCCTCCTGTGGCCTCAGCATTTCCTTCCCCATTTTGATCAACAGCAACTTGATTATCTGAAATCCGTCTGTATGGTGCAGCATGTTCACCAGTGGGCAATAAGAGGCACTGATTAGCCAAGTATGACTGAATCACAGAATCATTTAGGTTGGAAAAGATCTTTAAGCTCATCAAGTCCAGCTGTAAACCCAGCCCTGCCAAGTCCACCACTAACACATGTCCCCACGCACCACAGCTACACGTCTTTTAAATACCTCCCGGGATGGTGACTCAACCCCTTCCCTGGGCAGCCTGTTCCAGTGCTTGACAACCCTTTCGGTGAAGAAATTTTTCCTAATAGCCAATCTAAATCTCCAGGGAACACCGTCAATACAGGAATTTTAAGATTTGTCTTTGCGGGATTTCCCTCATAGAATCAGAGAATCATCTCAGTTGGAAAAGCCCTTGAAGCTCCTCCAGTCCAACCATGAACCTCACCCTGACCGTTCCCAACTCCACCAGATCCCTCAGCGCTGGGTCAACCCGACTCTTCAACCCCTCCAGGGATGGGGACTCCCCCCCTGCCCTGGGCAGCCCATTCCAACGCCCAACAACCCCTTCTGCAAAGAAATCCTTCCTAAGAGCCAGTCTGACCCTGCCCTGGCGCAGCTTGAGGCCATTCCCTCTTGGCCTGCCGCTGGTTCCTTGGCTCAAGAGACTCATCCCCCCTCTCTGCACCCTCCTTTCAGGCAGTTGCAGAGGGCCATGAGGTCTCCCCTCAGCCTCCTCTTCTCCACACTAAACCCCCCCAGTTCCCTCAGCCGCTCCCCATCACACCTGTGCTCCAGACCCTGCACCAGCTCCGTTGCCCTTCTCTGGACACGCTCGAGTCATTCAATGGCCTTTTTGGAGGGAGGGGCCCAAAACTGAACCCACTCATCGAGGGGCGGCCTCACCAGTGCCGAGCACAGGGGTGAGATCCCTTCCCTGTCCCTGCTGGCCACGCTACTGCTGATACAACTACTTCTCAACTCATCACAGTTCACCTTTCTCCAAATTCACTACGAGCGTTTTAACACACCCATGAGTATCGCCTCATCTCGAACTACGCTGTGAGCTCTGGGGATCACTAACCCCAATCTCCTGCCTTCATACAGAGCTACGAAACCCAGAAATCTCAACAGAGGCAGTTAAGTGATACTACAGTTTAAAAGCAATATTAAATGGTTGGCACAAATGTCAAGAGTTAAGCAAAGGCTTGACACGCATCGTTTGTGTCTCTAGAGAGCCATCAGTAAGTGACAGTATTAGCAGCAATTACTTTAGCAACAGTCCTCTGACAAGTACTTACGATTCCAGTGCTGTGAGAAGTGGATCAGGCTCAGGTATATCCTGGAGTTGATTGCTCTGGTCTCTGCTCAATCTTATGATATCACACAAGGTCTGGGAAGCATTTGATTGCCTCTGTAAACAATGACATAGAGCACATTTCAGTGCCAATGTCTCTACTTGGCTCACTCTGGCTGCCAGAGAAAATTTAACATAGCTGGGAATGCACGCAACTGAACAAATCAGAATTTTTCAAAAGAAGTGCTACCACGCTCTAGATTATTCATCTGTTAAATACAACATTGATGCGAATTATTAGAAGCATTAACAGATTTTAAAAATCAAAGAGAACATCTTCCTGAACTTAACAACTAAATGCAGTTAAAGATTTCAGAAAATGGGGATTCTTGTTTCATCTTCCTGACCAAGTGTGTTAACTTGCAAATTTCAAATACGAGTATTTCATTCTTACTTCTCGCTACTCAGGAGGTTTTCTGCATGAAGAAAAATAAAAGGCTTTATAAAACCCTTTACAACTTAATTACTATGCATTAAAAGACTTTAAAGTAGTATTTTGATAAATGAATCGTCTCATTCCGGCTATCAATCAAAGGCTCTGTAGCTACTGTATGTGTAAGATCTTACGCTGTAATTAGCGTTCCCCCATAAGACAGCACTGCTGACGGCACACAAATCAGCACGCTCCTTCTCATTTTTTCTCTCAGAAGGGGCAATTTTTGCTGTGATGAGATGTGGGAATCCCAGTGTCGGCGTTAGCGCTACACCAAGAGAAACCCGCGCCGCGCAGTTCGCTTTGCCGCCGGCACTCGCCGGAATCTGTGAACAAGAGCCCCCGTCCCCCCATCTGAGAGGGGCCGGTGGAGACCAAGACGCTGCCGTGAGCTTCTCCTGCTCGGCAGCAACACCCGAATGTGAAATGGTAGTGTAGGAAACGGGAATCCAGACCCAGAGCTCCTGGCTTGGACGTTTTGTGAAAATTATTGAAAGAAAAAAAAAAAGCACTCATAAAATTTAATACACAGAGTGTCTTTTTCATGGGCTCAGAAAGCTGCATCTTGTGGATTTTATAACTGAAAATACTTATGTCTAAAAAGAATTGAAAGTTACAGCGAACTGGTTAATTTTACAAGTTTTCCAACAGCCTGTTTCAAATAGCAGGTTCCTGCTTAAAACCAAGAAAGTTACCACTAAGTGTAAATACTGACACAAACTGGGGCAGCAGCAGAATGAACTAAGAAATTGGTAGTAAAATAAGTCAAAACCAGATTAAACATACAACGAAATGTTACGGTATGAGCAACCAGAGGACAGGATGACCACCCACACAGATCATCCCTCATGATCTCCATCCATAAGTCACCCGGGCATTATCAAAGAGACAGGGGGAGTCTTCTGGACCTCACAGGACCCGCTACCCACAAAGACAAAACTTAGTCCTGTCATACTCACGTCCTCATCCTGGCTCGAATGGATCAGCTCCACAAGTCTCTGAATAATCTTTGCTTCATTAAGCCACTGGAGGGAAAGGAAGGGGGAAAGAAAATCTTTGTTTGATATCACAGAATTCAGAACAAGAGGATCTTTGAGAAGCTTCGCATAACGCAGGCTCTTCAAGGAGGGAAAGCCCTTCCCTCCTCTTTCATAACCAAAGCCACAGGCAGCACATGAACTCCCCCAGGCACAGAGATGCATTTTAATTTGCATCAGTACGTACACCCTGTCCGTGGAACTAAAAGCCTAAATACCTTTGGAAAACACAGAATAGGTCTGTCATAAACACTATTGTCTGAAGCAGCATTAGCATAATTATCAGCATTTTGTTCTCCTACCATTTCCTATTCTTACGCTCTTACCATTGTTTACACTAAATAATTTCTCAGACTTTGAGATGACATAACAATGCTGCTGCTCTATCTCACCTCCCTGCTCTCTGCCAGCTTCAGACTATTTCCTTTTCCGAGTGCAAGCTACCACTTGCTCTCCCTTTCCTGACCACATGCAAACCAAGATCGCCCTCTGCAAATGATACGTTCCAGTTTCTCCCTTCCCAGCCCCGTCTGCAAGCTCAACTCCTCATTTCCACCCAACCACTTCCACTCAAATTTCTACGGTCTTGATTCCAGGCAAATGGCTGGATGGCTAACATCAATCAAACTAATCAGGCAAATCAGCCAAACTAATGCATTCCCAGTTGCTTTTGAAATGACTGACCAAATGTTAATTAAAAGGAAAAAGCCTCTGGAGGTTTCTGCAATGATATAATCTTCCATCACTCTCCAGATGAGTCATGGAGAAAATGAACAGTCTCCTGCCTTCCACTTCTTTACAAGACGACTCTGTGCGTATCTTCTCCCCTTGAACACTCAATTTTTTGTTATCTATTCACATGACTTCAACTATAATCCTTGCGTTGACTCTTTAACAGCTTTGCTCTGAAAACCCTCGGACAGATCTCATCCTCTCCTCTCCAATGCCACGCTGAGTCTGATGTATGTCTGACTTAAAACAAAAGTTCCACTTCACCATTTTTGGTGACTTTTTCCATGAATAATATTACTGTTTTCCTACTACATCCGAAATATCTGACTTTGTCTCCTTTCTAATATCCCTTATTATCACAAAAATACCAATGCTGTCCCAAAATCTTCCCAGCATACAGCTGGGATACCAAGTATTTCATTCAAGGCCATATTTTCAGATCTGTTTTCTGTCATTTCTTCCTCCTAATATCCCGTTTACTCAGAAGTTGAAAACACTGGGTTCCTGAGAAATTTTTCCTCACCAGTGTCTCTACCAACCTCTCTCTTCAGATTCTTTCTCTGGTTTCTAGTTTTCCAGCATCAAAATTAAACTCCTGAACCTCCTTCTCAAGACCACCACAGTAGGGTTGATCACTGCTGGGTCTTAATACCTCAGGTCTTGCCATCTCCATTCTACCAACGAAGCGACTCTCCATTCCCCCTCGGCTTTTAGTCTACAAGCACCTTTTCTCATCTCCCTGTGCTTGGATACGACTCCTGAAACCTTTCCTTCAAATCCTGAGGCTCAGTCTTCCGAGGACAGCTCAGGTAGCTGTCAACTGGCAATTCACCAAAACAGCTTCATCAAAATTAATGAAATTCTCCTCACTTGTATCTTCTAAAAACCAGCTGCTCAAATCTATCAATTATGCCTAGTGGCAGTCTCTGTAACAATAAAATAACCCATCTCTCCTCTGTTACAAGGCATGTTTCATTTTTCATCATCAGTTCCACACCCCGTGTTTGCACAGCACCATGATTAGGAGCCCAGATTTTGACTGCAATCTCTGGGTATTCCCACAGTATTAACGCATTGCACAACTTCGATTAAAAAAAAAAAAAGCAAACACCAAAAAACTTATATCCATTTTTACCTGCAAGTTTCCCTTCTTCAAATAATAAGCTCCACAGATATGGCACAGTGGGTATTTCAGCCTATTTGTTGCCTCGTGCAGAACCTACCTGCCAATCCGTGTCAGCAGAGGAATTTTCACCCGCTGAAGTTCCACCTACCCTTACGACTTCCACAGCCCAGAATAAAACTGCTTATTAACACTCCTGCATTAAATATATTTCCTTTCCCTTGCAGAGCACAGCAAGTTAAATCCCAGCCCTCCACTGTATTATCAGCTTTATTCTGTACCAACATCCTCCTCCAAGCCCCACATCGGTTGTGCCTATGGGCCTTATTAATTAAAGATGGGAGTTACACAGTAAGCAAGGATCAAGTTTGCTCTTTTTGCCTGGACTGCCATAATAATGGGCTCTGGGGGGAGTTGGATGGCCACAGAGAGAGGTACTGAAGAAAGACAAGCATGATCATTCATCTGAAGAAAGGAATTGCTGTTCTTGGGAACTGAGGGAGAGAGAAAATGAAGTTCAAAAGCAAAAAAACCCCAACTGAAATAATCTGTTAAGATCAGAAGACCAATAGCAAGATGTGGTGAACTAAGAAGCACGTAGTAAACCTGGAAGAGATCAACTCCTCTGTCTTGAAGGTGTTGTTGAAGAGATGGACTCTAACATTCACAAGCAAAGGACTCCTCAAAAGCAAGCTGTGACACTTGCAGGACTTACCTACCTGAAGTACAAGAGCATCACCCTCAGCATCTCCCTTCAGAATCACACCTGAAACACCAACTCTTCTGCCCACACACAACTCAGCAGTGTGTTTACACTCATTGACACAAGATGCACGTGTAAGGAATTCAGGGACAGAATGCTTGCACATACGTGCAACTGGAGTTATTCTACAGGAAGGCTGCAAGTCACGGGGCCAGCAGGCAGGAGGCAGCTGATTTGCCTGCAAATACACCAGGCTCCTGCTTGGTGCCTCCCGGTGAGGCCCAACCGCTGCTGGGCAGCACCCACAGAATCCCAGAATCATCTCAGTTGGAAAAGATCTTGAAGATCCTCCAGTCCAACCATGAACCTCACCCTGACCGTTCCCAACTCCACCAGATCCCTCAGCGCTGGGTCAACCCGACTCTTCAACCCCTCCAGGGATGGGGACTCCCCCCCTGCCCTGGGCAGCCCATTCCAACGCCCAACAACCCCTTCTGCAAAGAAATCCTTCCTAAGAGCCAGTCTGACCCTGCCCTGGCGCAGCTTGAGGCCATTCCCTCTTGGCCTGCCGCTGGTTCCTTGGCTCAAGAGACTCATCCCCCCTCTCTGCACCCTCCTTTCAGGCAGTTGCAGAGGGCCATGAGGTCTCCCCTCAGCCCCCTCTTCTCCAGACTAAACTCCCCCAGTTCCCTCAGCCGTTCCCCATCACACCTGTGCTCCAGACCCTGCACCAGCTCCGTTGCCCTTCTCTGGACACGCTCGAGTCATTCAATGGCCTTTTTGGAGGGAGGGGCCCAAAACTGAACCCACTCATCGAGGGGCGGCCTCACCAGTGCCGAGCACAGGGGTGAGATCCCTTCCCTGTCCCTGCTGGCCACGCTACTGCTGATACAAGCCAGGATGCCATTGGCCTCATTGGCCACCTGGGCACACTGCTGGCTCATTATCAATCAATCCCCCCCCAGGTCCCTCTCTGACTGGCAGCTCTCCAGCCACTCCTCCCCAAGCCTGTAGCGCTGCTGGGGGTTGTTGTGGCCCAAGGGCAGCACCCGGCATTTGGCCTTAGGGAAACTCCCCCAGTTGGCCTCAGCCCATCGCTCCAGACTGGCCAGATCTCTCTGCAGAGCCTCCCTACCCTCGAGCAGATCAACACTCCCACCCAACTGGGTGTCCTCTGCAAACTGACTGAGGGTGCACTCGATCCCCTCGTCCAGATCATCAATAAAGATGTTAAACAGGAGTGGCCCCGAAGTGGTCCCTGTAGTGCCCATCACATCCTCTGCCAGGTTCAACTATGGCTGAGCTTTGGCTTTCCTAACGACGTCCCTGCCTGCTCAGTCAGCCTCTCACTGCCGCTCCTGGGTGCTCCATCCCCACTCCACCATCTCCGTGCTGCCCGTGCATGCCTGAGCTCAGGCAGGACCACCCTGCTTACCCACACGGACCTTCTCCCACACCTGCCTTTCTGCACAGCGGGAAGGACCGTTTTGTCTAAGTACTACCTCTTACCTTTCTCTGCGATGACCTCCCTCCCAGATAACCTGCTACTAGGTTCAAGGACCAGGTAGGCCTAACAGCAGAGGTTACCAGTAAAAAAAAGAGTCAATACTGGTGGACCAGTACTGCTAAGTGTTTTCATTAAAAACCTGGAAAATGGGGAAAAAAAAAAAAAATCACAGCCTTTGTAAATTAATGAACACCACCACACTGGGGGACAGCAGTGGATACGCAGGAGGGGAGGAATCTCGACAAGCTGGAGAAATTGCCTGAGAGGAACCTCAGACGTTCAAGAAAGGCAAAATGCAAAGTCCTGCCCAGGGAATGGAGTAACGGGGCAGGAGCCAACTAGCCAGGAACAGCTCGCAGAGAAGGCCCAGAGCCAGCGCTGTACCCCTGAGGGCAGCCAGCAGCGGGAGAGCAGGGATCGCTCCTCTCCACTCAGCACCAGTGACACCATCAAGATACTGGGTCAGGCTAGGGCTCACCAGCACAGGACAGACATTGCACTAGTGCAGCAGGTCCTGTGGAGGCCCCCGAGATGTTCGGGGCTGGGGCATGTGAGGTCAGAGGAGAGGCTGAGTGGGGTTTGCTCAGGCCGGAGAGGACAAGGAGAAGGGGAGACCCTGTTGTGGTCTGTGACTGCTCAGTGAGGTGGGCAGAGACGATGGAGCCAGGCTCCTCTTGGAGGTGCCAGCACGGGACAAGAGGCACAAGATACAACAAGGGGAATTCCAACTGAATATTAGGAAAAATCTCCACTTGAGGGTGATCAAACCCTGGAAGAGGACCCAGACAGCTCCTGAAGAAAAGTGAAAACTCATCTGGCTAAGGCCTTGAGCAATCTACTTCCATGGACCTGCTCTGCAGAGGCAACTGGACCTTCTCAGGCGTCTTCCAACCTGCATTACGCTATGACTGACTGTTTGAAGTCTTGCAGAGTCAATGCTGAAGGAAGTCTTATATTAGGATGTCAACAAAACTTAAGTTTCTAAAACCTGCTGAAAATATACCTAGTAAGAGTGTGACTTTGGCTTAGATACTTCTAATCAGCCACAGTAAAAGAAAGTTCATGCTTAATTATTTAAGTAGTCAAAGAGGGAACTCTGCAGCAATCAACAGACCAGGCTGTCTGATCTTTCAAGGATCACAACACCAACGGTGACTTCACTGAGGTACTCACAGCACTTTCCTCAGCTGAGGACTGACCTTGCAGTAGGACAGTTTTTGCTACAAGAGAAAGATATCTGCATTAGTCTGATCTAGCCCTGGGATCTACTGTTAGTGTAGGGTAAAGACGGCATGAAGAATATGCCCTTTTTATTCTGCTAGCCGTGAAAGCAAAAGAAAAAAGCAGGACAACGTGCAGTAGGGATTTTTTTGTGCGCTATGATCACTACCCATGGTAAGACTCTGACAAAAAGCGTAGACAACACCCTGGCTACAAGTGGTGACAACTGGAAGACCAGTTCAACCACAGAGGTACTGAGCTTGCCAGGGGTTTCCGCAGAAGCCATGGTCCACGCCCGGCTGCTCCTCACCAGCGCCCAGGGAGAAGAGACGGCTCCAGCTGGGACAAGCACATTCCTCCTCAGAGGAACAGGGATCACACTCTCCCGATTACCAAGGAAATGGTGCCCGGTGTGTCGGAAGGGGGTAACCCACTCTGCAGCCCAAAGGTGGGGTTGGGCGGTGAGAGCCCAGAGACTCACTGTGCTCCAGCTGAGCCATAGCAGGTTCTCTCCTCCAGACCTCCATCAGGAAGACCAGCTAATTCTCCTCCGGGAAGATTATACAACAGAAGCTGTAATTTCTGTCACTAAGGCAAGCATGAGAAGATGAAGTGCAGAAGACAAATCCACAATAACTGGATCTGCTTCACATAAATTCCCAGCACATGCCAGCAAAATCAGACGTGGAGCCTTCTCACAGCAGTTGTGCCTCTTCACATTTTTCTATGTAAGATTTTATATTAATAACATGCAGACAGAGGACAGACTTCTTTGATGCCACTTATCTGTCCTGATATTAAAAATGCTTCCAGAAGCAACCCATATCTGAGCTTTCTTGCTGTGCAATAATTATTTAAAGACAATATTATTTCCTTCACAAATCCAGAGACATTTCATGATCAAATGACAGCGATCAAAGAGAATATGCTGTCATCCATCTGCACGTCAGATTTGTCCAAGGATATCAAAATGTAGGTGCCTGAAAGACAAGTCTGTTGGAAGGACCTCCTTAAGGGTTTCTGATGAAGACTATTCTAGTATTTTCAATTGTGAGAGTCTGGCAGCAGGGAGGAGACAGGGCTGTAAAGAGGCAACGCAGACACCAGATCATTTCACTTACATCGCACCTGCCCGTGGGCTGCTGAATCTGGAGGCTCCCTTGTACAGCAGTGCTTCTGTCCAGCTCAGGGCAGAAGTACGGAGGAACAGCATGTGCTAGGAACATTTCTTCCTAAGGTTTTTGCTCTCCAAAAGAACAAAATCTGAGCTACACAAACAAAGCATTCCTCTGTCATGCACGAACAGAAGGAAATGGATAAAGAACTACCATCTTTTCACGTTAACGGTGTGCCCTCAGTTACAGATCAAGGAAGAGAAAGGGGAAAAACACCACAACTGTAGCTCTGCAAACAGCTTAAGAACATATAAAATGACGCTGCCACCTTCTTTCTGCTCACAATCATCCACTTATCTTCTGCTCCTTTCTCCTCCCTTATCGTTGGACAAGTCCATGCAAAAAACAAACCAATAAAACCATCCAAATCAAGGAATTGAGCTGGCTGAAAACAATCCTGGCAAAAAATACAAATAAAAGAGAGGTGTTTTCAGTTGGATCAATTCCCTAGTGCATGTCATCTTACACGAAGATCTCCCTGGCAGTGACTGACGGGGAGCTGGCCGGGTGGAACAAGCAGCAAGGAGGTGAAAGCAGGACTGCCTCCTCCCGGGACAACGCCAACTCACGGCGCCCAGCTTCACTCGGCGCAGGAAGTGAGAGCCTCCACCCTGGCTAACACCAGCTGAGCAAGGGGTAGACAAGGAAACGTCAAGCACACTCTTGAAAAGGTCCATTCAGTAGAAAACAGGGCAGAGAAAGGAGCCACCAGCACCGCACAGCTCTCACAGGCTAAGGATCTCTAAGAGGGAAGGACAGAGAATGAGACTCTTGCGCAATTATCGGGGAGTCTCTGACTTACCGAGTCAAAGCAACAGCGTGGACATCATACCCCTAAGGAGAGGTGCTGTGGGACTTGTTATGCAGAATATAATTTTGTTTAACTTAAAACTTAAGACATCATCCACATAAATCTGACACTGAAACACTACCTTTCCAGACAGCAAGAAAAATATAACAAACCAACTGAAGTTCACAGGATTTTGCCAGCACAGCAACGTCAAGTGGACACCCTTAGGTGAGGGACCCTCGACAGCAGCACTTTCTAGTGACAAATGGGGCTTCTCAAACTTTACTCGGGCAGCAAAGTTCTCACTTTTGCTAAGTCACACCAACACAACGTAGAAGGCATTTTGCTGTCCAGATGACATTAACGTTGTACTTGCAAAGTAGCTGGAACGTACCTGGAGACTCTGATGTAATGTCAGACCTCCTCAGACACCGTCCAGGAGCAGGGTACATCGATACCAGGGAAACCTTAAAATTCTAAACTGAACTGCTGTCACTGTGCTACAAAAGCAACTGATAAACAGCTAGCCAAAAATCTACAGCACAGGATGCCTATCCCAAACACGAGCTACTGCATGGAGGAGGATGCGCAGACAAGGAAAAAACCCTGGATATGGCATTTAAAGACATACTTTCAACACACAGTGCTGTTAGTGCCTGACATTTGCCTGCAGGTTCAACATATGGATAGAGCAATCAATCAACTGGAAACTGTTCGGCAGGAGATGACAACACATAGGAATTTATGACAGAATTTATGAGAAGTTAATTAAAGGCACACAAATGAAAAAGTGCAGCTCAGATCCAGATCATAAGACAGATGGACTCTGCTGTGCTGTTCCATCACGGGTGCATGGTCTTCCGGTTACCATCTACTACGCTGCTCGACGGACCACGTTCTCCTGGATTTCAGCAGTTAGGAGTGGGAGAAGAGTGGCTAAGCAGGAGCGAGACCCTAGAAAGATCAGCCAGCTGCAGCTTTATAAATTCCTGAAAAATTAATCCTAATACTTCTCCTCTTGCTAAAACTCAAAATAGCCCGATACCTCCCTGAGGCGTCCAGCATCCCAAAGAAATATGAAGACTGTTTTGAGACAGAAAACAATTCGCAACCATCCTAGCTACCTGCTGACAGACAATAATTTTTTCATGATGTGATGAAAAGCTAAACCAGTCCATGAAGTATAACTTTTATTTCTAATACCTACCAAAAATCAAGACTGCAAATTAACTTTTCTGGAGACTTAAGTTTCTGAATATATATTGCCAAATTGCTGCTAAGTAGCTTCTCTAAACATTCAATCCCAAATTTCAGTATTGCTACTACTTTCTGTTTTTCTGAGGAGAAGTTAAGCCATCAGACTTTTAAACGCTTGGGGATAATACTTATAATACTTACATTAATTTGCAAAAAAAACCCCTTCAGGTGCACCTCCAGTGCCACTTGGTATCCTCACTTTGTTTTCTTTTCTTTTTTTTTGATTGTGTGAAACCTTTAACAGGTAGAATTAACCGGATAGGATGGGGTTAAAATATATCCCATCCAGATCTGCCTGTTTATGGACAGTCGATATTTGGAAACCTGAATATTTGGAAGTTTCCTGGACAGAAGCCATCCATCCAGGAAAAACACTACTCAGTTAAAATGCCATTTTAACATCAGATGAAAAAATACTTGCATTTGTCTTGGTAGTATTACGCTGCACTACTGCAATGTCTGTCCTGCACCAGTGAGCCCCAGCCTGGCCCCAGTATCCTGACAGGTCTCACCAGCGCTGAGCAGAAGGGAGCAATCCCTGTCCTCAGGCCATCGTGGGGTGCAGTTGGACCTCTTCTGGCTGCCTTCTCCTCCAGTGAGCCCTCCATCATCATTCTCCTCCATCAGCCCACCTCTCCAGGGCTTTTTCCTCCCATGTCCTTTCTTGGTATTACCATTTGATGCCTAACCAACTGAAAACTGTGGCACGGTCAGGGCTCCAGACACAGTCACCAAACACAGAAATCCTGGTGTGGGCTGCAGGGAACCCCTCAGCGCTCTTCTGGTTTGCTGAGAGGGAGCTAAAGGAGGGTTTTTTTCCCTCCAATCCTGCACATCTACCCACTAAAGGGGGGATGAGGCAGCCTCACCCAGACTGGGCAATGAAGGGAGAAAAACTTGTCCTACCTGTAAAGCAAACTCCACATCTTAATAAGGTATTTTATAAGGCTGCCTGTTAAAGAGGAAGGGGAAGGAGGCGGCACAAGGTATCATCTACAAAAGTCTCATACACCCTTGAACACAGAAGGAATTAAACAAGGTACGGTCCCAAACGATCAGTCTAAAATTCTGAATGCTGGGAAAGATTACAAATTTCCTTTGTCAAAGCTCTGCAGCAAAAACAGCTGGAGTAAATAGTGGTTGCTATATGGAAAAATGAGTTGAAAATCCTTTACTGCCAGGGACTGAACCAGGCCTCTCCTGCCGTGCAAGCCACAAACAGGCTGAAATACCCAAAGTAACCAACGTGCAGACTCTAGCACTAAGAAAAAGCTTTCAGGAGGGTGGATCCGCTCTCATAATAAAATGACAAGAAGAATTCTATTTCTTTGAGACACAAACAAACAAAACCCCTTGTTCCCAATCTTGTAAAGAAAAAAAAAAAGTTTCTCACATTCAGTACTTCCTGCCGTAGAGTTGCGGGCTCCACACAGCTGATTAGACGAAGCAGGAGGTCCATCATTGCTGATGTATCTATATGCTTTAGCACCAGGCTAATAAATTTGTCTTTTTTCCTTAAAAATGCAATCACCTAAAAATAAAGGTGTCATGATCAGTCACTAGTACAACATACAGCCATGGCACACAGAACCTCCTATACTTCACCTTCTTGCCTCAACCAACCAACCTTGATGCAAAGTGGCTACGAGGTTGGGAAATTCTCCAGAAAACAAGAAAATAATGTTCTCCTTTCAAGGCAATACTAAGTAAATTCTTTTTAGCTATCTTTTCTTTCCTCTATGCCACAAAGAAACCCAAGCCCACAGAAATAAGAGCGTCAAGAAGCTGGTGAAGCTGGAGAATTTTCCACTCCATTAAGGCTCTCTGACAGCCTTCATTTAAAAATTCTGAAGCGGAACGCGTGTATTCCTAAAACACCATTCAGCTCATGTTTCCAGCACCCCTTTTATAGGCATGAGACTGAGACACTGTTTATGTAACGAGACGATTCTGGGCAACGATCAAAGGATGCAGCAATATGCCTTCATATGAAAAATAAAGCTTTAGCTGTAGCACAGGAATATCCCAGCTACTGCAGATCTAAAACCAAAACTATGCAAAGGTGTCTAAATAAACCAGCATCTTCCTCGGCTGAGGAATCCAAAGAACTTCTCAGAGACTACATTTCAACTCCAACCTTTAAGAGCAGAGAGAGCTATTTTCCAACTCTACGAATACAAGCTCACAAGGGTAGCAGTGATGCTGCCACACAACACAAACAACGGCAGTGAATTAATTTGTGCTTACATATCAGGACAAATCTAATCACTACCTGTTCCGTTTTTCTTGCAATGAGATTCCCAATAGTCTTACTGAAGAAACTGGCAAGCAAAGGGTTCAAAGGAGGCTCGTGATCCAAGAAGTCATAGAGGATGTTCAGCAGAGTTTCATCCCCTCCTAGCTTGTCGTTGATCTGCGGCACATCCGAGGTCAGCAGTTCACAGGCTGTGTTTGGATATCTGGAAGGACAGAACCAGAGCAACTAAAGGTGAAATGAAAACTCTCAAGAAAATCTTCCCTTATTAAAGTTATAGAGAGTAGGAGGATTGCCCTTCCTGGAAACAGGGGGGAAAGAAAAAAAAAAAAAACCAACCACACAAGCAACAAGGGTCATCTGCATTAAGGCACATTTTGAGGAAACACTATTTCCTGTGGCACATCGTGTGTTTTTTTTAACCACTGAATTATGCATCTCAGCTGCCTTCAGACTGCAGCTAGTTGTGATTTGTAAAAGTGATGCTTAATCAGTTTCAACACGCTTAAAATCTCTTAAAGTCTTTTAACATGAATCCATTTGCACAACTAAAATTAATCCAAAAATTGAAGGTTGATTTGAAGAATGCATATTTTAGCAGCTTTCTCTAATGTTTCTGAAAAATTATTCTTTCCACTACTGGAGCTGAATTAAAAATGAACACTTTTTTTTTTTTTTTAATCAAATTTAAATTTAGAGACAGAACATTAGATCTAACAAAACTCCTAACAAATGAGCATACACTACGTACAAGCAAGCAATTCACAGCCAACCTTTTGAGTTCTGATTTTTCAGTAGTGTCTATAATCTGTAAAATTAACTTGTTTTTCACAAAATATTACCGTGCCTGGTTTAGATGATTTTGCTCACTTAAATCAACATATGAAATAGTAGTTGACAGCTAATGAAATCTTTTTTTTTCCTGACCTTTTTTCTGCTCTTCCAGGTGGTGCTTTTAGAAATAGGTCACATTGATGACCAGAAAAGGTAATAATGTGTTTATAATTAATATTAAGTTTATAATTAGACAAGGTCTCAAATATCAAAGTGCATCCATACAAACCAATAATCTAGAGTCAACACCAAAAAAATGCTCTTTGGGGACTGTTAGTTTTGCTAGAAGACTAAAGTTTCTGGAGGCTGAAATTCTACATTAGAAGCCAACGGCCCCGTGCAGCTACTCGGCACCGCTGTGCGAACGTTTCCCTGATTCAGTCTCTCCATTACTCACGCACTGGAGGAATTAAGCAGGGGATGGGAGGCCGCCTCGCATGCACGCTGCAACACTGGAATTCATCTATTTTTTATTTTTTTAAAACCTTGTTTCAGCATTTCATTGTTAGATTAGTGTCTGTTTCACATTCTAGCTACTGTCCATCTACAAGAAGGGCTGCAGAGGACTCCTTGGAAAAAGGCCTATTCACCATCACACAGAGGTTACTGTAATCAGAAACAGCAGTTCATTAGTGCTGTGAAATTCAACCTGGCACTGAACTTTAACACTATTTTCACAGTTTCAATGACATGTATGATCCTAGAGTCAAAGGCAGCTGGATTTTATTTTTTAAACCATGATTTACTCTTACCCCACTAATTGTTTAAAGACTCTGACGGGGCGTGCTCCAGTGGCACAGCGGGTCTAAGCACAAAGCAGCGATTCTGAGCACCAAACCTCCCGCTGAGGGGCAGTTCCTACCCGTGTTGCCTAAAGTAGTTTTGATTTGTCATCAAGTGATACAGATTAAAACAAAACCTGTCCTTTACAGTTTGAGCATTTTCTGTCTGTGAGCAGAGCCGGTTATCTTTTTTTTTTTTTTCAAAAGCAAAAAGAAAATTTACTGTGTAATTTAATAAAGGCCAACTAAATTAATAACATTTAAAAACCTACAGAACACACTTGTTGTAAATGCATGTTCATTCTTTAAGTAGCACATTCACTTTCCTCATAAAATTGTGCCGTTCCATAAGACACTAAGCCAACAGATTTCCTGCTTTTAATAATTATGCAAGGTCTACCACTTTTTGTGACTTCAGACACAAGCCAAATCCAAGATCAATATAAAACACTCTTGCAATAATACGCCTGTTGCTACACCACAGAGGGAATACCTTCACTTTTGTACAACGGTGCAGCTGAAACAATCCTTCAATACAGAGCAAGGGTTTGGGTTTTTTTCCCCCCTAGCCTCAATCTCAATAGAAAAAAACAGGCAGAAAAGAGCTGTGAAATGACTAGGTACCTCTCACATCTCTACCACCTTTGCAGTGAGACCTGTGAGTGTGTAACAGAATCTGGGTTGAGTGTTTACCTTGTTTTTTTCCTCTTAGTTGAAACTGGTTAGATTTCTGCTCTGAACCTCATTAACAGAAAATCAAGACGAAATCGTAAGAGCACCTCCCAAACTTGAAACAGGACCCTCTGCTCTGAGCTTCGACCCCCCACCTCCCCAGACACAGCACATTTCTACATCTGGCAACGCTTCCTAAGCTGGTGACCACCTATCAGGGAAGAAATTGTGGAATTATTGCAGGTCTTTGGAAATTTCAGCTCAGTTCTCGGAGTGACAAGACGGACACAGGGATTCCTGGAAATCATACAGAAGGAACAGATAGGAAAAATATTGTGTCCTTGTGTGAACTGACGGTACGCTCTTCTCTCCAGCACAGCACGTTTGAGCGTGCCACCGCGTAAAGCCATTGCTGTCGGGGACCAGACACCAGGGAAGGAAGAGCTTTTCATCTGATCCCACGTGGCTGTTCTTGGCATTTACACCTCTGCTGCGAGGAGCCCTGCAGCTCGCTCTCGGGCCGACTGTCCTCCTGCCCGTCCTGCCCAGGGGTTCGCCTTAGCTGGACCCAGGCATTACGCCTGGTGGCTTCCAGCCCAGTGTTGTACATGGGGCTTAGCTGGCAGGATGCTCTGCTGGCCCTTGGCTCTCTTCAATTCACAGCTCAAGCTGGAGCTTCCTTTCAGTTATTTTGCTTTCAAGTGCATCATTCTATGCCCACCTTTACCCTAATAAATGTTACTGGTTTGGTTTTCTTACATTCATCGAACAGAATTTTTATTTCAGAAGAAATTCCACACCTCAGCCTTCCCAATTTAAGCCTTACTTTACTCATCACACTTCCATTTGGTTTTTAACAAGGAAAATACTTCTGGCCCTGGTAGTATATAAAGAGCGAAGACAAGTGTTACAGGACAACAATAACTCTTCCAGTACCCCCACTGAATTGCTCCGTGTAGGGCCTTGTGCTTTCGATCACAAACACATATTATCAAGCGTTTCCAGTGCAGTGCCCACGAGGACTCCAAAGCCTTCCCTCAGATCTAAAAGCTAATCCACAGCCCATCCATGTGCGCGTGTAACTCGGGCCACCACTCGTTACACAACCAGCACCGACTGCATTGGCTTTATTACTGCGTGGCCACATAACATCATGAAATCTTTCTGCCTTTTAATGAACCTAAGTAATTTTGCATTATCAACTTTCTACATCCACAATTCATCTCCCCTTTTACTTCACATGTGAATATATCACACAGCACAGGGCCCAGCAGTGCAAAACCAGAAAGCTGGAACCAGCCATTTTTCCCTCATCTATATTTCTTTTCTTTAAACAAATGATGACAGAACCCTCCTCTGTTATCCCTTGACAGCCCGTTTTCAACAGTCTTTGATAAGGGACCTTCTCTTTTTGGACTGTACTTATCGTTTCCCATGTGTTTGACTGATTCCATCGGACCTGGCTCCTGAGCCGCAGCCTGACCTCCCTCCACCAAAGCAGTGCTGCGTGACGGCCGAGCGCCTGCACCGACAGAGGTGTCTGTGGATCACAGGGCTACACCATAAATTCCTCAAGGTGCACCATGCAGAAGCCAGATTTACTGGCTCACAAACCCTTCTTAAGGTCTTGGTGTCCTATTTGCTACTTCCAGTCCACCAGTTTTCAGGCTGACCAGCTGAGCAATTTCGTATTTTAATTCCTTTAAAGCACTTGGGTGAATACCAGCCACTCCTAACAATTATTCTACTGATTCTGTTCCACAGATGCTCCAATTTGAGACAGTTCCTCAGACTATTCCCCTGTAAAGAAAGACACCACTGAGGAATCTCCCGAGAAGCTCTGAAGTGAGCACCAACAGACAGTTTTATTTTCTGCTATGGTCCCATCCTCCTTTAGACTTGGATCACCCACCCGCTCTACGTGTTCTCGGAGAGGCTTCCTTATTCTGATGGGTTTAGAGCATCAGTGGCTTTGCCTTTAGCAAACTGCTGCTCAAAAATAAAAATCCCTTTGTCCAGTCTCACGGGTTACCACACCACTATATCCTTTTTCCGTATCTGGACACAACCTCCCTTTTGTGAGGATGTACTTTTACCTATAATGGATTATTTGGTTTTAACTGAGTCAGTTTTCTACATTAAGATTTTTTTTAAATCTTTGTAATACAAGCTCTGCATTTACCACGAGTCACTGAAATGTTTCCAGGCCAGCTGTGAGCTTTTTACCCTTTCATAGTACCACTTACTTTCTAACTAGCCTCCTCATATTTATGTAGCTCCATTCCTAAAAGTTAGAAAAACAAACCCCAAGCCCACGATAATGCTGTTTATGTCTTTTTTGCTCCTATGAGGATGTTAAATCTGAGCACATTATAGTTACTATTACAAAGTGATTTTACAACAGTTACATTTCTTAGAGCCCCCAAGGGTATATAAAGACTTATTTCTCTTTTTTCTGGCTCACTGCTCCATGCAAAAGGCATTCACGATTCCTAAAACCTCATGCACCGTGCCCCCCTGTGATATATGTCCTGTCAACAGGAGGATAAATGAAACCTCTCATTGTTGTAGCACGTTCTGCTCTTGCAGCCTCTACAGTCTCCAAGTTTCACACAGTCGGATCTAATACTTCACCTTTTCTATTCATCCCAGCCCGTAAGGTCTCCGCGCTGCAACCGACTGACTCAGGCCTCCCTCCCCTAAAGCCCGCTCTTACACCAGCACAGCCTACTCTGCCTTTCCTATAAGATGTACTCTCGTTACTGCACGGTCTGAGCAGGTTTATGAGACACCCTACTACGTCAAGAAGTTCATTATAAATAGACTGTTCAAATCTTTTACACACGTCTTTGCTACAGGTCTTCATCTGGTTGCTTAGTTTCCTCTTTGCAGTTTCCCTTCTGAACTTTATGAACTTCCATCCTACTGACGTTTCAAGAATAAAGCATTTTGATGATTCCATTTCCACGGCATGCGTGTCCTTCCAAACCTATCAAGTTTCTTCCCCTGTTCCAGTTTAGAAACTTTCATAACCTTTTCTTATGAGCCAAAAATTGGATTCCATTTGGATTTAGACAGTCCGTTCTTCCAGCTTAGCCTTTGTTTATTCCAAAAGCTTCCCCAGTTTCTAATAAGCTTAACCCTCTTTCCCCTCTCCAGTGCCTTGCCGTGCTTTGGAAACGCTTCTCTGCCTGGTCTACCTGTGGTACTGGAAGCATTTCCAAAAAAAAAAATAGCTCATAAAGATCAACTCTATTTGTCCTGGCAAGCAGGTCACTACGCAGTTCTCGTTGCCATCTGAAGACTCACTGATCTGTCTTTAGTGTATAACCACACTTCCCACCACCAGACCAGCTTTTCAAGCAGGCACCTTACGGGCCGCTCTTCGAAGAGGAAGACGACGTAACGCCATCGCTTGATGACAAGATCGGTGAATGACTCTGCTAACTTGAGCCCTTCCCAACACAAGATTGTGTTGCCAGCAAAGGGGACCGTGCCACTGGAGGCTGGCCTCTTCCTCCCACTGCCCACCTTGGCCTGGGCCTCCTCACCCTCCAACCTGGCCTTGAACTGCCTGAACCACACGCTGCCTCCAAACGCTGATGGAAAGGCCTATGATCCCGTGTGGGAAACTCAAGGATGCCTGGGCGTAAACACTCTCGTACTGAGCTTCCCTCTTCATTCTGCTTTGCATTAAGGACTTCGCTTCTTGAGAAATTCGTTTGTCCCCACCTTCCCTTATTCATAATCTGTTCGGTTACAATAGGAAAATGTTTCCACTTCCACCCTTCAGCACACAGGATCAGAAACATAAACTGTCTTCTGACAGCAGCCCCCAAAATCTCAAGAACAACAGGACTTAAAAATACAGTTAACTGAAGCAGTGGAGTATTCTGCAGTGGTACGGACAGTGTATGAATTCGAACTGGCATGGTACTGGAATCCCTCATTCTCTCCTCTAGCAAAATCCATCCCGGTTCCAGCGAAGGACCACAAACCTCCTGTTGTTCAGCATCTCCTCTGCTCAGCCCTCAGCACTAAGGAAAGTATCATCCCTCTCCTTCAAGCAGACGCTTTGGGTTGGAGTTTGTCTCAGGTTAGCTGTGCAAACACCACGGATGAAGGGCTGCAGGAAGCACGGCACCGGTCACCCCGTGAAAAGCCAGTTACCCCGGTGTAACACCCGATGTCACACAGGTCATGCACAAAGTCCAAAGACTGCTGTGTGCCACACCCCTGGTTTTAGAGTACCTGGACAAAATTTGCGTTTGTAGGACACAGTATAAAACTAACACTTCTGGTCCCTTCTGGTAATTCACCTTTTATAGCAGCAGCTTTGCAAAAGCAGCCAGATAATATTCCAAGTCACTACATAACGTATTTCCTGGCATTCACTTACCTGGAAACAGTCACCTAAACACAGTTGATAACTGCCTCACCTAATAATAAACCCAAACAACACTACCCTTTCTTCTGTGGATTGCAACCAACAGCAGCAAT
The DNA here is from genome assembly GCF_031877795.1 of Strix aluco. Lineage (NCBI taxonomy): Eukaryota > Metazoa > Chordata > Aves > Strigiformes > Strigidae > Strix > Strix aluco. The sequence continues at coordinate 88,516,914 of NC_133935.1, read as the reverse complement.
AACCAACAATTCCCACAGTGACAAACTTGCCCGGGTTTATTTATTTATTTATACACAGAGCAGCCTTTTATTTTTACATAAACTTAAAGAAAAACAAACATCCCAAATCCAAAATGTAAATATTTTCAAGTATACATTTAGTTAAAAATGTATAAACACAACTTGCTATGGGAACTAAACACATCGAAAGAATTCACCATGGTAGGAAACAGGCTCTTCACAGGGTTAGGCCCTCTCCCTAACTGTACCATCACTGAAATCAGCAGCTTTTGCATATGCAGCACATTGAAAATATTACATCTTTTATTCACTGTGCAGCTCATTTTCTTTTGTGTGCTTGACTACTTGAAAACCAATCAAGTTCAGAAACCTCTAACTCAGAGCAGAATGCTCTTTGCTTGCAGTTTTGATAAAAACATACCAAAGGTACTTTTGAGATACCGATTGTTTTGCTTGCAAAGTTTTGAACAAACAGCAAAAGATTTTTTTTTCTTAGACAAACTCAATATTAAACCATTAAAAATAAACGAGCTTCTGAAGGTTCACCACAAATAACAAAATGCTGTGAAACGTTTCACAGTACTCGAAAGCCCTTCTCCCAAGACTGACAAGGTGACATCCATCTCGCACCAGAGCATTTCCACGCCCACAAACTCTCACACAGTTTTCTTCATATAGGAGAGAAAACAAATACCTACTTGAAGCGGACCTTCTCGTCCATATCCACGGGGGGCTCATGGGTGATGAGGTTGACCAGCTCCTCCATGCAGTGCTGCTGGCAGAGGAAGTCCAGCAGCTTGCGGTTCTGAGCCTTGCACTCCTGTAAGATGTCATCTTCGTCCATCAGCTCGTGAAGCGTCACATCTTCTTTATCCAGCAGCTTGTCCACATGTGATGTCGTGTTCAAATCGAACTTCCAGAACATGTTGATGGGACACAACTAGCTGTAACACAAAAGAGTGTGAGTTAATCATCCACCTTCACTATTTATTCCTCCTTTATAACTCTGAGCAGAACACCTTCATACAGCTGCCAGCCAGCTTGTAAAAAATTCTGTAAACAAAATTAACAACTTTTTGCACCAGAAAACTAACATAACTTTGATTATAGCTGTATGATATCAACAATGGACACAATATATGCATGAATTAACTTTAATTGCAAGTAGCCGGAACTAAAAATCAGAGATTCTGTTCATACCCAGAAATGCTTTGCTGGATTAGAGTCAAGGCTGGCCACTGAGAGAGAAACCACGCGACTGCACTATAAACAATTTGCACTAAAAGGTTTAGGAGGCTTCTGTATTATTTGTATTTCCGAGTCATGCTCATCAGCCATAATTGTAACAATCAATGATTTATGTAAGTGGAAGAAAGGCCTCCAGTGTCTACATAACAGCAAGAGATAGACTGTAACGGGAAAGTATTAAAAAAAACCCCACAACCTGCTGGACACTGCGAGTGATAACAACATCAGTAAACCTAGAGCTGAACTGCTACCAAATACAATAAACCTTACGGAACACTAGGATATACTATTAATCTCATTAACATCATAGAAGTATAAAGCTGTGAGTGGTCTTTTGTGGGACAGAAGAGTCTATTTTGTTTACCAAAACCCGCAGTGCCAGGAGGACACTACAGATCAAAGCCAGAAACTGAAGGAACGGCCTTGTCCTACACATTCTGGATCTCAAGTCCTCATAAAACCCTGCCGAAAGGAAACTCTCCTCAACCAGCACCTTCCCTCGCAGGAAGCTTCACATGGACGTTTCACATCATCCCAGCTAAATACAAAACATTTTGACACAGTTCTTTGCAGAAGTGCTGAAAGTGAGACAGTGCACGTAACAAAAAAATGGCAAACTATTAAAGACCGAGTTGAGCTGGAGCCCAGGCCCACCAAAACACAGTAAGTCACCTTTCATAAACGGTGATCAGACCCTGCCGCATTTTCTGTCCCCTCCACACGTACCTGACAGCGCTTGGGGACCCCCTGCCCGACCCCGCTCACAGCAGTTCAGATCGTCCCCTCTCAGATCCCCTCTGTGGCTGCTGCACTTGGCAGGAGCCTTCAGTGTGCGACCAGAATCACACGCTGTATCGCAGATGAGGTTTCACTACTGCCATGTAGATTAGTAACAATATTCCCCTTCAAACAATTTTTGCTAAAGACAGAGCATTGCACTTCGTATTACTCATTTCCATCCCACTCTTACCCCTAACGCTTTCTCTCCTTTTTGCTATCCTGATTTTTCTCTACACAACTCTATTAAATGTGTTTTTCCAGTTAGCTTCCCCAACACACTTCAACTTTTAGAATAGTTATTAACCATATCAAAGCAAGACAGTGTTCAGAGTATCCCTAAGAAACTCTTCCTCTTGCTTAATATTTTCTTATAATTCTGCCCTTCATCTCACCTCAGGATCGGCTCCTTCACCACGATTCCCCAGTCATGACAACTTTTCACAATCCTGTTCTGGCCATCGTACCGAGTACCTTAACGAACCCCACAAAGAAACAAGATTTACTGAATTCCTTTTATTTAGAGTATCACCTGCCAGAGAAAGAGCCCAGATTAGTTTGGCACAATTTAAATTACTGCTCTTCCTTTCATTTTTCATTGTCTTATCTTTTACTGTTCCCTACAGGGAGCAAATAAGGAGTAACCTTCATCCTTCCCCAGTAACACTTTCAGTATCTTCAGAGTACAGGGTAGCTCCAACTCCTCCTCAGTAGACATCTGTACTTCAAAAAGCAGCTCAGCCATTTAACTATCTGCGAATTTGAGTACAGCCTTCCACTTCTGGCTCCTGTTAAGTGTTTCAGACTAAATTCTTCCCCAGACACTGTCTCATCCTCACTCAGACCCCGTGGCTCTGCTGCACGTACGGAAGTCGAACAAAAGGCAAAAAACAGTTTCTGAAGGAAGGAGCCCTGTGCCCGAAGAGCCGGTCGACTCCTGGGTCCGTATGCTCCACAGACCAGGGCAACGAGGGCCCACAAAGAGACGGCATCATGCTGTAGGCTGTGGGGACCAAAGATGGTTTCAAGAAATAAACAGTCATTAACGCTAAAGAAAATAAGAGAGTAACTGTTATTCCCCGCTAAAGAAAATAAGAGAGTAACTGTTATTCCCCATTGACAAAGGTGATAAGCACAGCTCAAACATGGCAAACATTCCGTGCAGTAATATCATTAAGCTAAAACACATTGTAGAAAATGAAATAAATTGGATGGGAGATGTCAGTGTGCTACATTCCCAGATTATCTGTCTATAAGCATGTGATTTTATACACCAGGATCACAACGCTTTTTTTAACCTAACCCACATTACTATTTCCGCAGCAGCAGGAACACTCGCTCCAACCATTCATTTTGCTTTCTCCAGCATCCAAAAATGTTACCACGCCTGATCTTTTGCCAGTTCCACTGCTTGCATAACTACATCTAAGACAGAATTTTGAAATTACCCTTTTTAAGAAATAAACAGAAAATAACACTTTTTTCCTTCAGGAAGGTTTACTGAAGAAGGGGGCACTGCTTTCTGGTTACCATAATAGGCAATTTAAAAGGTTAAAGACACAAATTTTTTAATTACATGTTTAAATATCTGGATCCCTTGCAGCATAACTTTCACACTGAACCTCCAACTGAAGGGCTTATAGGAACTACTAGATGAAACACATTAAAAGAAACACTAATATTTTATTTATTTTTATCAATTAAGTTACTGACATGCATCTTCTGCCCCACCTCAGTTCAAGGATTCTTCATATGTGTGTGTATGTGTCTAAGGATCTCTAAAAGAAAGAGGATTACCTCATGAAATTAAGGTTATTTTTTTCTTGGAATTGCTCCGTCACCCAGGATATTTGGTAACAAATTCCGTGAAGCTCCACTCAGTGCTTCAAAATGTGTCACAGATAACTTTTCTATTTCAGAGAGCTTTTTGCCATGTCAACATACTTTTTTCTTTTAATGACTTTACCTCAGAGATTTAGAAGAAATCAAGAAAATCTCTGCAAGTTTGTCTTTCGTGACACAGCACGCTGACAGGACGAAGCCCTATTTGAAAGGTGTCTCAGTACTAGATGATAAAGGGAACGTTTAAGCTCCGAACCATCAAGCCACGCACCGTACAGCCTCCTCACAGCTCCGCTGCCCACAGCCCTCCCTGCGCCACGTTAACTCGCTGGCTTCGGACTTTCAGCATCCTGAGGCAGAGCTCCCACACACGTTACGGGGAAGTACATGGCCCCGATCCCAGCAGAAAGAGAACTGAGATCCTGATCAAGCATCCCATCGAGAAAAACACTTTATACTTACAAAGTTGCTTTTAAACGTCAAGGGTCAACCACTTCTAGTCAAACCTACAGCACCTCGTTTCCTGTAGCACCACCCACGAACACTGAGGCTATCGGGTGATTCGGGGCAGCCCACGCCCTGATACTGAGGGGCAAATGGGGGGCAGCTGCCCAGAACAAGAGCTTCCCCAGACCTCCCCCATGGCCATCCACCGCCTTTCCGAACAATCTTCTGGACTGCCTGATTAGTTAGTTTAGGTTGATCCCAATCTTTTGGGAACTAGTTCCGCCCCCCCAAAATAGTATAAGAAGTGGCAGAGAGAAAAGCCGTTTCTAATTTGAGTTGCTTAAATCAACAGTACATTGAAATTAATTTAAAAGGTTAACTTGTAGCATTACAGCAACAAGCAAGAGCTTCTGCATCCATCCATTCAGGTACTGAAAATGCACTCAAGTAACTGAATTTCTGAGTTAGGAAGAGACATCTGAATTTTCAACCTACGTGACATCGCTGTGACAGTAATGCTGTTTGGCTGTATAGTGTGTTCGTTACAAACTGTTCTTCAGATATTTTTAACTAACTATGCTTAGTTATAAATTCACTGAGTGAAAAGCTGGCAGAAAAGGCCTCAACTTAAGGATGTTTGGGTGCACAGTTAACCTAAATGCATATATATTCCATACATATATGTGGACTACACACATAGATCTCACTTTTCCAATCTAAACCCATTATAAACCTGTCAGTTCTACAGTTCTTCAAAACTTTTTATACATCTAAAGGAAAATCTGTCTAATCTATAGGACACACGCTGAGAAGCTGTCCTTAGGGAAGGAACATGGCTCTTCTCTCAGCACAGAGCAGGCAGATCCTCCTCTCCAACCTTCTTAAAACAAAGGTTGAGAAGAACTGCCAAGGAGTTTGGCCTCACTGGGCCTCTGGAAGACACTGATGCAACTCCCAGCGCCCCGGGACTGGGTGCAGCTGCATCCAACTGGGAAGGGAGGCTGTCTTGCAGCAGTGACCCTCCCACCATGCTGCCCAAAGCACAGGCAACATGAGCCTCCTCTTCGCCCTCACCCCGGCCAAAAAAAAAAGCTCTTTGAGCTACAGTGCTCTCACAGGCTACTCAGTAAAACGCAGCAAGTGAGATTTAGAAATGATTGTTCATGGCATAATGAAACCAACAGTTAGGCCAAAGCAGGTGTCCAGGCAACCAAACGAGGTTTTGTAATCCCCGTAACATCTCTGCAAGCTTGAAAGTGGAAAGTGGAATGGTCCCCCACACAGAAAACCCCAGACACACACATGCCACTTAAGGACCAGCAGAGAGAGTCACGACCTACAGGAGCCAGACAACCCCTCCTGAAGGCCACAAGTCAGGCACAGGGGAGACGATTCCTGCTGTAAGGGTCCGTAGGGTCAGAACTGCGGTGTCTCTGGGAGCCGAGACAGCAAAGGCTCAACAAGCAGCTGCTAGTGCTGGTGAATTCACAGAGTCACAGAAGGGTTTGGGCTGGAAGGGACCTTAAAGCCCATCCAGTGTCACCCCCTGCCCTGGGCAGGGCCACCTTCCACTAGCCCAGGTTGCCCAAAGCCCCGTCCAACCTGGCCTTGAACCCTTCCAGGGAGGGGGCAGCCACAGCTTCTCTGGGCAACCTGTGCCAGGGCCTCACCCCCCTCACAGGGAACAATTTCTGCCTTAGATCTCATCTAAATCTCCCCTCTGTCAGTTTAAACCCGTTCCCCCTCGTCCTATCCCTCCCCCCTGATCAAGAGTCCCTCCCCCCTTTCCTGTAGCCCCTTTCAGTCCTGGGAGGCCGCTCTAAGGTCTCCCCGGAGCCTTCTCTTCTCCAGCTGAACCCCCCAACTCTCTCAGCCTGTCCTCACAGGGGGGTGCTCCAGCCCCCCGAGCATCTTCGTGGCCTCCTCTGGCCCCACTCGAGCAGGTCCGTGTCCTTCTGCTGTTGGTGCCCCCAGAGCTGGACCCAGCACTGCAGGGGGGTCTCCCGAGAGCGGAGCAGAGGGGGAGAATCCCCCCCCTCGCCCTGCTGCCCACACTGCTCTGGGTGTAGCCCAGCACACGGGTGGCCTTCTGGGCTGCCAGCACACGTTGCTGGCTCACAGTCAAGTTTTTCCATTCACTAACACCCCCAAGTCCTTCTCCTTGGGGCTGCTCTCCATCCCTTCATCCCCCAGTCTGTACTGATACTGGAGATTGTCCCAACCCATGTGCAGGACCTTGCACTTGGCCTTGTTGAACTCCATGAGGTTCGCACAGGCCCGCTCCTCCAGCCTTCTGCGAAGGTCCCTCTCAGTAACATCCCGTTCCTTTAGCTGCATCACTCAGCTTAGTGTGGGAGATGTGGGAAGAGTGATTACCACTCAAAACTGAGGCAGAAAAATTGTTGAGTACCCCAGCCATGTCACCAGTTCTCCTGTCTTATTAACTGGGGCAGGGGGGAGCTGTGGATTCTCTTTTCTGGCCAATGTACCTGTAGAAGCCCTTCTTATTCTCCTCATCCCTTGCCAATTCATTGAGACTTTGCAGATTTGGATGGTCCAGAGGAACCTTCCACCCAATCATCATATGCAGCCGAGGGCGGGGGCAGCGGCACATGTTACTGTACCCAGGCAGCACTGAGAGGACAGAAGAGGGGAGCTCTCTGGGAAACCCAGCCACCCCATCTCTGGACACAGCAGGACACCTACACAGACATACACACATGATGATCTCATGGGTGCTTTTGCATGAAGCACATGCAGTCTTCTAAAACATGCAACGTAATTGCTGAAGCACATGAAAATGTATTGAAAACACAGGACAGGGGGCCAGGAAATGTTCTCTGTGATTGAAGTTACACCACTATGAACATTCCATTTGGAGTTGTATCAAGAAACTAGTATGTCTATAATAAAAAGTGTTCATGATTACTTAAAAAAAAAAGGATAATCTAGAATAAAGTGCCCCGTTCTGCAATGATTGGCTAATTCATCTTCTTTAATCTGCTCACTGGAGGTAAACCATCCTAACTAACAAGGCACTTGTTCTCTACGAGCTATGGAGAGAGATAAAGAAATGGGATCTCCCCACGAAGAACCTGAGCTACCGTGAAAACCTTCCGCAGCATTAATCACCAAACTCCAGTTCATCTAACGGGAGCTACCACAGGAAACAGAAAGCAGAGTAATCCACCACCTGAAACGATGGTATCGCCTTGTAGAGCCAGGAGCCCGGAACGAGCAAGCCCTTTCTTTTAGCATTAGGATATAAACGCACCTTCCTTCTAGAACTCAGAAAGCGCACTTCAGCTCCTTCCAAAACGTTGATAAGAAAAAACATCTCTGCATAACAGGAAATGGGCTGAGAGAGACCGAAAACAGCTACAGAGTTGCTGAGTAGGATGAGCCCAGTAAATGGGACATGCAATTTCTTCTTGTGATACAGGACTTGCAAAGATTCAACACTGCTTCCTGTTTATGCTGTCTTTTGGACACCTACTTAAACTTGAGGAACTTCTAGATACTAAAATATTAAACACTAGAAATCACTAAAGTTAAGGAATATAAGGTAACTGGTACAGCAGAAGAGGTAGATGAAGAAACAGGAATATGAAAGAGTATCCTACTTTCTCTAACAATTTGTGGCATTGCACACCCCAATAAGGAAAAAAACCAGGAAATCAAACCGAATCAGGGGCATCTTATGCATCTGATGGAAAAAAAAAAAAAAAATTGCAGATTTCCAGAACAAACAACCACAAAGAAGTGGATGCTAACTGCCAACTTTAAGCATTCCCAATTATTAAGCATTAAACAGAGTTCTGTTCTCTAGTTTTAGGCTCTGGTGGGGGCGGTTAATGCAATTTCTGAACAATCTGACAAAGCAGGGCTCTCTCAGGCCTTTTCACCCAGCACGAACAGGAGGGCTCTCTAAAGCTGAAAGGCACATTTTAGTCCCTACTGCAAAAGCTGGTTTTGGAACTGGCAGCACTAGACTGACCCGTGTAGGGAAGTCAGCAGTAAGAGGCTAGGAAATGAAGCAAACTCTGTTCACCACGAGCAGCTAGGACGCTGTCAAAGCTGATGGTGAGCAGCTGTAACTGAACGAGGACGAAAGCAGAAGAGGCCCTGACTAGAGCCTGGGCTCTTCCCCAGCGGCTACGGCACTACTTGCTGGTCAGAGCAGGGGAAGGAACATCCTATCTCCGCCGAACAGGTTTGCGGTCTGCACTGTTTCCTCTTGCAGAAGTGCTGAATGTTCTTACAGAGCTCAGCTTGCTCTTTCTGTCCTTTAAGTGTGAGCTGCCTCCTGCATTCATTCCTCCATTCTTCTTGAGCAGGTTCCAGTCCTCAGAACAGCAGTGCCTCAATGGCCTCTTGGTATCCCCAAAAACAAGAATATCATGACCATGCTCATCATCCATCAAGCTGTCACATCCAAGCTGCCTGTATCTCTACGGCAGCAAAGAGGAGGGAACCCTATAAAGCAGGTAAGCACAACTCACCGTCCCTCCTCTAGCAGGAATTCGAGCTTTTTCCCCACGCTTCTGCAGTATCTTTTAGTGCCTTGTGGTGCTCAGAGATCTGGAAGACCAGTTCAGGCAGGTGCACTTAGATTAATACGCACATCTGCGGAGAGGCTGACGAATGCCTCTCTTCTCCAAAGACAACACATTTTTTCACAAGTTGGACTCTTGGCCTTATGCCTTATGGATGCGGTATCATCTCACGGACAGTTTCAGTTCTCCAGGCACAAAGCAACAAAGAAGCATTAAAGTCTGCTAAGAGGACTCCAAATTCATTAACCTTTGATGAGGTCCCCACTCAAGGGAAGGCTTGCTGTACAGCTCTAGCAGACTCTAACAAGATCTGTTATTGACATTTCTGGTCAGAAAAGCAATATAGTGTATCCATACAGCTGCGTGACTTCTCCTGCCTTCTGTCCCTGATAATCACTAACCTCCCATACACCTTCCTGGCACCAGTAATAGTTGACAAAACAGACAGGAACAGAATAACTGCTTTGTCAACAACAGACACTGAATCCGTCACCATCAGGTCATCCTACTTCTCTCACTCTTTGTAACTGAGCTGAATTATTTGACCTTCATCTCTAAGTGAAGCAGCCTTGGGCCATGATTGAGTGAAATTTTCCACAGAACCCAGAAAAGTCAGGAGATACAGACTGAACCTTTAAGATGCATCAGAAAGCAAGATGGAGAAACATTTCTCTAAGGTTTATAAAAGTCTGCTATATAAACATATACCAATTCATTTACAGTCACACAACAGATACTACTGCCCTTCATTAAGTATTTAAGGTTATTTATTCTATGTCCAGAAAAACATTAGAGTATACTACAATGAGACTCCAATGTGCTGGGAGTTTCAGGGATGTAACAGCAAGTAACAAGGCCAAACGCAGGAGTGCTGGAAGCCACAGCCTAACCTAGAGTGCTAAAGGGATGAGAACAGGGTCAGGAATTGGTTTTTATAAGTATCTTTAATAGGAACAACATCCTTCAAACTGTTGTATTTCAACAAACTGCTTTTCCTTAGGTCTAGATAATGAAATAGCCTATTCTGCCATTAATAGAAGTACAGTAGTTTTCATTTTGAAAGAGCTTTCCATTCTGAAGTTAAGTAAGAGGGAAAAGTTTCTCAAATGAAGAATGCCCATTTTTTCCCCACCAAGTTGTCATTAGATAAAAGTTGGGGGTGGAATTTTGATTTAACCTTTGATCCTGCTTCAAAAATGCGTCTTCAGTGCTGAAAGCATCTGCAAGTACTGTCAGAGTTCCCCAACTGTCCTTTGCAAAGCGTTTGCTTACCCTAATTTGAACCTACCGCTACTCTGCATCAACTTACTCCAGAAAAGGAGCCTTAGCTTTCCAGACACACTGGATACATTTTTGGTTTTTCCTACCCTCCATACAGGGCTGAGAAGGAAAGGGAAACTTTATTAACTCAGTAGGCAAGAAGCCAACAAAGCCCAAGCCTCAGCCTCCAACATCAGCTTCTGGCTACTGACAATCTCCCCCTTCTGTAAATGAAGGGGCTTTTACTATTTTCTTGAAAGACAGCAACTTCTTTGGTCGGGATTTCTTCATTTCTTTAATCTTCTCAGAAAAAGCAAAGCAGTGCCTCAAAGAAGGCCTAAAACAGCCTTGGGATGCCTTATCAACCCAGGAAGCAATATGCTATGAGAACAGCCCCCTCCCTGAAGTACGTGGGAAAGCAGGGTAAGAATGATCTTTTTCTGGTAAACTGCCTCAACCTCCTGCCATGATTTCTTCACAGATAACCTTAAGTCACACCCGAAGTCTCACGTTCAATAATTATCAGTGAATACATCCTATGAATATGTCTAATCTTTTTAAACCCATTTGGGCATGGAGTCAGAAGTGTTCTCTGATCTCAAACCATACCAAAGTTTCAAATTGTTTGGAAAAGTACTTTTTAAACCAGCTGTTTTGAATTCACTGCATATCATTCCTCCTTCCACCCATGCTGAGTTATGAAACACAACTGCCTCACATTCACTTTCTCCATACCACCTCTCTCAGACACGGAATGGAACACAAACTGTTCAAGCAACTCCAGTCAATTCCGAAAAACTCATACTCTGTTAAAAGCAGAAGGGAGTAAAGCAAATATATAAAAACAATATTGATTGCAAGGCTACAGTGGTTACATTGTGTGCACTAAAATCATTGCTTTAAAATTGTGTAAGAAAATCATGAGGATTGTAGAAATAAAGGAGCAGAGTAAGTTAAAAACATCAAGCTGTAAAGAGCAGATGAATTAAGAGAAAGCTGCTCTGTAAAGTGAGTTTTAGGAAATGTGAAATTGGAAAACCATAATGTAGTTTTTTCTATACATAAGAGGTTAAGTCTTTGTTTTAATCTGATCTCTACACTAAAATAGTCAGTATCTTTATAAAGCTTATTTAAAAACAGAAGAGTGCGAACAAAAAGGAGCATTTGGTAGAAGTGGTATCTTTTTCTTAAAGATGGTGGGTAAGTTCCTTGGATAAACTCAAGGAAGAGAAGAGAGACCTAAGTGCTTTCTGAACCATAACTAAATAGTTATTCAAAATGAATCTGAATTGTCTCGTTTTACTAACTATACTCAACTTGCTGTCACTCTTTCACCTAACCTCATAGCACAAAAAGATCATTCCTGCCATCTACCATAGTTCACTTATTCTCCCCATATTTAAGTTTCCAATTTTGTAAAACTGGGGAAGGCTTGAGCTGCCCAAGGATGTTACAGAGATAAACAGCTGTGAACAGCTTAAAATAAGCTTTCCATAACTGGGTATTTCTTCACCAAGCTGTTATCCCCCACCGCCAGCCTGGCTTTATTTGTAGCCGAGGCAGAGCTGGTTTGAGATACCAAGAGGCTGCTTACAGCCATGTAGATATTCAAAACAATCCCTGTTACAGAGCTCCTCAAGTTTCACTTTCCTTCCTTAAACAACAAGTGAAAAAAGAGCTAAATCAGAATATGAGAACATGAGGATAAACATGGTAGGGTCAAGGTTCACATTCTTGCCGCTCAAGATAACTCCTGCTATTTTTCTTTTAAAGCTGTTTCTAGCTCTTATATTTGGGGGGAAAAAATTAAATGTACACATTACAACTGCTATAGTGACACTTGTCCAATCTCTAAATTTTCTTCAGCAGTGGAAGAGGCAGCAAAACCCAACATACTCAGATCTAGCAACGGTAGGAGCTGGAGCCCTCCTGGCTGCGGCAGGGGCCTGGCTGGCTCTGGGGGTTTTACAGGGATGGCTCAGCCTGTGGGGATCAGCCATCTTCAGGGAAGTAGAGACCAGAGCAGTGTGGGAGGAGCTGCCAGAAGGCCATCGAGCAACTCTGCCTCCCAGTCAGCTAGCCATGCTCCTCATACTGGTTTGTAAGGGACTGGAGGCCTTCATTTTCCCAAGTGCTTTAATCAGCTGTGAAGCAATTACTGCTACTGGCCTTTAACACTTTCCAACTGTCTCCAAATTACATCAAAGAATCATTGTTGTTCACGCTTCGCTTTTGATTCAGGTTTTTTCTAGATGTAAAATAAAAGATCCAAGTTGCTTCTTTCCAAGCTGTTCATTCAATCACATTGGCACAGTTGACAGGTAATTTTATCTGGGCAAGAAGTTTACTGAACAGCTTCCTTAAGATCCTATTTTGGTTTACACTCAAAATAATCTAGGTATATTTTCAGTGTTTATGCATAAATAGCATTTTCAATGTCCTCTGCATCTTTAGTGGTATAATACCACAGAGAATTAGAAAATTTTCAATAAAAGACAGCAAGAGAGGAGGGTCTGACAACCCGGTCTTGGCAGGAGTGAGCTACAGACTGCAGAGCAAGCAGTAGGGACAAACGGGCCTAAAACTTCTCCTGTTTTATGACAATCATTTTTGGTGTCAAAATAAAATTCACAATTTAGTCCCCCGATTTGCTAGCTTTCTTCTATTCTTGCTTGGAGTTGCAAAAATACGACTTTTTGAAAGCTAGGTGTGCTCTATCGCATCGAAGGAACAAGCCATTTCACGGACGGCTCCCACCAGCAGGAAGCTCCGACAAATCATGTCATTTAAAAAAAAATAGTAAGAGAACAGATTCCATATTACAATTCACAGCAAGAAACATGTCAGGTCCAGAAGGTTTTGTATGGAAGACTGATTTTTTTTGTTTATGATAATGAACAGCTTTTAAGGAAGGCAGGTGCTTTCCAGACACACCAGGAGAAGGGACCATCCTTCAGGTAGTATGAAAAAAAAGAGGAAAAAAGCAGGTTACTGAGCGGATGGAGAACAGGAGAAAAAACTGAACAGAATAGAGGTGGCAAAGGGTGTTCTTTGATATTTAAACAGGAAGTGGATAAACTGTTGCAACTTTTTGTAAACTCATCTTTAAACCCAGCCTGTAACAGTGCTCACCTGGGTGAGCTGGGGAAGGACAATTTTGTCACAGCAATGTTTGCTCTCCTCAGCACGTTTAAATCAATAATGCATCCCTTCGCCCTCCTTGCATTTTCTGGGCAAGAAATATAATACACACCACTCTGAGGATGCAGGGTTTGTTAGTCTTGTAATTCTGTATAGGAACAGGGAGAGGAAGTATTTCCTACATTTTTCTGACCAAGTTAAATATCACAACCCTTCCATTTCATTATTAAAATGAATTAACTGTATGTTTTAGAAACTGGTACCACTGCACTAAAGCACTGGTACATTCAAGTTTTAATCCAGATGAGGCCCAAACACGTATCTACAAAAAGTACCTTTCTCCTGATGTCTGCCATGTCTCAGTACTTTAGTGTATGTCATCTATGTCAACAGTAAACTAGAAACATCTTTTGCTTTGTCAGGCGGACATCTCAAAGCCCTTCACAGTTGCTCATGTTATTTCTGAGCTGGAGTATCTAATGGAAGGAAAAACCATAATGATTTAAGGAAACAAGTTTACTATAACTATACACTGCCATTTTTGAAGGGTAACTGCTTTATGGAGAGCATTTCTGAATTTGATACATGTGGAATTAAGCTGTCATTCAAACACTTGCTATTTGCCAACAATGCACTGCAGGAATTTTTTAATACTTTGAAGGTATGCAGAGGCTTCGATCAAGAAGCAGAAGAACACACAAGGCAATCCCTGACTGCATACTGGTTCTGGGATAGATGATTAACCACATAAATTCAAAAAAAATATATTTCCTCTTAGTATGCATGTTTCAAAGTAACAGCTATTTTTTGTCTCAAGCAGAATGCCAAAAGCCTCCCCTCTCGCCTGTCACGACCGTTTCACCCCTTTTGTCTCAATTCATTTCATCCTTCCACCTACCAGTGATTTTCACTTCACGGCCTGGATTTTATTTAACAATTTGGGGGTGGGGGTGTGTCTTTTTAGATCCTTCACCCAAGAACCATTAGGTTTGGTACAAAGGCCTCTACTTTTTCTAGAAAATGTCAGGAGTCAGCAAAAATAACAGGTGACTAAAATTCACCAACTGAAAGGCCAGTAGTTGTACGTATCACACAGCTTACCGCATCTTGCAATGCTTCTTTGGCTGACATTAAAAAAAAAGATACGCCATATCTCCTACTTCCTCTAAAACTCTGGGTAAATTTTTGTCTTACTCTTTATGATCTGAATTCTGTATTTGCGTTATTTTGCCCAGGATTATTCCTGTAGTCAGTTCTGTAGTTACCAAAGGCTACCCCGAGCCTTACTGAATACGGGCACACATACCAAAGTCCACAGCATTTTCCAACCTTTCAGAATGCTCTCGGTACTCCAAGACCAGCAAAAACGAACATGGAGGGCCAGCAGCCACCACAGGCAACTCCTTCTGGAAACTGGGAGGAAATTACCAAGATTTCCTGATTTTTTTATTTAAGCCTATTTAAGCCCATTCCTGATAAAATAGAACATTAACATTTTCCACTTAGTAAGTGGAAACACATGGAAATGCTGTGAGAAGTACATTATCCTACTTGTTTCCAAAAAGAACGTATTTTTTAATACTTCTGACTTTCCTGTAACATCCTTTCTGTTACAAAAATACAAAGGACAGACGTAATTTCAGCAGCTATGTCACAGCTGAAGAGTCTTCCTAGGGCCCCTTTAATTCAGTCTGTCTCTTTAGTCTCGACAGGCATATGTTCCTGATGTGAATTTTAAGGGATTTTTATTAATTTTTTTTGTGAAGTTTTAATGCAAAATCTCTTTATTTCCTTCATAAGCATAGAAAATTTTAAAGCTTTGCTACACAGAGCAGAAGAAAAAAATCTAGATAATTCCCTCACATTGCAGTATCTGAGAAAGTTTTAGAACTACACCTTTAAAATGCAGTTACTGAACAACTAATTGCAGGGAATAAAGTATCACTTTATTTAACCTGGTGAACCTGAAGCCTAAAACTAGCATTTTAAGCAAACTGTTACACAATTTAAACAACCCACAGTGAAAACATACAGACAAGGACAGTACGATCGATAGTTCATCCGATTTCTCACAGAAGTATTTTGCATGAGCTTCTCCAAACAACTTTAAGAAGAGCTCGCTTTCTTTTGTGAATCAGCAGCTGGTTAAAACATAAGAAATAAATCAAAAGCAAATAAAATAAAAAAAAAATAAAAGGGCAGCAAGTAGGGTCCCAAAAGAAACAGCGACGCTCAATGTATTTTAGGTGATCTCTGAAGGAAGATGAATAGCAAGGTAGCAACATTTACTAGTGACAGACAAATTATTTAGCTTAAACCTAGCAAAGCTGTCACCAACAGCTGCAGAATGATTTCATGTTAATAAGCAGTCAGACAACGAAATGGCAGATTTCACTCAGCACTGACAAAAGTGAAGTACTAGTCCCAGGAGAAGACCCAGCACTGACCAACGACTGCTAAGTTAGTCACCGTCATTCGGGTCAGGGACCTGTGGCCAGCCAGTGCCTCCAGGCAAAAGTGCCCAAATCTTTGTTATGGGCACGCAAGGAAAATAAATACTTGTAGGGTTTATAAACATCACCAACAGTTATTTGAGCAGCAACTGCATCACTTCAGGTGAATTTGGCTTTTTGGAAAGAGCACAAGCAGGAGATAACCCATTTGTCCCTGTCCACTATGTCCAGACTGGCAAATCCTTTCCTCTGGGTTGGTTCAGACTAACTCAGGAGCTTTCTGGGACCAGTCAATGTCTGCAGCATCCTCTGGATGCTCAGGAAGTCTCTCCCTCCCCACCAGTTCTGAAGCCAGGCTGTCCATCCGCCCCTTGCTCATCTGAGATGTATCCCACGCTCTCCTGCGCCACAATTTTTGTCCCTGCTGAACTTTCACACACTCACACTCTTCTGCCTGCCCCATCCCACCCGCTGGGAACTTCTTCCCCCAAGTACGCTCAGATGTTCCCGGGAAGGAGCTATCTCCCCTCCCTTCTGGAGGGCTCTGCCTGACCTGAGCGCCACAGCCAGGACAAAGCAAGTGAGCAGCCCTCCTCTGGGATGCACGGCGATGCTTTTGCAGAACCATGACATTTTAACATACAAATACACCAGATCCTATTTGTTACAGCCATTTGGAAATGATCTTGGAGCCACTGTTCAAGGACCTCAACACAGAGCAGCAGCCAAAGAGGTAAAAGTCACGTCAAAAGCTATTACAAATAAGAATAAGCAAGTAAACAGAAGGCATGACATCATCTGACTATCGTGTGTGTGCATCTCGAGTGCTGGTCTGGTTTGCTTCTCTCCGAAGAGACAGCAGAGCTCAAACAAGTACAGCGGGTCTGATTAGCTTCTCTTAAAAGAGATTGAGCGGAACGAGAAACAGCACAGCTTCTACGGGAAGATGCGTTAAATTTGACTTGATACACATCTACAGCTCAGAAAAACAACAGATACAGAGAAAGGCGTGAATGGTATTAAGGAGGTGAAGAGACAGATATTTACAGCTTCCTATAAACCCGAGCACAGGGACAGCTCACAAAGTTATCAAGCAGCCAACAGGCAGGATGAAGCACGAATTACGTTCGGCATGGGACGAAGAAACCTTCTGGAACTTCCTGCCATTGATGGTTATGGAGTCCAGAAGCTCAACCAAGCTCACACACTCAGCTGGTTACACCAGGTCATGAAAAAGAGGTTTATAAAGGACCCTCAAATGTTTTACAGCCACTGCTGATCCAGAAAAATCACTAAGCTGGGGGACTGTCAGAGAGCTGGAATGCCTACCCCACATTTACACTGTTCTAAACTTCCCCCAAGTACACTGCAGGTATCAGAGGGTGCTGAGCCAGCCGGACCTCAAGGGTGGCTGTAATTTATCAGAAGCAGCTACACTTTTATTTCCAACTACTGTTTTTTATTTCTCTGTATCTCACTGGCGTAGATGACTACGAATGTGTGGGTACCATCCACGTGCTCTAGATCCTAGATGGCTTCCAGAATAATCTTCACCAGTTCCAAGCCACCAAGTCTGACATGCAACATCCCTATAATCCACCCCATCAGAGGAGCATCTTTATTTACAGCTTACCTAAAATCTGTGCGGTTTTGCAACAAAACTTAGGGTCTCCTCCTTCTTCTAGGAGCCGTAAGAATGCCTTTAATTCATAACCTATTCCCCCTGGGAAACCTTTCTTTACGTGAAACCTCCTGCCTTTGTAGCATTAAGAAAGCTTTTCCTAATGGAACTACCGCAAGAAGATGACCAAGTGGGGCAGCTCCACCGCCGGCACCGGGGAGGATCACAGTGCTCCCCTGGGCAGCCTGTCCACCTCCAAACAATCCTAAAGCAGTGAATCCCCACCATAATTATGTGCTGCAGGAGAGGGTAGTTCCTCTTGTTTGCTTTCAACTGCCCGCTTGATAACTTTGTTGGATGCTTCCAACTTCTCACTTTGTGCAAACCAGTGAGTAATTGCTGCCCATTCACTTTCACTGCCCCAATGTGTCATTTCCACTGTGCTACTTCTTGGAACAGCCACCAGGAAGAAAAAAAAAGAAGTTCCATCTTCTTCCCACCACTTATGTACATTAAATTAGAGCTCAAGTTTTGAGAAGCACTTACCAGCTAAACCTGGTTTTAGGGAGTAAGCTGACCAACGTACCGTGACTAGACTGCAGACTCAACAACGCAGAGGAGCTGAGCTCCTGGGGTGCATGTACCCAGCTCTGAATCGCATCAGGGGACCATCCCAGTGACACTACAGCTCCCTCTCAAATGACTCCAGGCATTAAGCACCAAGAACAGCACTAGCAACCACCAGAACATGGACTACAGCATTATAAAGCCCGCTGTCATTACTGAGCTTAAAAAGGAAAGGTAGATGTGCATACCTTCAGTAGAAGTTATTTCAAACGTGAAATCTTCTCCACGGACAGAGAAACATTTGGGTTACAGTTCCTGGAATATACCCAGCTTCAGAAAATTATTTTCATCCAGTGTGAATTTTTTCTCAAGCTTCCTATCCTGGAAAATATTTTTAAAAGTTACTATTAACCAGAGGTAACTGAGGGCCAAAGACTTTTTTTTTTTTCCCCAAACAAACTTCCACATAACCTTTCAGCCCCAAGGAAAATTTCAGCAAGACTGCAGGTGAGTGACACTCTTTGCAAAGCCATCACCACCACCCTGTCAGACATCCTCCTCCCAGCTACCCCCCCATAGCACCGGGCAAACGTGTCCCTTCACACCGAGCTGTGACGGCGCAGGGGTTAACATCCCTCCTCCGACTCAGCTGCGAGACTTGTACCTCATTCAAGAACACATATTTGTTTTCTTGACATCACTTCAAAAGAAAGTTATAGGTTGTCAAGGAAACCTAAGGGTCATTTTCACTTGTTCCAAGAATAATTGCAGCAACAATACACGAATTTCACATTCGGTCTGGGGCCCCCATCACCTTAAGGAGGCTGCAAGGCGTCCAGAGGAGAGCTGGCAGTTTCAGAAGGTGATTCACAGAAGGGAAACAGGCAAGAGAACTAAGCTTGGCTTAGCCTCCTCCACAACTGGAAGAGCTGGGTTTTAACCAAACCTCTCTCTGAATCCAGGTGTTCCCTTCGTACTGTGGGGTTACGACCAACAGAAAGTAACAGCAGCCGGTCCCTACACTGAATGATAATGTTCCCACACTACTCCAATAAAAAGAGTATACTCACATTATTATAATTATTTTATTACACATATTATTATAATTACTCCACGTCCCTGAACAGCCTTGCAAACCTCAATGTCAGGACGCAGAGAAGGCATGATAGCGTAACACAAACAGCACCAGCAGAAAGAACAGTGTATATTCTCATCTTATCATCAGTAATTACTTAATTGGAGGCACAATATTCACCCAAAACTGAAGTCATCAATTCAAACGGACAATGTTCACGGTTTTATTGTGCATATTTAAGGTCTGTGAATGGGATGCTTTCTTCTTTCCCAGCATTTGTCCTACAAAGTCTTTTAAACATTATACATGATAAACTGAACATAACACAGTGCAGCATAGATTTAAAATCATAACCTGAGGCCCAACAATTAAAGTGCTGCTCTGAAAACAGACTGAATTGTTTTCCAAAGAAATCACTGTACCCTTCAGAAGTATTCAGAATACAGCAGGAATACTCTGACAGAGCTTGAGAAAAAGCTATGCTTTTTGATTCTACATATCCCCTTAAAAGTCAAACTCCATTTTGGTAATTAATTTGTAGTTGTGGATATTTGCTGTATTTCTGCTTAAAAGCAAAGGGTGAGAAGAAGAGCTCTGAATAATGACTTTAAGTTTGGTAGAGTGTAAGTATTACTTAGAAGCTACTTTATTACAGAAACTCAAAACTTCTGCACCATTGTGACACTTCTGTTTGCTGTACTTGGGGTCGAGATAAACAACGCTGCGCTCCACGGCTCCACAAGATACGTAGTATTACTTGAGCCCCAATTCTGTTAAGCTTGTGCTTAAATCCCAGCACAAGGAGCAGTCCTGGGGGATGTACTGAGCCCGAAAGCCAGGCACATGGTTACAAGTTGACATAACCTACGTGAAGGTGGTCGGCAGCACAGCAAACCGACCCCGCGTAGAGTATCCCGCGCTCCCTCAACGCTTTCTTTAACACTGAATCCATACAGAGAGACCCAGGAAGAGCAGGAACCCACCTTGTTCCTACCATTCACAACACCGTATCTTACGGACACGACCAAGCCGTACCTCAGCAAAAAGGCCTTCCCAGATTACGGAAGGATAGAAGTGAGCCTACGTGACATTGTCCTTTTAACTTGAAACATTTTGAGTATGAATTTAATCTCTAACATTTCAAGTGACTGACATCAGCCTCACAGATCTGTCACCATGGGTTTTTATGCTATAATCATCTCAATTTTTCTTCAATTATTTTTTAATTGAAATAGTTAATATATTTCCGGGTAAGAGTGGCAGGACAACAGGATCTGCTGCATTTCAACACAGTCGAAACAGATTTGGATAACATGGTTAACTACTTTCTTACATTCTGAACACACACTGCTGAGATTTCCGCCTTAGTCTCTTCTGACACATGCTTTGTTTTATCTGACTGATTTGAAACAAAGCACAATAAAGTAGTTAAAGGAAATAAGAGTTTATATTTTTTACCTTCTCTCCTAGCGATTTTAAAGTTTTTGCTAAACTCGCTGCATGTTAACCAGCTACATACACAGACACGCTCAGAACTTTAGCACAGTACATTCATACAAAAGTTCAGTTTTGAAGTCAAACCATGGACAGGTTTCTATGTTGTTGGAAAAAAAAAAGTGTCTTATTTCTAACAGGAGAAATCATCCACCTCAAAATCACCTGCAGTGATTTCCTGAAATAGGTAGGGTAGAAAGAATAAACCCAGTAAACCAAACATACTCCCTGCACTCACAGATTTTAGAGGAAATTTAATCTAACTTGGGCTATGGAGTTTAAAATACACTCCAAGCAGAGCATGCCACGATTCCCCACAGGGCAGACACAGTAGCAGCCAGGTGAATGGACAGCCATTAGCAAATTCTTTTTAAAAGGCTCCTGTGTGGAGACAGCAGCACTCCTAGGTTCCACAATGAGATAATTAGGTGTGTGTGGCTTCAGAAAAGCAGACTCACCACAGTGGTACTGGTGTCACAGGAGCTCTCAGCTTTGGGGAAACACCCAAACACGGGGTAGTGCCACTGTAATCCAACAGTGATGGATTGATACAGCTTTTCCATCGGGGAGATGGAAAGTTGCGCCAGGGCAGGGTCAGACTGGCTCTTAGGAAGGATTTCTTTGCAGAAGGGGTTGTTGGGCGTTGGAATGGGCTGCCCAGGGCAGGGGGGGAGTCCCCATCCCTGGAGGGGTTGAAGAGTCGGGTTGGCCCAGCGCTGAGGGATCTGGTGGGGTTGAGAACGGTCAGTGTGAGGTTCATGGTTGGACTGGAGGAGCTTCAAGGGCTTTTCCAACAGAGATTGTGATTCTGTGAGATACAACTTTGAAGTAGGTTAAATTTGAGCTGGCTACCTTCCTCATTCCAGCAGCACATCTCTGATTCAGTGGCAATCAAATGTTTGTAGGTGCTGCTGTGCTGGACCTGCTCCTATTCTTCAGAGCACCAGCCCTCGCACCCCAGATAAGCTTGCTGTGACAGCCCTCACTGGTAAGGCAACGTGCTTCAAAACAAGCGATAGGAAACTGATTCTTGTGAACAACAATCAACAGAATTCACTGCCATGCCATAAAAGTTAAGAGTTTTGTAAAATTCTACAGACCTCTGGATTAAATGGACAAGGAAGCTTTGGAGAGCTCAAAGATGCAGATGGAAACACTGAAAAAAGAAACCCAAATCCTCACGATGTACAGAACAAGCCAACGGCTCAGCAGCTGCCTGGGGGGAGAGGGTTCAGGGTGGGGTCTGGGCTTAGGAGAAGTTGTTTCGTTCTTTTAAAGCAGCTTTGCATTTGCACATTCCTACCTCCCCGATGAACTCAGCATTTCAGGCCACCCTGTGGTGCCACTGCTCTGTCAACATTACCTGTCTTGTAACCACACATCCCTGAAAAAACAGAATACTCCGTTACGCAAGCAACTGGTGAAGTTGTTATACAAAGAATGAGAAGCTGATAGATCTACTGTTCAGCATTACTTAATGATTTCCAGCTTCAAAGTAGTCACACGCCAGCCAAACCTTTCAAACAGCCCTTAGAACCAACAAAGCAGAAAAAAATTGAACCACTTTCACTTTATGAAAGAAGGTTGGCAAAACGCCCACGTAACTTGCCCAAAGTTTAGTGTGAGCAAAATCTAAAGGAATTCGAAAGACTGCCGATTTACAGCTCCTTTCATTAGGCAGCATTTGTTTCCAAATATCCAAAATAACTAAAAATAGCTACGTGTCTCTATGTGAAAGACATGCTTCCAAAGAGGTTAGCAAATTAAAATATCAATCAGGAGTGAAAGTCCAGTTTGTATATAGTTTAGTTCAAGTCACTATGAAACTAAAGTGTGTTGCAGCTTTCCTACATTCCATCTCCAAACAGCCTGGGAGCAGAGCCTATCTTCCCTACCCCTGCTTCTCCTTGCAGCCCTTAAGACAGCAAAGCTTTGAGATATATTCCACAGCCTTTTTATGGAATCCACTCAGATAACTAAAAAAAGCTCATTAACAAGCAGCCTAAAATCCACTATATAAACCTCTACAATGCCTCTGAAAGAGCATTTTCACTTTAGCAAGTCATGAAAAAATGTTAAAAATATCCCAGCTTCTCAACTACCTCCTGAGCCCTCTTCAGGAAATTTCCACCTGAAAAAAAGACCTGCTGAAGGATCTGCACAAGCTATTATATATGCCCTCCTATTCCTTTGGGTGGCATATGCGAAGATAACACACGTATTAATGGAAAACCAGGGACAGGACAGGCACTGTACAGCCGCAGCTCAGCCCCTGTGCTGGGAGCTGGCCTGGGCAGTTCTAGCCCAGCACCCCCAGCCGTGCCCATCTCCCCCAGGCTCCCGAGGGCCGCCAGAGTGCACAGGAACAGCCCCGGCCTGGGGCTCAGGCTCCCCGACATCTCTGCTGGAGAAGGGCGGCTCAGAGCCAGCCCCGTGAGCTGCAGAAGTCGGCCTGGATCCAACCGAGCCAGCAGCACAGGCGCCACAAGGGCTTGGATGCTTCTTGCAGTGCTCCTCTGCTCAAAAGCAGCAAGACATTAAGAAGAGAGCCCACGGAAGGAGAGCAGACAGCTCTCCTCCGGCTCCTGCTCCGGTACCCGCTACACGGGGGAAGGAGGGAGAAGCGATCAAACCACGCCGAGGCCCCCCAATGCCAGCACCGTTCCCATGGAGTACTGCTAATGGACGATTGTTTAGCCAGAAAATATTGAGGAGAATTAGATAAAAATAATCAAAAGGTGTATTTAACTCTTAAAAAGACAATGTGAAAGCAAAAGAGCATCTCTGGCTAGCTATTCTGGTGGCTTGGGCACAGCAAGAGAGAAACAAGGCTCGCCTTCCCCAGATGTACCAGAGGCACCTCACAGTACCCAGGAGCAGGATGTAAGTGTATGAAAAAAGGACGTGCATGTTTTGATACTACTATATAAAAAGCAGCTATTTTAAAAGAAATTTAAAGTCTTCCCACTGCCTTAGTTACTTTCATATGGTTGATCAGAAATATCAAGCAAGATGAACTAAATTTAACCTTTTATATAAGCAATAATGTCCCTCAAGACTTTATTAGTAAAGTCAGAATTTTAGTTATCCAAACTAAGAAGAAAAAGCATTTCTACAGGGTTTCTCCACTGCAATTAAAAAGCTAAACAAAGGAACAGGTAGCTTACATAAAACCAGTAACAGCCACAAACAATTCTCTAGTCAATTTATCCCCACTTGCATATTTTGGAATTCCTTCAGCCACTTCCCACCTACTTTAAAGAGCGGTCACCAAAAAAATTATCAGAATCCGAAGGAAAAACAAGGCCATATAAAGCAGTCATCCTTTCCATCTTTTCCTCTCTGGTGCAACAAGTGAGAAGCACAAGAACTGTTTAAGACAGCCGGGAGGCTTTACGCATTCATGAGATTTTATACAACCAACACCTGCATCAAGTTTCTGAAGTTGGGCTTTTCTGAGATGATCAACTCTTTCCTAACCCTACTTCTCTCAAGATGACACCACCAGGAATTCAGGGATAAAAGGGTGTAGTAGCTGTAAAACTGTCAAGGAGAACAACAAAAAAGCTTATTGATTATTTCCAAAAGATGGGTGAAAAATCAGGATACTTTTTATGTCTTCCAAAAACCTGTCAAGAGTTCACCCTCCACAAAAGACAATAATTTGTCCTCAGCTCTTCGGAGGTTGCTGCCAGCTCTACCACCCGCATTGCTCCACAGGCACCAAGACAGAGGGACAAAGCTGCGGCCTCACATCTAGCACTGATATCTAATTTGGAAATTAATTCATAGGCACTAAGGAAAAGACCCCCAGCAGCATTCTGCTGAGCACGGACACCACACTAATCCTCAGAACTGCAAAGTCAAGACAAACATCAGATGACCAAGATTTTTACTTCAGATATTCTAGACTAATCTGAGTCCACAAAATCCTGCGTCCTGCTACTACCTACATGCAGCCCCGACATCACTTAAGACAATGTTTGGTCTTTTCCACTTCCTCTTTTCCCAAAATAAGAATAAATAAAAACACATCCACTACCTCTTCTGAGACTCAACTGTAACATGGGAAGTTAAATATTCCAATAGTCACTAATTATAACAGTAAATAATTGAAACATCTTACACAAACGAACCCATGTTACAGTTAACGGAGACTTCCTGCATTTATTAGTATACATTAAACTTTATGCTATTTTTTCAGAAACTATGCTGTAAACAAAGTCACAGGGAATCCTCCTCCAACTTTCATTGCCACTTCACGTCATTTTCAGAAGAGAATTTGGCTTCCTGCGCATTTTCAGAGCACTTGAAATTTTATAGAATTTGCTGAAATTTTAAAAAAATGCCAACACCCAAGAAAAAAAATTTAATTGTGGACAAAACCAAACTGATCTACCACCCTTTTAAAATGATGTATGTTTTGAAAGAAAGGTTCATGTCTCACTAAAGACTAAATGCTGTCTTCGCTGAGGTCAAAATCAATGGCAGTTTTGGAAAGAGATGAAACAAGGCCAGTTGCATCTTCTTGCATTTCCACAGGCTGCAAACGTACAGCGTAAGATCCAAGGGGCCTTATCTTCCCATTGCTCTCAAACAATATTGAAGACTACCTGGTGTCTCATGCAAAGATCTGGTTTGGTTTTAATACTTCCCACAGAGAACAAAAGAGTAATCTCAGATTTTATCAACCCCTCAGGATAATCTTCAGTATCGACGGTATTTCTGCAGCAACTGTACTGTCCAGAGTCCAGCCTCAGCCATTTTACCATAGTCCTTCAGTTACCTAAAGGGTATGAAGCACCGTTTAAAGAGTCAACAACTAGTTTAATCTTAGATTAACATTTTAATATTATTGTACTTTTCTGGTAACAACAGGACAATTCCTTTAAATAATTAGTAGGGGTATATAACCTCTCATTTCAAGAGACTATAGAATATTTGCCTTTTTCCACTCTCCCCGGAATTCATTTTCTATCCCAACTGTAAGAGCAGACAGCCTGCTCCTCTCTACCCGACTGCTGATGTCTGTTCCCAGCCTCTGCTTTTCTCTGACTTCACACACACACTCTTCACAGCAAATACCAGTTTAAAACGCATCCTTTATAAATTCAGGTTCAGAGCGACTGCAAATTTATTTTCCTCTCCATCTGGACATTTGCAAAATGATATGCAAATCATGCGATACATGAAATGATACTGGTAATTATAGAAGTAACCGAGACTGGTTACTATTTTAAACTTTTGGCCAAGCACTGTAAATGTCTTGCACAGAAGCTGACCCATCCAGAAAAACAGCACGTTATGGTGACAGAGCTTGCACAAAGTCTTTTCAAAACTGTCAAGTACGATGTAGGATGAACGCGAAGTCATCGTGGTTTTTTGAGTCAGACAATAAAGACCGTAGAAGGTCCCATCCACAAGGTCAGGCATAAGCAGGTAACTAAAGGCAAGCTGAAGATTATCTAGTGCAGTTATTTATGGCAGTAAACTGCCAAACTGCCAAAAGGCACCAGAGCTGTGGCAGAGAAGTAAATCAAGGAGAGTGTTTTATTGTCAAACATGCTGGCTGAAAAGAAGCTGGAGCCTACAATAAATCACTTGCAGAGGTATGGAAGGCCCCCAGAAAAATCCTACGCCTTCTAACCTGGCATTAATAACAGAAGTGTCACACTAAAGCCCAGTGATTCACAAGGCAGGGGACAGTGTCATTTCAACCAATTTTTCTTCTACTGCCAATGTCGCATACTGCTCTTTCACACTCCCAAGCTGATACTTTAAGTCAGCTACAATCCATTTTAAGAATCTGTCAAGCCACTCAGTAACTAAACGAGCTGAGGAAAGTTGCCAGTTTAATACATAACACCACGCTGTTACCTCACAAGAATTTACATTTTCAGTATTTTTATCACCAAGATCTTCCCAAGAAATTTGATAATTTGGGTTATCAAGATTTTTTGACTGCACAACTTAAGTTGCCTAAAAAGGGCCCAACTTTCTAGAAGAGTTAATTAAACACCCTCCAAAATTCAGAGCACGCTATAAATGATTTAAGTCATCCATGATGAAGTCTGCAGACACATCTGAAAGTCCTCCTCCTGTGACTACCAGGGAAGAGAGACAGAAAGCCACCATCCTTGAGCCAGTTCCTATCAAAAAAGGCACAAGACGCTCTCGAGTATCACCCTGTTTATCCAAATTCTTGATCTAGAAAACTGTAAGTCTCTATACTATTCTGTTCAGAACAGAAATTGATTTAAACTCAACCAAGAAATAATAGAATGGATGAGCTATAACTGCACTTCTGTAACAGAATCAAAACCAACGTTTGTTCAACTAGTGCAAAGCTCCAGATGGGAACACATGTAGTGCTGCTGCTGCAGAAGAGCCTGCCTCCCTCCCCTCCTACCCCCCATCGCTGCTTCTCAGGGACATCGAAGAAAGTTCAGGTAAAATTACAACAAATTACATCCACGGTCAAGTACAGTCACTAGCACTGTGCCAGATACACACACAGCATTACGGCTGTTAAGGAAAAGCAAGCAGATTCAACTCATTCTACTCAGAATTTAACTTTTTTTAATATACAAAATCCACAGTGAATTAAAAAAACTAACACTTGCTCAAATTCTGCAGTGCTAAAACCCAAGCTTGCTAAACTTTTCAGGTGCACTGTGACAAAACCACCTATGCACAGGCCATGTGGAGGGGATGTGAGGACAGAATGAAAGCTGCCAGCAACTACAAAATTCCTTGGTAGAAAAAAAAAAAAGAATATATCACATGGAGCCCAAGGCTGACAACTTCTATTTCTAGAAGACACATAAATGTATAAAAATACTACCTAAAACTTATCATGCTCCTGACTCAAGGCACAGAAAGAATCGATTTCAATGAAAACATGCAGTTATAAGAAAACATGGCACACCAGGCAGTCTAGAAGTAATTCCGACAAAACCTAGAAACGCTGACGCTTCTGTACATGTCACCATTTTCTTCTCTCCGTACTCCCTCATGCTTCTCCCACACTTCAGGCCTTGCTGCCAGGAGAGGTCAGGGTCTCTTCTACTCAATTTTCACCTTTCCTGTCATTTGCAAAAAGACCCCAGGGTTGTCAGTGGTTTCTACCTATTTGTTCAACAGCACGTGCAATGCCTTATATCTGTCACAGCAAGAGGAAAAGGGCGCATGAGAAATCATTTAATCCTCTATCAGTTATTTGCCCTGACTAAAACCAGTGCTTCTGAATTATGGCTCTACAGGAGCTCAAGACGATCTCTGAATTCACACCGCCACGACTCTCCCCCTTGGCATGCCAGCCTCGGGTGCCAAGCAGGCAGGAAAAACCCAGCAAGGCCATAAACAGTGCAGGCTGGGGGCTGTCTTGGCCAACTTCGTGCCCAGGACCTCACCAAGCCTACACCAGAAAGGCACAAACTGCTATGGAAGTCTAACAGACGCTAAGACTAATGAAATGCATGGACACCAAACTGTAGTCACGTCATTTTTCTTTACTCACCCACAGACAATGCGATCCCAACAATCAATTCAGCAGTGAATTCACAGACAGCAACCGAACAACCATGAAGACTGCTCAACTACGCTTCCCCAGTCTTAAAAGACTCATGGTTGGACTTAAAAAAAAAAAACCCACAAGGCTTCTGCCTCCTTAAGCCAGACCTTACATCAGATCAGTGCGCTCGCGCCACAGCTACACCCGGGACCTCAGAACATCTTGGCCATTTTCAAGATTCTTCACTCTTCCCCAGCAACGCATTTACAGGGTCCAGCACATGCTCATTTAGCAATCAAACCTGGAACTGAAAGGAGCTGAGCCTCACTGGACATGCCGTGAACAGACGAGCTCTGCCTGGAAATGCTCAAATGGACGGCTGTGAACAGCACTCCTTCAAAAGAAAGTCAAAAACTCCTCCGAGTAAAAAAACACACCACACTGTTTACACCTCTAGAGTATCATCACAGCTCTTGCTTGGTTTTTCTAAGAATTGAACAGAAAGATGCAAGAATGTTTATTTACTTCTATATAAGCACTATAGGATGCCATCTGAACTGATGATCCCATATAAGATACACTATAGTACTGAAAATACAAAAGAAGAATATGTGCAGAAATCACGTTGCAAACAGGAAACAAAAAAATAAAAGAAACAGGCTCTTTCCAGAAATCTTACTTTTAAGGTCTGTCAGCTGTGCACAAGGAAAGGAGCGAGACTGCAAGCAAGGCTCCTGATGTGCACTACCACTTAACATCAACTTAATGATTTTTTTAAAAAGGAGCTTCCCAATTATACTGACAACTATTTGCATACCATTTGCTCTGAAATTCAACTTGCATAACAAGAGCTCCAAGAACATTTCTTTTTGTACTACCAGAGAAACAACTTTGCAGAGTAAATGGAAAAAGTGTCTGGTTCCAAATCCTCCAAGGCAGCTTTGGCAGCCCGCTGCTGACAAGTAGCACACTCCTAGGCCTCGGGTCCCTGGGAAGCTGGGAGGGAAAAAAAAAAAAAGAGAAAAAAAAGAAAAAAAAAAAAAGGAGCACTGCTAAGTTGTTTGGTACCTATTAAGAGAGTTACTGGCTACCCAGCCAGAAGAAATATGTCTGGCAAGCTCCGACAGTAACATGTTTTGCACCAACAAAAAGGCTACAGATCTCCTGGGCAGTCTTCCACATAAGCCTGACTTGCCAGAAGGAATCGGCAGTAAGTACATTTACCAACTAAAAAGATGCTTGATCTCATTTTTGCTTCATTCTATTCTTTTATTATCATTTAAAAAAGAAAACTTTCTCAATTTAAAATGATCACTGCATAAACAGCGCCCACACACCATGTAACAGCTCCAAAGAAGAGAAATTGTCCGGTGACCAGAAAGTCTCCCTCCCTAAAGAAAGTCTATTACCCAAATGGGTATTTTGGGTGAAGGGGGAGAGGATGGGGGGACAGGGATAGCGGGGGAGTTTCCATTTTGTCTGCAACCGAAACTGAGCCAGTACCACGGCTGGCAAGCAGAAAGTAAAGTTTCACTGTGTTCCCCCAGGGTCTCCCGAACACACTAAGTTCGTGCAGAAATTTGACATTTTTCCTCGAGCATTCACAGCCTTCTTTAAGGCTCTTTTCCACTTGCTTCCAGCAGTATTTTAAACCATGTCCTCCTTCTGGAA
The DNA here is from genome assembly GCF_031877795.1 of Strix aluco. Taxonomy (NCBI): domain Eukaryota; kingdom Metazoa; phylum Chordata; class Aves; order Strigiformes; family Strigidae; genus Strix; species Strix aluco. The sequence continues at coordinate 88,487,249 of NC_133935.1, read as the reverse complement.
GCGAGTTCTATTTAGAAATTTTTCTAACATCTCCGAGAATAATTTCAAAGCATCTATGCCGGCCTGCGGCAGCGGAGACAGAGCACGCTCCCACACCAGCAGGCCCTGGAGAGCCAGCGCTACCCCACCGCCACGCTCCGCACAGCCTCAGGACGCCCGAGAAAGGTACCGAGCACAACACTGCAAAACATCCTCCTCCACCTCGCACCACAGGGCTGACACGGAGCCCAAACACCACTACTGCGATCTGTAGGTGCAAAAGCACCCACCACCAACCCAACCGGCACGCCGAGGAGAAGATGCTTCTGGGTGAAGGGTCCATCCTGCTTATTCCCATTTTCAACATCCTTGTTTTCTTCGCTTGCCCTCTGACAGTCACATCAGGGCACGTTCAGATAGAAAACTCAATTCCCCCTTTTCTGGGAAGAGTATTTCCCACCTGAGGTAGCTTAAAAGAAAATCAGCGAGCGTATGGACGATCACAGAATCAGTCCACTAAGTGTCATCCAAAACTGAAACACATATAAAGTTAATTGGCAAACGACAGTACAGCTAAAGCTAACTCTGCAAAAGCCAGGCAATACAAAGCAAAAATACCATCAACCACACTCTTCCATAGGGACTGCGATCCCTGGAACTGGCACGTACCCACCGGGGACGCACCACAGAACGACTCAGTCCATTTTGAACGGGTGGACATAAGTAAAGAGCAGCTGTGTTGGTTTAAGGGCTGTGACATGTCCCACCGAGCCGGATGTTTTTACCCTGCCGCTTGCCTAACCCTGGGCTGCAACAGCCACACTGCCCAGTCCACAGAGCATCCTCAGCGGGTGCCACAGGGGACACAACACACACGCGTCCCGAAGCGCTGCAGCCTCTCATGCCAAGATATAACAACACAAATAAAGTCAACGGGCTGTTCCTGCTGAGGGCTACAGCCCTCAGGGCACACAACAGTCCCCCAGCGCTTGCTGCCCTGTATGGTAGTTTGAGAGACTCCTTAAGCCAGCTTCATGCAAATCAAGGACAGTTGTGCACAGCATCACTTACAGCTTTTATCTTAATGAGGATGAGCCAGAAGGTTCCTGTAACAGCAACAGCCACAGAAAGGAGGAGAATGGAGGGTATCTCTGGAGACCGTCCAGTCCAACCCGCTGCTCTCCCCAGCAGAGTCAGCTGGAGCTGGCTGCCCAGGACCGCGTCTCCACGGATGGACACTCCACCACCTCTCTGAGCAGGCTCTGCCTGTGTTCAACCACTCCACAGTAAAAACCTTCTGCTCAGTTTCCTATATTTCAGTTTGTGCCCACTGCCTCTCCTGTCACCAGGCACAACTGAGGAGAGTCTGGCTCTACCTTCTTTACTCCCCCTGTAAGGGATTTCCACACACCGATGAGACCCCCCCCACCCTGAGACATCTCTTTTCCAGGATGAGCTGCCCCAGCTCTCCTCACATGACAAACGCTCCAACTATTAATCAACTTCATGGCTCTTTGCTGGACTCTCTCCACTACACCCATGTCTCTCTCTCATCCCTGGGGAGCCCAGCACTGGACCCAGCACTCTGGATGCGACCCCCCCACCAGTGCCAGGCAGAGGGGAAGGATCACCCCCCTTGACCCGCTGGCAACACCCTACATGTGGCAGCCCAGGAGGCTGCAGCCCCCCAAGACCCCAAGGTCATTTGTTGTAGAGCTGCTTTCCAGCTGCCGGGTGCCAGCCTGCACCGGTGTGCGGCGTTACCCCTCCCCAGGAGCAGGGCTTGGCACTTCTCTTGGCTGAACTTCACCAAATGCTACTGGCCCGGCTTCTCCAGCCTGCAGAGATCCCTCTGTATGGCACCTCTCCCAGTTGGGTGGCATATACAGCATCCCAGAAGTGCTTCATTTCATCCTTCCTGAAGGTATGCTGTTATTTGTCAAGGGACAGGTAAGTACAGATCACTCAAAAAGGGAAGAATCAAGCTTTTGAAGATGCAAGTCCTTCACAACTCCAGTTCTGCACTGGAGGTGACCACAACAGTATTATGCATTTAAGAGCAGGAATGAGTCGTTAGTGAATCTGTTCTAAACAACTGAAGAATATACTCCAGGCATTAACAACCTCTTTGAAATAATTCTCTCTCCAGTTCCTACCAATCACCAGCTGGTGTCTGTGAAGGGATTTTAGCCTAGTCAGCCTGATGGAAGTCTTGGTGATGTTTTAACCCGCTCTGCACAGAGCGTGCATCGGAAGTTAGCATCTTCTGGACGTATTTTAATGCCTCAAGTTCTCTCCTGCTGCTAAGACCTTGCGCACCAACAGCACTCAACTACTTCTTTCCCTCTGCTGTTGCACGCACCGCTTTGGTTTCTTGAGGATTTAACTGCTGTGGCCTGTCAGAAGCCAAGTGCTTGCCAAGCACAGGCTACCTGGGCGCAGCGTTCTGTATTACACCACTTTGGCACCGAAGCATCGACACAGTGCTGCTGCTCTGCACACCCGCACCCCAGGCTGCCATCCCTTCAAGCCCCACTGCATGGCCTGTCCCCAGTACGAGGTTACTGGTTGTTACTGGTTGGCTCTAACTGCCTCTGCAGTTCATCGTGACCCACACGGCCAGTCCCCGCTCTGTGCTGCCCTCACCTTCCAGCCCCACGAGCCCATCGCTGCCAGTAACCCCCCACAGGCGAGGTGGCACAGCACAGCTCAGCCCCGGCCTGGCACCACGCCTTGCTGTGGAACTACACCCACGATACAGGTAATCGTAGCCTGCTGCGAGTCATCTCTTCTTTGGGTTCAGAACGCCCAGAACCTACATTTCAGTCTGTCAGGGGAAGAAATTCACGAGCTACTCAATTATTTCTAGAGCTCACTCTCAACCTCTTCAGGACCCTACTTCAGACTTCGGGAATACACTCTCAGTGCTTGTTTCCAAGACTAAACAATGCCAATAAAAAATTTCGTCACTCATCTTACAACACAGCCAAGATTAAATCAAAGGTCTGTATTGATTCCTCTCACATTCACACAAAGCATGAAGATCAGTGAAAAACCCCAACAGAGGAAAGAAAAAGCTTGCTACAAACACTATAGCTCAAGAAGAGAGATTTTTTTCAGATTATTTTGAAATTATACCTGAGAAGTCTGTGGTTCTCCAGACAAACTGACACAATACTGGTGATTTCCTGCCATATCTAATAAGCACTGGAGCTGCTGAAGCCCACCACTACACGGAGAACAAATAAATCCCTTTCAGGCAGTCACGCATCTCCTTCCTACCAGCTATACTTCTCCTTTGAAGTAGCTCTCCATGGAGCCACAAGAAGGCAAAATAAAAAATAGAAAGTTAAAGGCAGGAAATACAGAACGCCTCTTCACCAACATTTTACTTCTTTCTAGCCCACCTAATCTGTAATTTGGAAGGACTCAAGGCTTCATTAATACGCACTGCTCCAAATTCCAATCGGTATCATGTCCGCCCTTGGTAGTCATGCTATCTCTGACAGTAATAGCAAATTCAGCCTTATTACAGAGGAGCCTCTCTTACCTGAAACAATGTTTTTCTCTTTAGAAACCTCCTCGCAGACACCCTTTGAAAGCCAAGTCTTGGCAGGCTTTACATCAGTCCCTCCCCGAGCATAAAAGTGTCACATCAACCCAACAACAACAAAAATAGATGTTATGGAGCGTTATCTGACGTGCTCCACATGCTTTCACAAGTAATGCTAACATGGGTAGGCATTATTTTAAGTACAGTCTGTTGCAAGCAATAAAGCCCAAAGCATGAGAGTAAAATAGCAAGATACACATCTGTCTTCTGCACGTATACAGAGCCTTAATCTCCCAAGATCAAACATTTAGACAAATCTGTTCCAACCTTAGTGCCACACTGAAACTGTAGCTTAATACTACAATGAAAGATTAAGCACAAAGTCATGAGAAAAACAGAAACCAAGGTTTGGGTTATAGCCTGTGAAATAAGTAACAGCTCACGTAGCAAACCGAAGTAGGCCTTAGGCCTAAGAAGGCAATTTTACAAGCAATAGCTGCAGGAAGTTACGGAACTAAGATGAAATGAGCAGCTGTCCTTAATACAGCAGCCTGAATGAGTCCAAACCAGCCTTCTCTGTCCCCAAATTAAGATCATGCAATGAGCCCATCCTTGCTCCAGACAGCTAGCTGTAGGTTTAGTGAAGATCATGTCCCTTGGCTTTATATATGAAGGGTTCTCTTAATCTGCAAGAGGTGTCACTGAAGTTTCAGGGCACCTTTAGGAGTTGCAGGACACAAATAAAACAACTATTTTATCATCAGAATTTTACATAAATATATTCACATTCATCACTATTCTCTGTGTTCCCTTCCCTCACTCATTTGCCCAATTCTTTTTTATAAACCCCGAATAAAAGGCAAAGCAGGACAGACTAGAGTTCTCAGAGGCAACGATGGTTCCAGCAACCGTCCACACAGCCCCAGTTAGCTCATGCATCCCAAGGGACATCCAACTCTTACGACCTCAGCAATTTCTGCCAAGCTCTGATTGCACATGTGCACATCAAAGTCTCAAGAACATAAAACACAGAAATGAATTACAGCCTTTATTCCCTCCTACAACAGCATACAAAATTGTAAAGGTCTCTGTTGTACTCAGCTAGCTTTGTACTTGGCTATTATCTTAGTACTGGGATAACTTAAAACCAGTGAAAACCAGTATCTTATACTGTGTTTCAGTCTTAGTAAAAAAATGGACTTAGTTTATCATTATTTTACTGCTTTGTCTTCCTTCCACCCCCTCCAAGTCTCAAAACCTTCAGAGGTGAGCAGTCAAACAGGAGCTTGTTTTGTACAGGTGAAGGATGCATCCTGGGGGGGAGGCAGGAGAGTACTTTGCCTAGAGGCCACTTTCAGAGCAGGCAGCCAGCAAAGCTTTCTCGAATGGCTTGTCAAGGTCTTCTGGAGAGGGAGCAGCTTCCTCTAGCGAGTGCACCCCTGAACCCCAGTGCAGATCTGCTGCTGCCTTCCAAGCTCCAGCTACCCCGGAATGGAACGGACAGGTTATCATCCCGCCAAGCACAGGCAAACCCCTCCTGAACAACGGACGAGTCAAATCTCCCCACTGAAATTTTTCACGCTACATCAACCTGGTATCCCAAGCCCGTGGTACCAATTAAGCAGAAGGCACAAGACACTTTATTAATGGCATCTTCAGGAAAGATTCAGCACTATGGAACCCAGCGCTGTATACTCAGCCACAGTTCTGGAGAGGCCCGTGCCGCCCGCAGCAGTGCTGAAACCCACCCTGCAGCCAGCAGCACCGGCCGGCTCTTAACTCCGCTCCTCCTTTTGCTCTGGCACCAGCTCTGCAGCTCCTTCTCCCCAGCCCTCTCCTCGCCATGTGTGGGCACAGCATTCTCCCGCCACGCTGGTCAGGGTTTGCCTTGTGACACTCTCCCCCCCAAGCATCAGAAAAGAGGGGAAAATCTGTCCCAAAACTGTGGTGTACAACCTCAGTGGGCACCTGCATCGCACCACAGTGAATACACGGGGAAGAAGATGGAAACACTGAGCAGAGGATTCTGTTAATCTTCAAGCATTACCATATAACTAAAGATGTTTCAGCTTCCCAAGAGATTGCTTAGCACGAGCTGTTGATTGAAAACACTTAGATACGCTTATAATTCTCAGATAAAATTTATTCTTAACCAAAATAGCATCTCACCAGTTAGCCAAGAGCCTCCTTTTGTTTTCCTCTTCTGAGCTAGCGATCTGAATTTCTTCATTTTTTTTCTTAACATCTAACTGACAAATGAAAGAGACATCTTCGTTTACATTCCTTGGACACGAACAGTAAATCACAAGTACTGCAGGAGGGAGTCTGGTATACCAGCACAGTAAGGGGCTGTGTTGGGTTTTTTCTTTTAATAAAAAACTGCTGCAGGCAAAAAATGATGAAGGCCTGTCTGTTGTACAAATACACACACAAAATTAAGAGCTACTTCTAATTATTCTGTGCTTCTGAAGTTCTCTAATAAAGAGATGATATCAAGAAGTACTTTGTTTTGATGATCAACTTTATCCTCATCTAGTATCTAGTTAAACAGCCTTCTAATTGACGCCCTACCCCATGCTAAGGACAAAATTTGCACAGCTTCTTCATTTAAATGTTACGTTTTTAATTAAATTCAACACACCCAGACACTGAAGAAACTGCAGTGCTTCAAAAAACGCAGGAAAAAACTAGCCAGAAAAATACACCAAACGCACTGTGAACATAATTGCACAAAAAAGGTCTTTTTTTTCTAGGTCAGTCAAAAGCATACGGAGCTATGAACTCCACAGCCTTCTAGCTTCCCATCATCTATAAGGACATAATTATCTCAACATTTTTAACCTGTTCTTCACTCAGTCACGAATAATTTAAGAAGATTAATAGTCAAACATGTCCAGTTACTACTCTGTTTACGTAGCTCTCAAGTTGTCTCCCCCATGGAAGCCCCATCAGCAGCATCTGCAAGGGACCCCAGGGGGGTTTTTGTGCTTTAAAGATTAACCTTTAAGCATAAGATTTGCAACTTGATTTGAATATTAAAAAGCTAAAAGGCAATCATTGTTAAAACAAACAAAACAAAATCATCGGGGTTTTTTAAGTGTCAATTTACATCTTTTGCAGGACTCCTCAGACACTCCACTCCTCATTCGCTGGCACTGCTTACATTAATAAACAAGGCTTTGATGCCACTTAAGACTGTTTACTACATGTTGTTTGAGCAACAAATTAATTTTTTTTCCTGGATCACCACAGTTAAACCCTTCAAAAATAATTATTAATAATTAGACTATTATCTCAAAAGTGAGATGCTGGTACTTACTGGAGCACACAAGCAGCGTTTTTCAGAAAACCCAGTTTGTCAAAGTCATTTACCACACTGAGCTGTGGACCCTGGATGCTTTCTTTGTTGCTGCACACAGAGAACAAGGCAACATTACAAAAGAAACATCATTCTGCTCAGAACGTTGGAGAGCGAAGCAGCACCATTTGCAAACTAAGATTTCCTGTTGCGCTTCACAAGAAGATCAAGAGCTGTATGTTTCGGATACACCTATTTTATCAGTACCATGATGTCCTCAAACAAGCAAGAAAAGCAACTGCTTGCATTCCTTTCATGGTCCTTTATACAAGTTCAAAGCTTCAAAACTGCATTTGTGTCTCTAGCTACCTTTTTCGCATGCTGCAGTTTTTACCAGAATATTCTGCCATTGTGCTGTTGTACCAACCAAACTACAAGGAAACGAGGCACAACATTGCTTTGTCAAACTGTAACAAATCAGTGCCTTAAAACAGGATATTAAACAACATATGCATTTTAATTTTCTTAATCTTTCAGGACATCATATAGACACAGTCCACACAAAGTTTACATAGTTCTACAGCTAAAATAAATATTAAGACACTTCAGAAGAAGAATCTTATATATGACTATGGACCACCAGCCCGTTTTCCCTCTGTGGCACCACTTAAACTGTATTTACGGACTAAGCTTCATCTGTCAGCAAACATCTTGAAAGGAAAACAATCATTTGGAAATTTCAGACCCACCCTTTGGTGTTCAACGGGCTTTACCTGGACAAATAAACATTAAAGCTCAGGTTGCTCTTGAAATCACAAGCCAGAATGACATCAGACTGATGTTAGGCCACAGTTTGCTGTGTATTTAAACCTGCACTGCTGAAAAGAAATTGTTTTCCTTTTCCATGCAGTATTAGCAGAAAAAAAAAATTCAGCTGAATCACTCCCCCAAACTGGTTCACAACATAAGCTGCACAACTGCTTGTGCCAGCAAGGAGGGAGGGTAGAGAAGTGACGGCAAATGGGCATGAGCAGCAAGAAGGGGACAGCTTTTTGGCAGTAGTGCCAGCTTAAATGCACATCAAACTATGGCTCTGAGCACAAATTCTAAGTAATAGTTCACGCTGTAAGTAAATGGCCTCAATCATAACCAAAACCACTAATAAAAAGCACAGATTCTGTAACAGAAAAGGTAAAGATTTCAAATTATTGAAGAGGATGATATTTATTTTTCCCAGTTTAATAAAGAATGCTGGGGACTGTATAGACTTTGGGAAAAGAAATTAACATCAACCTTGCACAAAAGATCATCAGTAAATATAAACGAGAATGCAAATGATGACAGCAGCAAGAACAGAGTATCATCTCAGTGATCACCTCAGACTAGCATAAAACCTCGTGTTCAAGCTTGCTTGGTGTTGCAACTAAATATTCATTTACGAGGAGTCATCGTAAGATATTAATTTGCATATAACACTCAAAGTCTGTTTGAGTAACAATTCCCAAGTCAGAAATTCAGTTTCAAGCAAAGCACGCCACAAGCACCAGAGACGTTTGCCCCGTTGTGGCAAAGACAAGCGCTCCCCCCCATGCCAAGAGCACTCACTGCCATCACTGTCCTAAGAACACCCCAGCACCTCAACAGGCCTCGCAAGCAACTCGGCTTGAGGGAAATCTCTTCCAGTTAATTTAAAACCTGACGTCTCAGACTATGAAGAATACAGACAACTGTCATTCTGAAGATGAGAGCGCTCTTTTTGCTTTCTACAAAGTCTCAAAGTAAGGTGTGGGTTTCTTCTCAGCTGGAAAATACCACGGTGACACTTTAAGTAATGTTCTTGTTGCTTCTATATCCGAGTAGCACAATAAAGCACCGTGTTGAGATGCTCCTCCCAATTTAGCAAGCCAGTACATTCACATGTGCAGGACAATGCTGCACAGCCACCAGCTCAAGTTTCGAAAGCAGAGAAGGCAAATCAGCCCCGCACGGAGCTGGCGGTGAGGTAACGGGACTCCTCCAGCTCGGCAGCTCGGCCACGCATTTCTGCGTCGCGCTCAGCCGCACCGCGCAGGCGGAACCTCAGGAGCCTAAGCTCAACTGCCCTCCACTGCTGCACGGAACGGCCCGAGTAACAACAAAGAAGTGGTGAGGGAAAGGGAAGCATCCTAGGTTCCAAGTAAGAAACACCATTACAGAGAAGCAGCTCGTGGCATTCAGGCCCTGAGAGCAGGCAGCACCTCCTGCCTCACAATCAGGTACAGAAAAACCAGGCCGGGGCTACAGGAGCATCCGGAGGGTCTTCCCTCAAGCCCTCCAGCGTACTTCACAGCACGGCACGGTGGTGTGCAGCATTGCCCATAAACAAATGGTTTAACAGGTAAAATACCCACAGTAACTCTTGGCCTAATCGATATCCCTGACATCAAGCTTGACGAGTTACATACACGCCAAAAACTGAACAAGAAATACATTTAGAATTCCACACGTATCATCGGACTTCCCCTTGCTTTTTTTACATACAGCAGATCACCCAGTATGGTTTTAATCTTCTCTGCCCTGCTATTTTCTTTAATCACATACCTCAAAATTGTCTCTAACGCATAATATTTTGCCATTTTCAGGCATAGCATCCATTCCAATAATTATACTTTCAATGTTATTTTGGCTTATGACTTCACGCACTGAGACAAATTTTCACAGACCTTCCATCAACACTGCCTGGTCTTCCCCCATCTCTCCCCCATCAGGCAGCCTGAGTTTAAACCAGCCAATATACACAAATTGCAGTGATTTCCTTCCAGCAAGAATTGCCTTTCACGTATTAAAACTTAAACACATAGGTCAGCAGAAGACAGATTCTTTTCACCAAGGGCCTTTGAGATCCTCCCATTTCTCCAAGCACTAGGTCTGCTCTTTGGTTGCTAGTGATTTGGTAAAGTTTCTGCTTTTCCCAAAATAACACGTTCATGACCATGGCACAGTCCACCAGCTCTAAACACAAACCGTGATTATGCAACAACATTTTCCTCACATGGCAAATGTCTACTGTGACTCCTAGGTGATTCAAGTTTCACTTCACAGTTCCTTGTAAAAACTCAAGCATACATCCAAACCCCAAGCACACACTAAATATTTTTACTTGCTCTTCTCTTCTAAGGCTAAAAATAATTAAATCGCTTTGTTTTTTGGGAACTGCAACACTTCATTCCAACATTTTCTTCCAGGTATTTTAAAAAATAGCACTTATAAGCTCACTTCAATTGAGTAAAAAAATTTCACTCATGAAAGATGAAGTCGGAGCAGTGAGGTTTTTTTCTGCAAGACACAACACTCTTTGCCAGCGCTGCTATTTAAAATGGAGGGGAAAAACAGGTCCGGGGAGGCCACGGACACACTGGATGAAGGCTGCCACGCTGAAAGCACTACAGATATTAACACTAATTACTTGTAACAGTCATTTTAAAGGGACTTCAGTTAGCTAAGACAAAGATGACAGAAGTAACAGGAAAAACAGAAGTAGTGAAATTAGCTGCCTATTTTGCAAGAGGAAACAGTGGGTACAGTGTAACATCAATGAACTCAAATATGCATTTATTCCTGGCACTGCATCCCTAAAACATTACACGTCTTTCTGTAAAATTTGGCATCCTCCAGCCCCTTCATATTTTTGTAAACTACTCTGCTACTTCAATCTTGAGTCTTCACAAAACTCAGACACATGTAGCAGTCTCTAGGGCTGGTCACAACTAAATAGTCTTTAGAGAAAGTGCAAAGCAAAAACTCAGTATTTAAATTTACTAAAAGAGTGATAAACTTCTTTTCAGCTTAGGGTCCTCTTCATGCTAAGCACTGAAGAAACATGGAGAAATGCTGCACCACGGAGCTTTCTGCTTATTTACGACCCAAACCAGGCAGACAACACAACGTATAGCTACTCCTCTGGCTAGCATCTGTATGTCTCAAACAGAATCTGGAAAACCAACTGTGCTGGTCATGTATATGACAAAAACTTAAGTTTGTTTTATTGTATTGGTCTTAAATAGGTATCTATATGATTCTGAATCATTTACAGACACTGTTTTCGACCTCAAACTTAGCAGTCGGCTATGAAAGAGGAAGAAGATTCATCAAGCAGAGCTAAGGGCACAGCCCATTGCAAAACATATCCAACATCTCATCCAACTCATAACCCACCAGGGGCGAGAAGGCAACCTCACCGAGACGAGGAGGTCCCCATCACAATCTCTGCCTAGCGCCTTGAGTCCTCTGCAATAGGATGTCTCGCCTAACGTGTAGATATTTATACTATGGATGACTAATCTGAATTAGTCACCCAGACTCCCTTTGCAGTAGGAGAGAAATGAGCACTTCTACAGCAAAACTCTGCTCTATTTTAGACTTCTGCATCAAAAGAAAATAAGCATCTGTTTCTCGCCATTGACTAAAAAAGGAATCCTAAATGGTTACCTCAGAAGTAGGCATTTACATCATAGATGTGTGAACTTCGGTGAGAGGTCTCCAGCCCCTTGAAAGGGAAGGCAGAGTCTGAAACACAATGTTAGGAGGGGAAAAAGAAAAAAAGGTTTAGAAAGTCATGGAAGAAAATAAAAAAGATAAAAGAAAATTTAGGATATATCATGGATAATGTAATGTTAAAAAGTAATATAGTAAAGGACTGGGAGAATGCAGAAGTAGTAAAAAAACAACTGAGCACTAAGAGAAACGATCTTCCATATTTAAAACAAAAAAAAAGGGTAACACACAGTAGAACTAAGTTGAAATCCATCATTTAGTATTTTCTAATTTGTTAAAGAGAATGCTGAGTGAGCATCTGTTGAGCATTAATCGGGTACTCTGGCTCAGGAGCTGAGGTCCTGGGACTCTGAGGATGACCTGGATATTCCATTCACTAGGCTTAGTCTAACACAGAATCATGGCTTTTGTTAAGACTGCTGCAGCCCTGCTATTCCCAACCCCTTCATACTTAAACTGCCTGGCAAACGTTCCAGCAGCGGTGCTCATCTGTTCCTACCACGCCTGTTAGGTAAAATAAACCAGCAGAAAATGAGCAGGGGAAGGGGGTTAGTCTTCTGACAGGGTGAAGGGGGGTAGTCTTCCGACAGACCAGCTCCCTGGAACTATGGGACCAGCACTAACGCAAAGGGACAAACCAGGAATGTGCTGCACCCCAAACTCAAGATTAGTTAAACTGAACCACACCCTATTTAAATCCAGACGGGGAGAGACCTGCTCTTTTTACTCTTCGCCTTCCCGGGTCACACGCTCCTGCATCCTCCCTTGTGTCAGCGGTGTTTATGCAACTCCACATCGAGCTGGTTGAGGGAGCTGATCCAGCTGAAAACTGCTCCCTCCATTCAGGGCTTGGGTTCAGCCCGTTCAGCCCCCTGAGGCGCCGACCACACAAATATTAATGCCAACACACGGCAACCTGGACTCAGGCCCACTGCTGTCACGGTGGAACTGTGCCCTTCGTCCTCTGGCCTGGGCAGATGGGATACAGTTTTCAACCTGTTAGCTTACAGGCTCAATTATCCTTCTAAAAAACAGAAATCCGACCTAACAAGAAAGTATTATATTAAATGGCACACCAGCGGATCTTCTGAAGGAAGAAAATGAAAAGTAAATAGCTAAAGAAACACAACCTTTCTTATCCCACCCCGCTGCACGTGAAAGCAAGAAGCTGAGACAATCCGTAAGTTTTGCAAGACGGTGAGGAATGAAAAGAAAGGAAGAAATTGGTACGCGGAAGAGAATCTAAGTCGCTTATCACAAAATGTCAAGGCATAGCCCATCATGCATTTTCTCAGCTAACATAATTAAGTCTACCATAGAAAAAAATCAAAGACAAAACTGAAACTGAAGTATCTTGTGTTCTATTTCCTTCTTCCTTCCTGTAGGTTGCAGCAAGAAAAACCATCTCCACTACTGCAGTCTTCGCATTTTTTTGCCTTTCTCTCAGTAAGCAGTGCCAGCCTCTGCTTTGCTGCTATTGCTCCTAATTCTGCCAAACAAAATCAGAATCAAAGTGACTTAATAGTTATCAGTGTCACTGCAGGCCACAATGCTCTGAATAGCAGCAAACTGCAGAACTGAAATAAAATTCAAAAAAAAAAGACAACTAGCACAGGCATACTGGAAAGAACAGCAGAGACATTTGCCAACCGAGCACAAACCTTGAATTCAAGTCATCAATATGTTTGGACAGTTTTCTTTGCAAACCACGCAGCTTGCCGACCATGCCACCTACCAAACAAAAGCTGGTGAAAGTTTCTTATTTAGTCTAGGTAAGGAAACTGTTCTGAGCTCTGCCTCTTTGACTCAAATAACTTCTTGAACTTTGCCATTTAACCATAATGTTATTTTCTCACACCTTCCTGTTTCCCCTTCTGTCCAGATAAGATTGCGTCCTCAAGCACACGACACCGACACAACAGTAAGAAATTCAGTATTTGCAACGCAGTGACACCCCGAGGCACCGCTTCAGGGATGGGCCGCCCCGGTACCGAGCACCACGCACGCACCACGCACGCCTACAGCTCGGCCACTGCCCCGGAGAGCTTACAACTCCGGCACGGCATGAGAAAACAGGTAGACACAACTAAAGAGAAATTGTGGGGGAAAATTAGTAGCAGTCACTGTTCAACAGCTGCAGAGCTTCCATGCTCAGGCTAATGATTTTAACTTCCTTCTTTTGACATGACGTTCTCCTAAGCTAGCTCGTCCTAATTTTGCTGACAACCCCCTTTCCAAAGCTCAGTGCCACATGGTGTTTAGTTTGAAGCGACCCCTGCCAAAGATGACAATTTTAGTTAGGCTTCAGGCATTGCTATGTAGTCATTTATTATTGTAGCTACTCGCACTGTCTCAGCTTTATCTAGAACTAAATGGCATTAATAAGCAAAAAGAGAGAACGTCACTTAATTCAGCCGGTGATGTCAAACTTCCCATTTGCAGACCTGATCCCAACGCTGTGTAGGCGATGCGTGTGGCATTCAAATTCCACAAAAATCTGAGCTTCTTTTAGGCGGAGATTTTTAACCTTGGCTATGAAAGCCTCATTTCCCAAGATAACTAATATTTATTTGCCCGAGTTTACCCCCATACCAGAGTTAACACGCAGGTAAAAATAGCCAAGGCATGTAATAATAATGTCAATATTGGTTATTGCACTGCTGACTGCTTTAGCAGATCAAAACAAGGAGCAGAGAAAGTCCATCACAGGGGGAGGGGAGGATGGTGGGAGGCATAAAGACAGGGAGACGGAAAGAGAAAAGCGCAATTAAAGAAACAAGTGCTCTAGAAACATAGCAGCGGACAGAAAAGACAACATACTTTTGCTTCTAATAATATTGAATCAAAGACGACACTTAAGTTCCTTTGTTGCTACTATTGGTCACACAGAGGCCACATTCTTTCCCTGATCCTTATATAAACCCACTGACATCTGTAGATTTTCCGTGAAAAGGAGGTAACAAACAGTCAAAGCGATTCCCCAGCCCATAAAACATAATTAAGAACAGAACTGTGTTACCCTATAAATAGGGCTAAGAGTAAAAGACTGCTGCTCTGAACCATGGCTCCATATTTGACTGCTCAGATGGAGAGCTGACATCATTCATTAATACAGTCTATTAACTCTGCTCTCCTCAGTTAGTTTCTCAATAATTTTACATCTAGCAAAACAACAAGACCTCCCACAAATATTCCTCCCTATAAAGTTCTCAAAAGTTCTGTCAACTACCCGGCTCCTGCTCTGCTCTCAGCTCGCTGACCTCATCCGTCTCTCCTGTGCCATTTACACCCAAGGTTCCCAGTTATTCTTGTCATTCTACCATTGTTTCAGAAACATTTACTATAACAAGATACTCTTCTATTTCTCGGCATTCCAGTTCGCCCATTTTTATGGCTGAGCCTATTAGACTCTTCTAGCTATTGCCCTTCAGGCACTAACACTTCAGACTCCAAGCCACTGTGTTAAGAAAACATACTACTTGATTATGTACGTGCAGTCATTTTCCCTAACATATAATCTACAGCTTTTACACTTACACTTCTACGCACCTTATTATCAGAAACACAGAGTTGGAAAGCGCAACCTGTTCCCCGTGCCCTGAGCTCTCCTCAAACATAACACCTTCCTTTGCGGAAATTCTTCTGTCCCACTGATGCCTGACTGTATCTCACGGAGGGAAACAGTTTGGGTTTCCCTTTGACACCTCAGCTGATAGCCACTAAAACTCAGGAGAGGACACGAATGAAGCGTTTTCCCTCCACAGAGCACGGAACCATCAGCTATGCCTGGGATATCTCCCCACCAAAGAGGAGGGGAAGCGTAACTAAATGATTCCTCCTTCTAGCTCAGGATCGCACTATCTGGGGACAGCGAGAATTTAATTCACTCCAGCTGACTCCCAGTCCAACCAGCAAACTGTGAGTCAGGGGTGGGGGGAGCCCCACGGAGCAGCTCCGCCAGCACCCCTCTGCGGGAGGGGGGCTGCAGGGCTCCAGCCTTCCCCCACAGGCAAGCACTGCAAAACAGGCTGTGCCGCTCGTGACAGCGGCCTGGAGCTTTCTAAAAATAATTTAAGCCCACAGACTGAGGATGCTTGCTTACCAGGAAAAAAAAAAAAGCCTAAAACATAAGCTCTTAGTTTTCTCTGTTATTAATTTTTGACAGTCTCCAGTTTCTGAACTATGAACTTGGAAATTCAACCTGTCCCTCCCACAACACAACCACGACTGAATTCACTGAATACCAGGTTCAGAAGGCGGATGCTTCAGAGCTCCCTGCCAGCTCCAGAACAAATGCTCGACATCAGTCGCACTCTCACAGCCTGAGGTTTGCAGGAACCTCCCAAAACCTCAGCGCCGTTTTCTGCACCACCTGTCTGAAACCATTCTGCTACAGACCCAGCTCTTCCCTGAAAGCTGCTGCAGCGCCACACATTTTCCACGATTTCTAGAGAGGACATTGTCCTAGGTCCCGGGATTTGCAGCATAATACAAAGTACAAAAGTCACCAGAAACGTCTGCGTATCGAACACATAAAAAACAAAGCCTTCAACTTCAAGCCATTTTGTTTTTATCCAACCCCCAGTCATCTTCTCCTGAGCAAATGTTTACTGGTATCGCTCAAACCAGTACAGATCATTATGTGTTCCTATTGCACGTTCCAAAATTTAACTTTGCTTACCATGATATCACCATTGGTTGCTATGGAAATTGCTATACTACCCTCCACCAGATTTTTCTTACCACTGAAGTATTTTGGCAGACTGTTTGCTCTTAAGTGTCAGAGTAATAAGAGAAATCATAAATGTTTATTCTCCCATCCTTAAAAAGGTGTTTTGTAACAAAAATCTGCTGGGAAGTGATTACATGCTTGGCTTCAAACATGTGTAGCTCTGGACAGGACTGGAATCAGAACTTTCTCCTTTGTTTTTTGAGAGAGAAAATAAAGTACATTATGAAAACAGGCTTCAATTTTTAAAATATTAATTTTTAAGTGGAAGATCAAGATATGAAAAATACCACAGGGCCCTCCAAGTTCTCTCAGTTTCTCTTTTTCACTTCCTAGTTTGTTGTTTTGTATTTTTTTTTTTAACTGGTGCAAAACAAGGCCTTCAAATTAGGAAGGGAGCCCTCGGCAGACTCGTCAAGAAGTCATCTTTCTGTAAGATTACACGCTGTAGCAATTCCATCAGTGGCTGCAACTCCTAACCTAGTTTCTGTACATTAATAATGCCACCACAGTGACATTTACTTTCACATACTGCCCATGCGAAGCCGGCAGGGTCCCTCGCTCGGGCTCCGGGCCCTGCACACCCGAAGTCAGCGGGTCCCCAGGAGGCTGACCCCCACCTCTGACCTCGCCCTCACCACCTCTCCCACCAGCTGCAGTAATTAACCACCGGCTAAGCACGAGTCCCGAAAACCTGGACCCCCGCACTCCCATTACCAATCCCCACCAGCTCGAACCCCTCTTCCGAAAAAAAAACCAAAACGAAAAAGCAAGTTCTGACACGCGCAGAAAGTCCAATTTAACCCAGATATCGCATGAAACGACACGGTGGGAGTCCGGCACGGCCGAGAGCAAAGACTCAAAAATGGACCTCTGTGATCAGCGCGGCCAGCACCAGCGGGGCCACGAGCTATTTAAAAACCCCAAAAAACAGTGAAAAACAAACCAGGGGCAACCGGACGCGGCCCTGCTGCCCAGGCAGCGCTACGGGACCGGTGACCAACTCCTCCCGGCGGCCCGGGGGGTGGGAAGGGGCTGTCGCGGTGCGGCCGAGGAGGCCGAAGCGGAGGCGGCGGCAGGGGAAGGAGGCGGCGGGCTGGCGGGGCGGCAGGCCGCGCACCGCCTCCGCGGCCCGCCGGGCCCAGCGCCCCGGCCCCGGAAGGCGGAAGCGGCCCCACAGCGGGGCGCAGCCCGCGGCCCGGCCAGCCCCAGCCCCGGCGCGGCGGCGGGCGGGCGGTGACAGCTCGGCGGCGCGGGGCGGCGGGCCCGGCCGCGGGTCTCACCTGCTGGGGGTCCGGGCCTGCCCTCCGCCCCGCGGCGAGGCCGCTGGCACGCTGCCTGGCTGCGAGGGCCGGCGGCCCGGCGGGCATGGGCCGCGTCCGAGGCGGGAGCGCGGCGGCCGGGGCTGCGCTGACAGCGGGCGGCGAGGCGGCGAGCTGCGGGCGCTCCGGCTGCCTCCAAAATGGCGGCGGCCCCGCTGCTGCCCAGAGCCGCGCGGGGGGGGGCGGGAGGGGA
The DNA here is from genome assembly GCF_031877795.1 of Strix aluco. NCBI lineage: Eukaryota > Metazoa > Chordata > Aves > Strigiformes > Strigidae > Strix > Strix aluco. The sequence continues at coordinate 88,469,642 of NC_133935.1, read as the reverse complement.
GGCGGGCCCGCGCGCGGGAGGGGCGGGGCCGAACGGCGGGGCGGGAACCGGGCCCGGGGGCGGGCCCGGGCGGGGTGGGCGGGGCCCACAGCAAGGGGCGGGGCGAGGCGGGGGGGCGGGGCATCGCGCCAGGGTCAAGGTCGAGGTCAAGGTCGGGGCCCGGTGCGGCGGCCGCAGCCTCGGGGTCAGGGTTGAGGGAGAGGGGACAGCCCGGGACAGCGCTCTGCGGCAGGGGGACAGGGCCCATAGTCCCCGCGGTGGGCGAGCTGCGGCCCCCTCCCCTCCCGGGGTGGCTCGTGGCCTCAGGGTGGGTGGGGGGCTCGTGGCCTCGGGGGACACAGGCCCAGGATGGGAGGAGGGTGAGGACATGGGGACAGCAGGAGCCCCTCTGTGGCCACCACCGGCAAGTAACAGGAGGCAGGTAACAAGGGCCAACCCCCTTGTTCCCCAGCCTGGGGTATCTGGGGAGAAGGCCCGAAGGGGGGGGGGGGCGGGGCTGGGCACTGGCATGGGGCTGGGGGGGGGTTAACCTCGGGGTGACACGGCCCACTGTGTCCGGGGAGGTGGGGGTGAGCGTGGGGGAGAAAGGAAGGAGCGTGATGGGGGGAAAAGAGAAGGAGGGAAAAAGGATGACCCAACCGATAGGAAAAAAACAGTTTTGGGCAGAAAGAGAGCTCTCAGTCCTGCTGGCTTGCTGGGTGCAGATTTCATCGTTGCCTTGCCCAGATTTGTCTCATCTGTCAATAAACTGCTTTCCAGGTGCCAGCATCATGCAGGAACTCACCAGGAACCGATCCGATTCTTCCCGTCCTTCCACAGTGAATTCCTGTTGTTAGATTTACCACTCTGGCTCGTCTTCCTCGCCGGTCTTACTTAGGCCTTGACCCTGCAAATATTAATACATGTGGTTAAAATTTAACGCATCTGCTTCAGAACCTACGGACAGGTCAGAACAGCCATGGTGGCAAATGTGCCCCGTGGATGGAGGTGATAACAAGGGAAAACGGGGGGTTTGCCAGCAAGGCATGTGAAAAAAACAAACAGTTTTTTACTGCCCTGGTTAACTATAGGGGTTTGGGGGTTTTGCCACAGAAATACCACCCAAAATTCCACCCATGACTAAATGGGCACAATTTCTAGTTTATGCATGTTTTTTCACCATAAGAGCTTGAAGGCAAGGGCTCCAAGAGTTTATACGGTACCAGGGTGGGAATTAATACTTTGTTGGCTGTTAACAAGGAAAATAAATAGTACAACCTCAGAAGTTTCATTTCTCTATTTTGTCCGTTGGAGAGTAATGAGCTTATAAAGCATTTTTTGTGGCTTGTTGTGGCTTCTGGGGACATGACGATGGCTATCCGAGCAAATCCCCAAGTCTCCCAGCCCTCCCCAGAGTGTATTCATTTCCCTGTGTAGCGCAGGAGGGCTGGGGCTGTAGACCCTGTCTTCTCCAGTTGAGTACCAGTCTGGGAACAGGTTCCTCCTGGTCTCCTCCAGCCCTACAAAACACCCCAAAATACAGCTGAACTCTCTGGGCTTGGCAGCAAGCACGGGCGCGGGCTGCCAGCTCACCTCTCCCCGGCCAGGACGCAGGCAGGTACAAGAACAGGGAGAGCTACTTACGCAGGGAAAATAACCCGCGGGTTTGAGACCCTGGTTGTTTTACGAGGGCGGCTACACTCCGCTGCGAGCGAGCTGTCGGTCTCTTCTGTGGCTGCTCGTGCTGACATGCAGATGCTGAATACAGGTGTGACCTCTTTCCTGTTCAAACAGATACAAAAATCAGTGTTTGCCTACTTGTGCACATATGAAAAGGCAGTAATTTTAGGTTTCGCATCCTTTGCTGTTGGTAAAATCCACACCGGGGTGTACGTAGTGAAAAATATGATCATGTTATTGTCCTCTCGCCAGCGTTTCAGCTTTTCTGAACAGGAAGAAGCTGATCGTTTAGTGTCCTTCCTCCAACCGTTTTAGCATTTCCAGGACAATTGTTTATTGAAATTCATGCTGTCCAGTGTCCTTAAAAACACGCATCTTGAATGATCTTAGGATTATTTAGCTTCTAATACAGCAAAAATATATTCAGAAAAGGACTGCCTCTCGCAGTTTTATAGCAAAATTCCTAAGGATTTTTACCGTTTTGCACTAAACTAGTACGGTGATCTCACCGGGTTACAAAAACGTTAATTCACTTTTAAATCCTAATGCCTGTGAATAAGAAACAGCTTTGCCATTTACATGGTGCTTTCTATCAGCCTGGTTTCCCCACTGATCGTTCCAAAAGTCACGCAGAATGAACAGAAAGGAGGAGCGAGGTACAACAGTGCCAGCTCGGCTGAAATTAGCCGGGATGGAGCCGCCGTTCTGGCCGGTGACCTCAGTTCTCCCCGTCTTGGAGAGAGGTGAAGCAGCAGCGTCTGCCTGCCATTGTGCTGGGTCAAAAAGTCTCCGTGGAACAGCAGCACAGCCGCCAGCTCCCTGAGATAGCGAAGCTGTCACCGTGCCAGCCGGTATGTCATTTAGCCTATTGTCGAGGCTAACAATAACGGATACGGACAATTTAGAAACAATCCAAATCATGTAAGCGCGCAAGGTATAAAACTCAATCTCACAGGTGGCCAAACGGGCCCTGGAAAGGCACAGTATGATTCACCCTGCTGCTCCCGGCGAGGACAAGCCCCTCACCGGGATTCCACTCCCTGCGCTGCTGCAGAACTAAAGCTGCAGCTCCAGACCCACACCACGCCGGTCCCGGGGCGGTTAGCCCTGCTTTGTCGGGCTGGCACCCCGCCTATTAGCATGTGTAATTGCATCTTCGTCCCATATGCAAACGTGCAGTCTTTGGACTATAAGCCTGGTGAACTGTCTCACTTTTTTTCTACACACGGAGCATGTATTTCACAACCAAAACTATGTTGTTAACATACACCTCTGAGCTTGAAAAGCTGCCACTCTCTAACTCAAATAACTGATTTGCACATCAAGCAGTCAGGACACATTAAATCGTGTTTTGTTGTGCTACTTGCTGGACCACTTGCTAGCGAGGGTTTGTTCGTCTCTTTGAAGCGTTGAACCCTGTTCTAAGGAAGTTTCGATTCTGAATTTGAAGCTCAGTGAAAAAGCACAAAAAAACCCAGAGTTTTTGTCAGAAATCCAAAGACCACTGCAGTGAAGATTTGGGCACAGTACGGATACTCGCGTCTTCAGACCCCCAGCGCCATGAGCATGTCGGGCCTCAGACCCTGAGCAGAGCTCTCCAGCTCTGGAACCGGAGGAACGAGACTGAGCCTTACTAAGATTCACACCTAGAGCAGGATTAGGCACAGAGTTTGCTAGGAGGCTGCACAACCAGAAATAGGATCGATGATCAAGAATGCTGGGCTCTATTCCTGGCTTAGAAATGAAGTGTGATCTGGTGCCTAGAACAGACATTAGATCAGGATCACCAGGCTACAGGTTTGACATTAATTCAGAGAAACACTGAAGGGAGGAGGGGAAGAGTCTCAGTTCATTCTGCCCGAGTCATAGGCTCTTTTCCTGAATATAATTTGTGTGTTAGGTTTTTCAAACACCAAGAATTATATTTAGCTGCCTTTTGGGGCAAGTTATAAGGCCTTGTTCAAATAACAAAGCTCTGAAGTGCGCAGAATATAAACAGCAATCAGAAGCGAGGCTGGCGAGCTAACATTTCTTGGCTTACAGCATATTGCATGTGCCTCTAGTCTGCAGGGTATTTATGTTTCTCCTCTTGTCTGGGAAATATTATCCTGACTGGCAGTGCAAGAGAAAAGGCAGACAAACTGAAGCTGAATGCAAAATATCCTGCAAAATCTGGTAGGCCGGTTGCTCTTGAGAGCTCTGATGCAAAAGATAATTATAGATGAAAGTGTAGCAACCGCTGTGGTTAAGGTTGCGAAATGTTCTATTTACTCAGGTTGCTTAGGAGCCGTGCAAAAACGACCCGCTGGCCCTGCGCAGCGCAGGATCTCCGGCAAGGCCGGAGCTTTGGAGAGGATCAGATCTGTGGCCTTCTCCGGTTCTGCAGAACCTTTATTGCCCAAATATGGGCCAGGAGCATATTGGCACTTAAAAGGCTGGAAACTGTGGGCCTGGGAGTCGCTGTTTCGTAGAGACCGAGCGCTCAGAAGGCCCAGCCCTCCACGCTGAGCAGATTAAATTCTTCTCTCGGAGAAAACACCACTTCGCAGCTTTCTCTGGAGAAGCCGGGAGGAGCCCAGGACCAGCCCCCTCCCCACCCCTCACAAAAGGGCTGCAGAGCCAGATACCCATCAGGGCTTCGAGTCTTCCCTGGTTTTGTTTCAAGACAAGCTGAGGAAATTAATTATAAAAGCTCTTGTGTTTAGACAACATTAAACCAAAAATACTCTGGGGCACGTCCTCAGCTTGTGTAAATTGTCAGGAGATATCAAAGTAAAGATCAAATGCCAGGCCTTCCCGCAGATATCCTGTGTGTGTTATGACACAGCAGCTACGCGCCGTCAGAAACTGTTTCCCAAACAGCAGCCTCGTGCAGCACAGGAACACCGTGGCCAGGCTAACGATGCGGTGGGACCGTCACATACTGTGCGAACCAGCAGCACCCCCTCGGATTTTTAATTTTTTTTCCACTTCTTTGATTACCTTGATGTGCTGTTTCTTCATGCTTAAGCCATGTAATCTCCTCTGGATTGTATAAACGTAGCTGTGGCCCTTTATTAGGGTGCAGAGGTGCTACACTAACACAAATAATGACTTGCAATATTAAACTGTTAAGTAATATTATTATTTGTTATAAGTTCTCGGCATACTGTATCCAAATATGCTACATTACTTGTTTTATATTGTTATGTCCAGTCATACAGCTGTCACAACACGTGCACATAAGGAGAACAAACTCTTTAATCTACTATTGTTGAGGACTTTCTTCATCAGCCAATTTTGCCACCACGATCACATGAAATGTTGGTGAAGTCTCTACAGAAGTCCAGCATAACATATACACCTACTTCAGTCCTATTTATGATCTCAGAAAAGCCTTTTTCTTCCTTGCTAAACACATAGGACAAGTTACCAAAGCAAGCAAGTGAAAAAAACTCACCAAGGTTATACCTGATTCTTGCCAGAAAAGTGGCATGATGAAAATATAAGAAAAATAACCTGAATAAAAAAATACTGGACATTATTTGCCCCATAATTCTCTGTCGCATAATAAAAATCACCGTTAGTCTTATTCCAAGGGGTCTCATGTAGCTGATTTCACTGCAGTCACACATACATTACTGGCTTGCCAAGCAGAAGAAAATTTACTGTGAACAAAAAGGGTAATGAAAGTCCTTATAACTCTGAGAAGTATAAAAATGATAGCTGAAAGACTTAATGTTGAAACACACACCTTTACTCTGACCGGGAAACTATCATAGGCACAAAGTCGGCACAGATCCAAGATCTCTAGTTCTCTCTTCACAGAGGCAATTTCCAGGAGTCATGTTGCAGGATAGGCAAGTATTGGAATCCTAAAATGAGTTTTAAATGTATCAGTATGTTGGACATACAGCCAAAGGAAAGGTCGTAAGTTCATCTTAGCAGTGAAAGGATCAATCTCTCTCTGTGTATCTAATAGTTCAGGTTAATGAGGCAGATTTTCCTCTAAAATCAAGTAAATCTGAAACAGTTCTATTGGTTTTGACAGAACTACCCCCAATTTGTACCTTTAGGTCATGATGCAGTTTATCAAGAAAGCACACAGAAACGTGTGCATCTTTCCCCATAAAATGAGACAACAAAACTTTGGTTTAGCCCAGTCACGAGGCTTTATGGCCAAGCTCACATGGCTGACGTCAGGACTGAGGTTACTGCTCCTGTGAGAGAACACCAGCTTGTCCGTCACGTAACTCAGCAGACAAACCCCTCTGGGAGGCCTGGGGTGCAGGCGGGGTGCTCGCAGTCGGTGTGAGCCCATCAAAGTCAGTGCTGCTGCAGACTCTTTCTTGCACTTTCTCTTTACAGTGGCCCTAGTGCTTATCTGCTCCATGACTGAAACGGGCTGAACAGTAGCCTAGCAATAAATAAGCAAAAAAAAAAGAAAAAAAGAGAAGCGAACAGGTTTTAGCCAGCCCCTCAGGAAACCTGATATGAAACTCTTATCGCTGATATTTTAGCATTTCCTAGATGTCACTGTCCTCCCACCCTGAGCACTGAATTAAATGTGAGAAGGAAGCAGCTCATGCCATAGACTTCACATGCCTTAAATCCAACAAAAACGAGCACGTTGAGGTCCCAGTTAACCCTCTGCCATTTCCTTCGGGGAAAGCCACCCTGTGCCCAGCACGGCTCTGCTGGACACCCCTCCGGCCCCCTTGGCGGTGCGGGGGGCAGCACGCCCGGGCCGCCCTCCCTCGGCACCGGCACCATTCCCAGCCTGCCGGAGCCCACGGGCCGGGCCCAGCCGCGGGCACGGGGCCTGGGCAGCTGCCCCGGTGCTGCAGGCCGGGGTAGGCCCGGGCCGGGGTAGGCCCAGGCCGGCCGGGCCCCGGCGCTGCGGCCCGGGGCGAGCAGGGGGCTGGGGGGTGAAGCGCTGGGGAGCGGCAGCCCCTGGCGGGGCGCAGCGTGAGGTGGGTTTAGCGGCCACCGCTTCCCCCCACCCCCCGTGGTTTGGCCGCCGCCGCCGCGCCCTGCGGGGCACAACCCGCCCGCCCGGCCGCCATGACACCCGGACCGGGCCGCTCTGCGCGGCCGGAGCCGTCTCGATGGTGGGGGCGGCGGGCGCGGGACCTCCGGGCCGCCGGGGGGCGCGGCGCGGCGGGGCGGGGCCGGGGGCGGCGGGGCCGGGCCGGGCCGGGCCGGGCGGAGCGGGCGCTGCCATGGACGCGCTGTGCCGGGCCGAGCCCCGGCCCCGCCGGCCCGCCGCCGCCTCCCCGCTGCCCTGGGCCCGCTTCTCCGCCTGGCTCGACTGTGTCTGCGTGGTCACCTTCGACCTGGAGCTGGGCCAGGCCATGGAGGTGCGGGCAGGGGCCGGCGGGCTGGGCCTGGGCAGGGCCGGGGTGTGTGGAGAAGGGGAGGACGGGCGGGGTGTGGGGGAGGAGGGGGGACAGGAGGGGTGTGGGGAGAATGGGCACTGGGTGGGGCAGGGAACAGGCAGGGGAGGGTGGGGGCAGAGCAGAGGTGGGGGAGTGAGGGGAGAGGGTGAGGGCAGAGCTGTGGGACAGGGAGACTGGGAGCAGGCAGACAGGGATGGGGAGGCAGGGGAGAGAGAGCAGGCAAGGGGCGGGGGGGGGGGGGGCGCTAGTGGGGAGCGGGCAGGGCTGGAGAAGGGCCCGGTACGGAGGAAGACAGAGCAGAAGTAGTGCCAGGGACAGGCAGGGGTGGGCAAGATGGGGGCAGTGGGGGTAAGGCTGTGTGCAGGGGGGAGAGGTGGTGTATGTAAGGCAGGAGTGGGCAGGGAGGCTCGGGGGACCGGGCAGGACAGGGGTGACTGGGCAGGACGGGAGCCCTGGGCAGGACAACGCCTGGGTGCGAAGGGCCGAGGGGAGCCGGGGGCATCCCGGGATGCCGGTGTGGGCATCGAGGGGCCGGGGGGCTGGAGGGGGGTGACTGAGTGAGGTGGGCAGAGGGCTACAGGGCTGCTGAGGAGGGGGAGGAGGGTGGCAGGGAGGAGGCTGTGGAGGAAGGGTTGTGGAAAACGGCCCATGGAGGCAGGAAGGCCTGGGGTTAGCAAGCGGGGGTAGGGGTGAATCTCGCTCAGAAATACAGATCTGATGGGGGGGGCCAGCAGGCAGTGAGGAGGGGTGGGGGTGGGTGTCGCAGCACAGCGGTAAGGAGGGAGTTGGGAGCTGGGTGGGAAGTGGGGGAGCGATGGGGGGATAATGGGGAGCGGGGTGCTGAGGTGGCTCTGTCAGCCTGAGGCCCTGTAGTGTCGGAGGCTTCCCAGGAGGTCTGATATGCCCGTGGGGGGTCGTTGTCGGGGCAGAGAGGATGAACTGGGAGCGAAAAGGCTGGAACAGTTTTTCCCTATTCCCTGGAAATTGCTCTGTTTGGAAGAGGATTTGAAGGGAGTTAGATACCCGAGCCTTGTAATGTGAGGGAAGGCAGAGCCGGTTGGTGCTCTAAGAAAATGCAACATAAGGAGGCCAGATATGTCTGGATTATTCTGAACCTGAGGCATTATCTCAAATTCCTTATATTTGTTGTGTAATTGTGGGAAGTATCCCTCACTTTGCCTTTCTGTAAGAAGGTTAACACTTTTTCAGAGGATTGAGACTTTCAATTTTTAAAGTCCTGCTGAGGCTTCTGAAGGGAATGGAAAGCACTAGAGATCAAGTTACCCTATTGCTGCTCTGTTTTCTTAAATACTTGACTATGTTTCTTTCCTTGAAGCCTGAAAATAAAAATCTGCTGTAGACCTAAGTTTCACATGCTCTATAGTCTTTCCTGCAAAACCAGACCTGATATAGCCTGGAAATTATATGAATACTGGGATAATAATTAGCATTTACAATTTAATGCTTCATAGGTGTGTTTCAATATGTAGCTACGAAGGTGGTTTCTTACTGGTTTTATTACCTGTCTAGCGTTATAAGGAGAGGACTTTGTGATTGAGGTGTGCAGTAATTTGTTAATCCCCAGAAAGGTATTTTTCTTCTTTTCCTCCCTGTTCCTCCTTTGCCTACTTAAGTATTGATGGGAGAATGTTTCTCATGTGGCATAAATGACCAAGACGACTGGGAATGGCTCAGCATCTGGCCTGAGTGATGACACAACCCCGCCGTCACTTTTCCTTTGGCTGTGTGTTGTGGGTTTCTGTCTCTGAGCGGAGGCTTTGGGCAGGAGCAGGGGTCTGCGTCGGGTAAGATGCCCAGGAGGGAAGCCAGGCAGAGGAGAAGCTCTGGGATAAAGATCCCCTGTTCCGTTCTTGATGGGGTTGAAAAAATAAAAAGGCTCAAGCTGTTACTTACAGGGAAATTCCAAGTAAAATGATTTCAAAATTTTGAAGAGTGTAGATGTCGCTATTGCCAGTGGTCAAATGGTGTCATCATCGTCCTGCTTATTCTCTGCTTCCATCTGTTGCCTTGGTCCTTTCAGCTTCGGTCCACATCCTGCGCCTTGGCTCCAAGCAGGCTGATTTCTGCAGCCGAGAAGAGGGAGTTTCACGATTTGGGCTCTCGACTGCAGGTTTCTGGGTTGAAAAAAACACGTCTGTGGCACCCAGCCCTGTGGGACTTCACTCCTGGCTGGGTTTGCATGGGAAGTTTGCCATAGACATTGCCAGATCGGTGTAGCTGACTGAGATTAGATCTTGACAGAGCTCTCTGTGGTTTTGTGGATGTACGTCTATCCCTCCACAGAGTGATTGATGCACAGAAGCTGTTCACGCACCCAAGGATTACACAGAGCGACAGGCTACAAATGCTTGGAGTAACTTGCGCTACCTCACACGCTCGCAGCAAAGTGAGTCAGAAGGAGGGGAAGGCTCCTGCTCGGGAGGTTGCACTGTACTGACTGACCCTCAGAAGTCCCCTGCAGCTCTGCTTTAGGAGCAGGCCTGTCTCAGTCAGGGTTTATGTGCTGAGACCTCATCATCCTTCCCTGAAGGTTACTTTTTCCCTGAGTACAGGATTCTTCCCAGATAAAACTTTTTTTTTTTTCCCCCTTGCTGCTTCCACGTTGTTGAAGCCTGGTTAGTGTGTGTCCTTCAACGACGTGGAGTAGAAAGGCAGAATTACCCCGGAATGGGGTAGGCTCTGTGGATACAACTTTGCAGCCAAAGAGCTTGTTTAGGGTCTGTTCAGGTTTCTGCCTGTTGCGTGACTTGTGTCTGTGCAGTCGTCTCGGGGTGTAGATACACCATGGGCCTGACGTTCAGTGAGTCCTTGTTGCTTTTAAATACACAGTAGAAAAGGTGTTACAAAGGAAAACACAGGTTAATGCAGAAATTAGGTATAATTACCATTTCTGACTCATCCACCAATTCACATTTCTTCTAATAGCCAACTACAGATGGCAGAAATACCAGGGGGGGTGACGACGCGGTTCTGAGTCCCGCAGGAGCAGCCCCCCCCCCCCCCCCCCCCCCTTCGCCCTCCGACTCCGCGCGAGGCCTCTGACTTCTCTGGTGCCGCTGTCATAGAAACGCTGAAAATTCATCCCCGCGGCTCTGAAATATCCCTTTTCACAACGGCCCCGGCTCCTCCCTCCCCAAGCTTTCCCAAACACAGGCACTTTGTGAAGCTGCCTGACTTCAGAGTCACCAGGAGTCATTTTCTGGGATGTTCTTGGTGTTGCTATGGCAGCCGCAGAGCACTTGGCACCCGGGCCGATACCCACAGCAAAGCTCTGGTGCAGGGATCTGCTCTCCACAACACGCGTCGCCTCCACGCCTGTTAATTCCCTGTCAACGGGAGAGCGCTAGGTCACAAGTTAGGACATAATTTAAGCCCTTTTGGGCTACTTCTGAGACATCCAGGGACTTTTACAAATAAGAAGTTCCTTTTCATCTACTGTCTTTTTGCTTTTGAAAAGTTCTAGCAAGTAGGATTCTTACTAGGGTTTTTAATCTTGTAAATATTTAGCGATTTCCCCCCCACACCCCCAAACACAGAAGTACGTGTCAGACTGTTAAACTGAAGAGGAAGCAAAGATGCAGAAGATAAGGCCTGTTTTTCAAAACCATGATATCTGAATTTTTGGGTCTGTCAGTACTTCTATGCTCACTCCAAAGCATTTGAGCCTGATTTTTTTTTTTTCTCTCTCTTTCCCCTTTTCTCTCTCTTTCCCCTTTTCTCTCTCTTTCCCCTTTTCTCTCTCTTTCCCCTTTTCTCTCTCTTTCCCTCAAAATGCTGAGCACACATCTCCAAGCAAAACATATACTTAGCATATCTTAAACTTGGACCCATCAGTACCCACTTCTGGTCTGATTTACTTGCAGAAAGACCCCCAGAAAGGGCAGCAGCAGGGTTAGACATCTGTCTTGACTCTTGAACTTAAGTTTAGGTCATCAGCAAGCACTGCAGAAAGCACGATGCTGTGAGATTCCCAAGCTTCTTGATGAATCAGCATCAGGTGTCCAGGTCTCTGTTCCTGGTCTGTCCATTATTAACAACATAAATGTTTGTATGATCATTAAATTAGTCATAACCACAAGAATTTATTCAGTTGCAAAAATACAGCAAGCAGAGAAGCGTGGCTTCTCCGGTGGCGTAGCTGCACCACATCCCTTCGTGCTTCGGTGTCTGGAAAGCTTCGTTCTCCACTCGTGCCTTCATGTGCTGCCTCATCGCCGTAGCTTGGATGTGATCGTTTTGCTCCTGTATTTTTGTAGCTTTTGTCTTTCAGAGGAGCTTTAACCGAAGGCTAATCAGCGTAATTTTTAATTGTTAATTTGGCTCACTCTCTGAAGCTGATTAGATGACCTTGCCAAGGAATCAGGGGGGAATTGTTAGAGCGAAGCGAGCGAGCTCGGTGAACTTCCAGCACTCTGGCGTGCTGCCACCCTTGCTATTTATAGACTTGTAAGAAGAGTCAAGCGCTGAAGAGAGCTCCTGATTTGAGTACCAGATGACTCGCACGCTGACCTGAAGCAGAGTTACTGCCCGGGAGCTGCAGAAGGCTGATGAGCAGATCTCCATTTTTCCAGTCACTCAGTGCTAGTTCCTGTCTCATCGGCTTATTGAAAGCCACCTGCAATTTCTGCATTTCCCGATCAGTGAGTGCTGCAAAGGCTGTGGAGGTGACTGCTACAGATTTGCAAGTACTTTGGTTTCTGTCCACCACCCCGTGAATGCGAAACTCATTATTGCTGTAGCTGTGTCATCCCTCGCTTCTCGGTGTGGTTGTTTCTGTAGTGGATCTGGCTGGTGGCTCTTGCAGTCCTGCCCTCAGCCCTGACCTGAGAACTCTTGCATCGAGTTCTCCTTTATTGGCTTACAGTAAACGTGGAATCAGTCTTATCAGCATTTACAGAGTTCAGCTGCAGAGCTAGTCTTTAACTAGATGCTTTAAAATTCTTGACGATCTCTCTTATCTGAAATGCTGGATGATAAATTGGGTGTAACACAATTCAGCTGTCACTGGTGTGCTGACAAAGCATGAATCTTCAAGCCTGTGCCAGACCCACCTCTTTCTGTACAGAATAAATCTTGGCTAGTCTTTCAAACAACAGATCAAATCAGGGAGGCTAAACCAGAGCTCCAGATCCTCTCAGACTTCTCCTGCTTCCCATTTTCTGCTTTTTGGTCACTGTGAGCAGCATCTCTATCTGACCGGTCACTCAGGACCATTAAATAAGCGTTTTTACCCCAGAGGCAAGGATATATACCCAAGTTTGTGCCTACGACCAGACTTTGTATTGTTTAATGTACACAGGATATGATGTTTCCTAACCTCGTCATACAGCCAGAACCTTTGTCCAGACTGTCATTGTCTCACCCTTGGTTATTGCTACATCCGATCCCCTGCCCTTGAGGGCAGTAATCTTGCCCTACCTGTATCTTTGCAGAATGCTGCCGCAAAGGTTGTTTCCCCAGTCAGGGCTGTTAACACTCTCTGGGCCCTTCTCCAGGGGCTCTTCTTTCCATAGCTCCTCGTATCTACACATTGCTTCATCGTTAACGCTGTTCTTAGTCTGTCCCTACTGTCTGTCTTCTCATTTCGTTTCTGTGACAGCTGCTTTTACCTCAGAGCAGCTCGAGATGCCAGCCTTCCTCCTGCAGAACATTTCAGGGGTTTAGTGAATTGTAAGTGACTTTTTAGCAGGATTTAAAAAATCAAAATAACAAGCGACCCTCCTCCGAACAACAATTAGAAGTATACAAAGTCTAAAACTTTCCATACAGGACATTATTTTGGGCAATTTTTAAATTTGTATTTAGGTGCAGCATTGAATATTAATGTTCCCCAGGCTTGGAGAGTAAGTGTACATTAACATAATTTCAAGCAGCATTGGGATAGTCCTCTCCTGCCTGCTTTAGAGAAACCAGATGTTTGCGCATCAGGGATCTATACGGAGAAGTTAGCAGCAGGGTGGTGGGGCTGTTTGTTCACTGAGCAAGTGAAAATCGAAGTAAAATAGAAGCCATTTGGTCTGTCTCCAAATCTGCTAGAGTAAATGCAGGCTCTGCGACAGGTTCAGGGCAGGGGGCTATCGACAGGCAGGCTCTAAATGGGTAGATGTGCCTTCACATGGGATATGGTACTTTGGGAAAAATGAGGCATGCACTTACCCTGTGGAAGTGACGTTTATAGATCTGGGGAGAAGTTGCGGGGGGGAACAGAGTGATTGACTTACAGGCTCTTGTCTCGTTTGCAGTTGGTGTATCCTTATGACTTCAGACTAACAGAGAAAGAGGTAATAACTAATTTTTTTCTTTTTTTCCCCCCTGGTTGTAAAGATACTGAGCAGCAGTGATGGAGGTTTTCTTACTCTGTGTTTTTGTTTGTTGCAGAAAACTAGTATCTGCTACTTGTCCTTCCCAGACTCCTACTCAGGTAGGTAGCAGCATCCGTGGGCCTTGCCTGCAGCCTGCGGGGTGGTTTGTTGCCAGTAGGAAGGACTCGGGTTCATGATGGAAAGAGTGAGTCATCACCTCTAACGCAGAGACCGATGGGCTCTGTCTTCTAGAACTGTGACAGCAAGGAGCACCCGGCCCTTCGGTCTGAACAGAGAGGCTTCTTGTCATTTTGATTGCTCTCTGGCTGTAGAATCTGGGATCTGGTGGGTGACAGGACAATTTCTGGGTAAGCTTGCGCACTCATGCTTCCCCCGTGCCAATACAATCTAACCAGTAGTCACGACGGGTAGGTTCCCTGAGGTTTGCAGCTGCCGACTGGCAGCATTTCTGTGTTTGTGAGTGAAGCGCTCCGTGAAGAGAAATAGATGGGGAGAGGATGCTTGCGCAGCAGAAGTATTCCCAGAGCTTGTATTTCTGAATCAGAAAGGTGGCAATAAGAAATAAAGCACGTTAATTCATCCCAGTACCTGCTGCTTCAAGACTGGTCCCTGACTGTTAGTTTTCCACAGCTTTCCTCAGTTTACTTTTAAATGTTTTTAAGGTTGTACTGTCACTGGTTTCTCAGAGCTTAGTGAACACTGGGGCTAAATGTCCCTTTTATTGAAGTAAAATCTTTACTAATAGCAGTGTCTTTGTAAGGGAGCACAGTGGGAGGGGAGTGTGTCCTCTCACCCCCTGCAGGCTTTTTGCTCAGTGAGCTTCGTGTGTTTAACTCTTTCCTCATAACTGACCCCTTTGTACCTACTCAGCCCTGCTCCTGCCATCCAACTGACAAAAACTCCCCAAGACTTCACGCTGCCTTTTTTTTTTTTTCCTGCTGTACAAAGTGTTCTTGGGAGTGGGGGGAGCAGTGCAGTGTGACCTGGGGGGTGCCCAGCGGTGCTGCTTGGCTGGGTCACTCGCTGGAATTGTTGTGCAGGGGATTGTCCTTACAGTCAGTGTTCATTGGTTTAGGATTAAGGCTGTTTGTTGGTTTTTCAAAGGATGGATGAGGAGTGGTGGCTGCGGCTACTCAGGATTGATGATACTGGCCAGTGTCTGTCCGTTTCCCACCGTGGCCTGGCAAGGTTCAGCTTAATGATACCAGTTGTGTTCAGCTCTGTGTTCCTCCTGTCTCGCACTGGGTTTGGGGGGTTTCTTTGCACTGTTCCTCTCCACTTTCTTTTCAGCTTTGGAGTTCTCTACAAATCCCTCTTTATGTCAGCATTTCAGATTTAACCAATTTCCAGCTTTCTCTTTACTGAAACTTCTTCCTGAGCGTTTGTGATCTTCTCTGTCTCAGGTGGCCTGGGGGATACTCAGTTTAGCTTCCGCCTTCGTCAGGCTGGGGGCCAGAGGACCACTCATTATGAGGATGATGGCGAGTACAATAGAGAAGCCCCCCTAACGCTGCAGGTCAGTCGCCTTTCAGTGCACTACTTCCACCTGCTCAGCAAGCCGTAGTGTTACTGGGTTAAAAGCCAAACCTACTTTTGATTTGTTTTCTGTGCATAAAATACTCATTTTGTCTGGCCGTGGGAATGGTCAGAAAAGGGGAAAGCTTTCAGCACAGGGACTTTACTCCCACGTTAATACTCCTAGAGGGCCGTGCTGGGAATCCCAGCCACTCTGATGGCGGGGATGGGGTCAGGGGACCCCGGCTGAGAGCAGTGGTCGTGTCTGGGGACAGCGAGCAGATAAACGGTGGCACACAGGTGACATCCAAGAGCGCACAGCTACCTGTGCACGCTACCGTGAGGCAGGACAAGAATATCCTTGTGGTAGATCAGAGGTTTGCCTCTTTTGTTGAGGGATGACAGGTCTTTTCATCTGTTGCAGGATGTATCTGTATAAAACCAGCCGGAATAATTGGTGTGCCACAAATCCACACTCGGCTTGCTGCGTGCGGGCTGGTTTAACCATGCCCAGGCACTGAGAGCAGGAGCATCTGTTAGTTGTGGTTTTTCCATCAGTGAGTTCTGTCCATCTCATGCAGAGAAGGGATGTGCTGTTGCTTCTTTTAATTGAGCAGATGGCCGTCAGATCAACTCGTCCTCTTCTGCTTTCTCCTTTGAGATGATGCTTCCTGTGCATGTGCCTTTATAACACTTGTGCAATCTTTTTGTGATACAGTTTTATAATATGCAATCCAGAAATGGATTGCTGGTCTGAGAGGGAGTAGGAGGATTTCTTTTCCTAAATTCTGGTCTAGAGATTTTTCAGTTTGCATACATCTATACTGCTCTGTAGCAATTGGCACTGCCTCACAGATTCACCTAGCTTTGAAGAAGTAAGGGAAGTAAAACTGTCAAAGTACTTCATTTCATTGTGGAAAAATAATATTTGGGAAGGGAAAGGTGCCTTCATGGGGCCTGTGGGGCTTTAGAAAATGATATTAAGGATGGTCTTTGCGTTCAGCACTGACAACTATCCTTCCTCCTTGATGTCTGTGGGAACTTAGGAGGCGTAGTGTGTTTGAAACCATCACCAGGGATTTGTATTAAATCTATCAGTTTTCAGGGGTGCTGTGAAGGAAGCGACATCGAGCTTTGTGCTTCATCCTGAGCAGAGCTGGACTGGTACCGCCTTAAACGCCTGGCTAAGGGGCTGCGGTGGGTCCCTCCTCTCGGAAGATGAGGTATTCCTTCCTCAGCCATACACTACCCTCTAGCTGGCAAAGAAAACCCACGGTCCCAGCACATCAGTGGCAGCAGGGGTGAGCTCAGAGGGTTAGCTCAGCCAACCTCAATTAACCCTTTAGATGATGGCCCTGAAGGTGCTGCAGAAAAGGGCAGGTGCTACCTGGAGGCTGTAACGTTTTGTGAATTTAGTTTGTATCTCCTCTCTCTCTCCCCGTTTGTTAAACTCTCCCAGGCAGCTGAGCCTGGATAACTTTGGTAAGCAGGAGGGAGCGCTGTAACTGTATCCTAGGAGGAGCGAGGCGCTGTTTGGTCGGCGGCCGTGGGGGGCACAGCCGTAGCGGGGATGGGTTCTCAGTAACGGCGTGCTTGGTCTCTCTTGCAGCGGGAGTCAGCTCATTACTTTGGTTACGTATACTTCAGGCAAGTCAAGGACAGCTCGATGAAGAGAGGTTATTTTCAGAAGGTGAGTACTGCAACCAGATAGCTCGCTACTCTCAACTGGTACGTAGCTGTAAAAAGGCACCTATCCATAGCTGTAAAATAGCACCACTTCCTACGTGCCACCCACAGTGTTTCTGCAGGAAACAGCAAAGGTCACGGCAAACAGGAATATGTGGAAAGTGTCATTCCAAACAAACCTGGATGCGGTTGCCATGGTGCCTCAGTCACATGAGCGGTGACCTGCTGTCTGAATCATGAGATCCTGAAGAACTCGAACAGTTGCTTCAGTACGTACTCTAGTGTCAGGTAGTGAGAGGATGTGCTTCATTACTGTGGGCCGTGCGAGTGATACCTTACCCCTACTCTTATTATTGCTTTAATCTTCTTCCTAGTAGCCATCTGGGAATGGATTTCTGGCTGGGCTGATTGCTTCTATCTAGCAGCAGTGGCACTGCTGTTACTTCACCAACCTTGTCTCTTATCATAAATTCCTTTGACACAGACACTGGAAAAATAATATAAACTGCATGCTTATTTCAGCATAAATACGCTGAGTGCTTTATATTATTCAGATGGATAGTTATGGTCACTGCCTGAAAGAGAGTGGAATTTCAGACTTCTTCTAGAGAAGGAAAATATTTTACTTTGATCCTGAGATCCCTTTTTCTCCATGGGTCTGTGGAATTACTCTTCCAGTAGCGTTTTTTTCACATCAAAAGATAAAATGCCATCTTCTCCAACAACTGACCTTTGAAACCTGCTCTTCAAAGAGCGATGCTTTGTAGTAGATCCGTCAGGAGGTGGGGGTGCTGTGCTGTCCCAGCTGTGCTTTCACTCCTCCACCTCCAGGTAGTGACATGGAGTTTCTTTCAGAGATGCTAATACAGAAATGAGTTTCCTCATCTCCACTAAAGCAGTGGGTTGATCACTCAAAAAGCTGGAGGATGAGAGAAACTGGGCAACATGGGGACCTGATGAACAGATAGTTGTACCAGGCTAACGTCCTTGCTCTGTGGTAGACTTACAAAAGTAGTGGGCACATTGAATGCCTCAGTGAAGTATATTGTCATGCTACGATGTTTTTTTTATTTGAAATGGCAAAGTTTTGAGTTGGAAATGAGGTGTTTAAATGACCGTTGCAGAAATTTTCACTGGATCCTAGTTAATATATTCGTTAATGATTAGAGGAAGAGAATAATCAGCATAGTCATGAAAACCCCCAGTGGGACTGATTTGGAAAAGTTGTAAAAAACAGTGATATGTTTCACAAAGAAGCATTAGAAAGAAGCCAAAACAACGACAAAAAATGGCATTGCTGGAAGAAATCAGCATTATTTCAAGTTACTCTGTTCTTCCCCGGAATTCCTTTATTTTGTTTATCTCCCTAGTTTCAGTTTCAGTGGTCTGCTCCTTTGCACTTCTCCGTCTGATATGGTTGGTTTGGTCGCTTTGAACCTATCAGCAACTTATTTTTATTTTCCCTCCAGCTGATCTTTTGCTAGGTCACAATCCCATCCCTCTGAGTTGGTAGAAGCTACCAGCTGTGCTTATTCATTAAAGAAAAAGCTCCTTGTCTGTGCAGATACCCAGGGTCTCCTGAAGCCTGAAGGCTCGACGACTACGGAGCTAGCAAGAATTCCACCAGTAAAAGTGCTGCTTTTGTGCTCTTCCATGGTTTTCATGATGGTTTTTAAGTGTAGCCCTCTAGTAAGCAGTATAAGTATATGCAGTGCTAGAAGTGATCATGTCAGGGGGTCTGTGACTCCTAAATGTGCCTTTTTTCAGTCGTTGGTGCTGGTGTCACGCCTTCCATACGTGAACTTGTTCCAGTCACTGCTGCAGCTGATTGCTCCGGAATACTTCGACAAGCTGGAGCCGTGCCTGGAGGCAGGTGAGCAGTCAGATCTGGGAGGGAGGCTTTGCGGATTGAAATCTTTCAGAGCCCTTATCTGGAAGTTCTTGAAGGACAGCTGAAATGTTCCAAATTGGTTCATTCTGGAACAAATTCCAACAGGAAAAAACTTTCATCCAAGTGGTTGGCTTGTCAAAATTATAAACAGCTGTAAAGGATGCATTAATGGGAAATGTCTGACAACTGTAATAGATGACACTGTCAGTTTTGCATACAATATATTCCCAGAGAGAGGAAAAAACTGCTAATGCTCCATCTCTGTCTAGATCTTCATTGCACTAGTCAGCTTAACCATGACTTACCGACCGTACAGTGCTGCTGGGCCTGCCCTGGAAGCGGTGGCACAGGCATAAGTGGTGTCTGACCTAAACTTGCACAATTATTTGCTAGAGTGTGTGTTTGCAGCTAGCCAGGGGGACACGTGAACGAGGGATGGGCGATAATTAAATCGGCAGAACTCCTAGGACCAGCTGAATTAGCTGTATTGACCTTCAGATTAAACTCTTTTCTTTCCCTGTGTCCCTGCAGTGTGCAATGAGATTGATCAGTGGCCGCCTCCTGTGCCGGGACAGACTCTGAACCTTCCAGTGATGGGAGTTGTCATTCAGGTACTTCTTGCTGATGGTCTGTACTCAGCAGCAGACTGAGGCAAACTGGGAAGTGGGACACGTATTCCCTTTCCTTCTGGATGCTAAAATTGCTCTTTACTCAATTCTTTCCCTTTATTCCTAACCTCTGTACAATTAGAATGGATAATTGAGGAAGCTTTCTCACGTGGGTATTTGTTAGGAAAGTAAGCAAAGTGTACGTGCATGCTGACTGATCCCATCTCCCTGGATAATCTGTCTGGTTTTATTTGTAATCCAGGTGAGAATCCCATCAAGGGTGGATAAACCAGGATCAAGCCCAGTGAAGCAGTTCAATCAAGAGGTGAGATGAAGTGTGGCACAACACAAGCCAGTGATGAGCAGAATCTAGACTACTAAGGAGGGAGGGTGGAGAAGAACTGGAACTCTTTCAGCCCGTTTTAGCCTATTTGAAACCACTTTGGCCTGGGACTAACGTGGTTTAAGCTACCCATCTGGTTCAGACTGCACGCTCTAGCCTGTGTCTTTCAAAAGAGACTCTGCACGGAATTGGTGTGCTTCAGGTTATGTCTGTGTGGTGTTCTCACAGTTTTGGTTCACTTCCCTTTCCTTGGAATTCATGCGTAGGTAGGTCTCTCTCCACGAGACCCTACCTTAGTGTTCTCTGTTCTTTTGCAGCATTTGCTGTCTGAGCATCTTTACTGCTTTTATTCAGCTTTGATTTTGAGTCTTGTTCATTTGATTTTTTTTTCCCCTTTTTCTCTCCTTTGAATAATGCTGTCGTATTTCACAACTTTTGGTACCCATATTACCAACCCTTATTGTCTCTATCTGTATCTTAAGCTCTGCCTTGCACCAGAGGAAACTAGAAAATAAAGGAGCAGGCACAGGAAATCTTTTGTACCTTAAAAAGAGGGGATTCTTGGCTATCTTCTGGCAAAGGAAATTCATTTGGGCCTTGAATGCTCAATCCAGATCTGTTCCTGGCTCATACCTCTAAGCATTAACTGTGTTCTCTTCTTTTTGTGCTGCTTGTCGAGGGAGCTGCTTTGTGATTGATGTGGTCAGTTTAGATGGCGTTTCAGTCAGGATGCTTCCATGTACTAACAGGTTTGGGTTTGTTTGTGTGTTTTTCCTTCCTCATTTAGAATCTGTTACCAGCCCCACTGGTTCTCCCCAGTATTCATGAACTGGATCTCTTCAGGTGAGAGCCACCATCCTTGCAACCTTCTCCTCTTCCATCTGCTTTCCCTTCTCCCTCCTCAGAGTATTCTATAAATTATAGGGATAATGAAGAATGAAAAATCGCTGCTTTGCAGGGTGTCAGTTAGAATACCGGGCTTGCAGAGCTTGTGCAGTGTTTAAACCTGCATGCGCTGCCCCTCACAGAACCCCCATACGCTTGTGAGAGGAGGGTTTCTTTTCTTGGCTTCAGCTGTGATCAGCTTAAGCTCTGAAGCGTACCCATTGTGTGTCTGAACCAAACTTCTCAGCATTATAGGTGCTGTTCTCATAGAGATCTGCTGTAATCCACGTGCATCATCTTTGCTTTGAGAGCAGCATGACCAGCCCGCTGCTTTACATCGCTCAAAGCGTTTCCTTTAAACACCTATAAAATGGTCGAGCAACAGCGTGTGTAAAGCCACATGGCATTCTGTTGTGGGGGGCTAAAAATCAATCCTAGATTCCAAATTCCCAGCTAGAAGCACACCTGGATGGGCTCATACGCAATAATTGTGTCTGGTCTTTTCTGAACTGCATTTCTAACCTCCCTCCTGTCACTGACAGGTGTTTCCAGCCGGTGTTAATTCACGTCCAGATGTTGTGGGAGCTGATGTTACTAGGAGAGCCCATAGTTGTAATGGCACCATCCCCTACAGTGTCCTCAGAAATGGTTCTGGCACTTACCAGGTAATGCCCTCAAATTCTGAGATACCGGTAACTGTTCTCATAAATCCTGACAGTTTCTCTCTTTCAGATCTGCTCTTCTCCCGAGTCAGCTGCGTTAGGTTTAGTTTGCATGTAAGACAAAAGGCACAGCAAGAGAGTCTCGCTCATATTCCACCAATGGTGGAGAAAAGTGGATCTCCCATGTTGGGAGACCTGATGGTTCATAGCCCTGAGGAACTTTGTCTCCCTGGCTTTGAACTCTGCTTTAGCAAAAAACCAAAAAAATCCCAGAACTCCTCCAAAGCGTTAACTCTGGTAGGACAAAACACTGCTCTAGCTCATAAACCTGATGTAAACACATGTTCCTCTTCTGTGAAGTTTGTCTGGCAACTCTTCTGTCTGTTGTTACAGCTGCCTTGCTCCTCTGAGGTACTGCTGTGACTACCGCCCCTATTTCACTATCCACGACAGTGAATTTAAGGAGTACACCACCAGGACACAAGCGCCGTAAGTAGCCAGTAGACCCTTGCTACCCGCTCACCACTGTCTGTGTGAAGGAAACCCTGAGGCTAGCATTGTTCTGCCTTTTTTTTTTTCCCCCTCTTTCTAGGCCAAACATTGTTGTGGGAGTCACAAACCCTTTCTTTATCAAAACTCTCCAGCACTGGCCGCACATTCTTCGGGTTGGGGAGCTCAGAATGTCAGGTAAGGCTGAAACCAAAGTCCCATCGTGCTGGTAGACCTTGTTAGGGGCGAGTAGTGAGCTGAGAGTCACAGCACTAGCCGTCGTTTCGCACCTCTGCGTCCCTCTGAGAGCTGAGAAACCGAAGGGAGGTCTCGACTCAGACTCAGGTGATGCATAGGGTGAGCACAAACAATGGGGAAGGCAAGTTGTTGAGAGGATAACTTGCTGTGGGTTTGTTTTGTTTTTTTTTTTCCTGAAGCTTTAAGAAAAGGAGAAGTCCATCCTGGGCAGGAAGGAGACAGTTACAGAGAGGTGGAGAGAGAGACTCCAATTATTATCTATGAAGCCAAGAAAACCTCTAGGTTGAGGAGTGGGGTTTTTTTGCAATGCCTCCTTAACATGTTCCTGTTCCAAAATTTTAGCAGGGAGGTTAGCAGACAAGAAGGCTTATGTGGGGGTGGAGTTAAGGGAAGATCTGATTGAAGATGTCCAAGGGTAGAGCTGAGCCTTCTCGGGTGCGAGGTCTCGCGTGCGCCGTGGCTGTGAGGGCAGGTTTGGAGCCTGAACTACTCATTCGGTGTCTTTCCGCAGGAGACCTGCCCAAGCAGGTTAAGGTGAAGAAGCTAGCTAAGCTAAAAACTCTAGACACGAAACCAGGTAGGTGCTTTTGTCAGACATCGTTTAATTTTGTTTCCCCTTCCACATGGGGGATTTTGCGGGCATGTGAACATGGCATACCTTATTCTTTGTATCTCAACAAACGGACGTTTTGGTGTTACCATCTTCTCACACGTTATCACCTTCTCACACTTGATCTGCTACTCAGTACAGAAAAACTGTACATCTTTGTTCTGAGATTTGAAAAAGCCAATATAAATTAATCGAACAAATTATTTTAGTGTTGGGAGGACAGCTTCTGATTTTCTTGGTTTCATTTAATATATCATACCCACTTTTTAGATGTGATGGAAGTCAAAGGAACTTGCTTACCCAGAGAGAGCTGTCACTGAACTAACTGTTCATCCCGGGCCTAGCCATAAGCTGGCTCCAGTAAGTTATCTCACCATAAGCTTAACGTAAGAAGGTCCTTGAGATAGTTCAGTGTCCTTAAATCCTGCTGTGAGTAGTGGCTGCGCTAGCAAATTCATAATTTTTTAGTTATTTTTTCAATTATGCACACACACAGAGCTGCCAGGGTTTGTGCTAGGAATTTTGGTTCTGCTGTCCCTGCACTATATAATAGCACCTCCTCTAGATAGGTGGGCAAAGGTTTGTTCCTAACTTCTGCTTTTTTCCTGGTTTTGTGTTATTTTTTTTCAATCTAGGAATCTATACTTCTTACAAAACATTCCTTCACAAAGACAAAACCCTGATAAAAAGATTACTAAAGGTAGGCGGTTTCCACTCTGTCCTACATCCTGCGTGTCATTGTGGGGAAACCGTGCGAACAGCTTGGCTTAAACCGATACAACTCTCCAGAAGGAACAGACTTTTTGCTCTGTGTAATGATTTAGTCAAGTATACCTGGGCATGTTTATCACGCCAGTTTTAAAATTTTTGAGTTGATATTATGGCTTAAATGCTGGCTCCGAGCTCATAACCAAATTGAGAACAATCCTTATCAAAAAAAGAGCCTGAAAAAAGATATTCTATGTAGTTGCGATGTGAGTGATACATTTAACTAGGGAGGGGAGGATGGATTTGGGGCGGTGCAGTTTTCCAGACTCCTCTGGACTGGTTGCTTATAGCGATTTGCACATTCTGCGTCTGCCTGCACGAGGCAGAAGAGCACCTTTGCGAACACGCTGCTTGTGCTTGCAGGGGATCCAGCGGAAACGCCCGTCCGAAGTCCAGAGTGCCCTTCTGAGGCGTCACCTCCTGGAGCTCACCCAGAGTTTCATTATTCCCCTGGTGAGTTGAGCAGAGACTTGTCGGAGCGCGGGGAAGCGAACGGGAGGTGCTTGAGTGACGAGTTGGCACTTGCCCTCTTTTATTCACCCCTACCTGAGCATCTGTAATAGATCCAGGATGTGGCACTCTATGGAGATGTTCTACTCCGTGGAAAGGAACTAAATGGCTCTTGAATGCAAATTTCAGTCATTAGTGTTGAATCTGCAGGTTGGATATTCAGCACGCCGTGTGTAAAGACAGAACGTGGTTTCCTGCGATGCAGGAATAGGTGTTCCCTGTTTGGTTCTAAC
Source organism: Strix aluco (assembly GCF_031877795.1). Taxonomy (NCBI): domain Eukaryota; kingdom Metazoa; phylum Chordata; class Aves; order Strigiformes; family Strigidae; genus Strix; species Strix aluco. Next base: position 88,445,803 of record NC_133935.1, on the reverse strand, counting down.
ACCAACCCTTTGCTCTTTACAGCAGGGAGTCAAAGCAGATACGTAGGGAAGGGACGGGACCCCAGACCATTCCTCTTCCCCTCTGACGCTGGAATCAAACCCACTGCCAGTGCAAAACCTGCCCTTCTGGCTTTGGGAAGCTTTGCTGTAGAGCTTCAGAGGCCTCTCCCCGTGGTGATTGCCACCCGAAGGCACATTTTAGCAAATGCTTTCTTTCAACGCCCTCCCCCTCTAGTCCCACTACAGAGCTGCTGGTGCTGGTTTGGTGACCATCCAGTCGGCTGAGTTTGGCTCCCCCACTTGGGTTTCTCCATCATCTTGGCAGGTAGCACATGGGAGGACTGAGCATCTTCTCAGATTCCAGTCCCTCCTGCCAGCTTATTCCCACCTGGCCTTTTCTCTCACGGCACGCTTAGGATTCTTGCAGTGTAGTTTTGTGACCTGGCCCCTGGTGGAAAACGAGCTGGAACGCTCAGGCTCGTGTGAAAATGCAATTATAAAATAAAAACCCAAGGAGAGTAGGAGGCTGCTGGTTGGGCCTGTGATGCTTTGGAGAAGACTGTCAAACTCTGTGACCACGCAAGAGGCTCCTTGGTTGTTGTAACTTTTGTTTTTTGAAATTTTTTAAATTTCTTCTTAGGAGCATTATATCGCAAGTCTGATGCCTCTGCAGAGGGCCATTACTCCGTGGAAGGTATGTTCAGTTGTCCAAGTGCTTCTGCTTTCCTTCGACTGTGGGGATTGGGAATAGTTATGCCATATGCTGATCCCATACTCTGATACTCTGCGTGAACTTCCCCCGTTGAAGGAAGAGGGTTATTACTCCTTTAACCAAAAAAAAAAAAAAAAAAAAGTTGAAACAAACATTGGGACAGATGCTTCCTGTTTTGCAGTAAGCTCAGCTATTGTGAATCTCATTTGAATTTTACTAACAAGGCTTGTTAAGGTGTTTGTACATTTTTTGTTCTCATAGTTACTGAGTCTGCCTTGTGCAGCCTCTGCCATTGTAAAACCGACCTCATTTCCCCCTGTTTCTTTGGGGTGCTGTGTAATATGGTCTTTCTGTTATGCAGAATCCTCCACAGATTCGTCCTTTCCGCCAGGAAGATTTCATGAAGACCCTTGAGCACGCCGGTCCCCAACTTACCTGTGTGCTTAAGGGTGACTGGTTAGGCCTCTACCGGTAAGATTTTGGTACTTAGTTGCCTTATCCCCTTAACCACCAGTGCGAGTTATAATGAACATCAAATCCTGAAGTAGAATTGGGAGAAAAAAGGGAGTTTCAGGACAGAGACTGGACACCTGACGGACATGACTGAAGGAGTGATGGTCAGGGAGAGCAAATGCAGGGCAGAATCAGTCCTGTGTCTTACTTAATCTCTTAAATGAGGAGATACAGTCGGGTTTAGACTGGATTTAAGTCTACTTAAGCGTCAACTCTCCATCTTCAGGAACTTAAACTCCCTGCCGGAGAAGGGCACTCGTCTCTGACGTCAGCTGTGTCATTTATTGTCCTCCGGGGAATCTCTGAGGGGTCTGGTCCAGGGCAGGTGGTGTGTAAAGACTCGTAGGTCTCCATCCGGTAGCGGTTGTGTGTCTGTACAGCATTCGGGACAGCGGCTGTTTCATTGTCACCGCACAATGGCAACACTCGTGGAACGGAGAAGGGTGTTGTTTCTTCAGGGAGGAATTTGAGAGCATGCAGGAGAGTTTGTCCGTCGTTTTCGTACAGGATAATTAGTTATAAATGGGATGGGGAAGACGCTTATCACAGTGTGAGTAGGAAAAATCCAGAAATCAGTTACCCAGTGGGAAGGAAAATGGGAGATATATAGATACAGAGGAGGGAAAAAATTCCAGAAAGTGATCAGAGACAGTAATCATGGATTAGTATGTTTTGTTGCCATTTTGTGCTTTAATGTATTTAGCAGAAAACAAGCAGTTCCACTCCTTATGGTGTGGGTGTGGTGGACAGGTTTAATTTTGGATATCTAATATTTTGAAAAATCGTAACAAACAACAAGCTGCTTCAATAAATGGGTTGAGCTTTGCAGGGAAGTGATGTACATGCAGAAGTTTACCCACTCCAGGGTTCTTAACTCTGTGAGATGTTGCGCATATACTATTTCTTGTGTTCCGAAGCCATGCCCTGAATTAAAAAATAAGAGTGTCTGTATCACAGCGGCATCGTGAGATCTTGGCTGGGTTTAGGACTCCGCTGTACGTGAGCAAGAGTCCTTGAAGTTGCAAAAAGAAACTGTGCAGACATCAGCTGAGGTCTGCTGGTGAAGGGCTCTCTGCAGGCAGCCTGAGGAGGGAGATGGGAGAGCTGCTGAGTGGCGGCTCTTAACGAGGGTGGGGAGGGGGGGTAAGTGCTGAAATACAGCCTCACCATCTCTCGCTGTCTAGGAGGGGCCGGCCGAGCACGTGCTGCTGGAGTGGCTGTTCCTCACCTCTATAAGGCGTCTGAAACCTTCTCATCTCTTTCTTTCTCTGCTGTCACAACCCTTGTCTTTCAGTTAGTGGCTTTTCAATCCTGTTTGGAATTTGATCTGAAGTTCTGTGACACTCGAAAAGCAGGTTTTGTGCTGCCCCCTGTTCATTTTCCTGCGTAGCTCAGTAAAACCGGAGGTTTACACCACGCTGCACCGAGAGGGGTAGATTATCCACCCTCTGAGGTAGCCTAGACATGCCTCGTTTATGTAGGAGAGATGTAAATCACTGGTTATACAGGACTTAGGCTGCGCTAGCAAATGCTTGAAAGCTTTAAACATCAGGAAAGGAATTAAGCAGGATACTGCAGAGGAATTTCTTCCTGTGTTGAACCACTGCCATTATCATAACTCCAAAGGAAAAGTGGGCCAAACTTAGGCTGCGGGGGGTGAAGAGCACCGCTCCCTGCACGGGCTGAGGCGCGAGCGGCTGCTGAGGAAGGTGTGAGGCCGGCAGGATCGTCCCTCTGGTCGGTGACAGTCTGCTCAGCTCTATCGCGTTAATGCCTGACAGGAGAGAAGCCTCTGGAGAAGACGAGATAGGGGAAGAGCGTGTTAGCTCATAATCAGTTACTGTCCCTCGTGGTGCTGAATCGGAATGCCTCTTCCTCTCACATCTGTGCCTGCTGCAGTAGGAGCCAGCAGGCTTCTCCGCCTCCCCCTCTGCCCCCTTCTCAGCGTCGCCTCTCTCTCTGCAGGCGCTTCTTCAAGTCGCCCAACTTCGATGGCTGGTACCGTCAGAGGCACAAGGAGATGACCCAGAAGCTGGAGGCCCTTCACTTGGAGGCCATCTGTGAAGCGGTACGTTGCGGCCGCAGGTATTGAGGCCGGCGCCGGGCGATACCTTCTCAGGCCCGAGAGGAGGGCGAGGAGGGCACTGCTGCCTCGGAGGCTTCCTGGCGCCGCGCGGGTCTGCGCCGGAGGGTGGGGGACGGTGCCCTGTGCCCTTGGGAATCGCAGTTCCGGGAGTCGCAGCACATTTGGGGGACAAGGACACGAGCAGCTCAGCTCCCCTGCTCTGTTACCTGGCATGGGTCCTGCTCTGGCTGCTTCTGTCAACTATTTTTCATTCATCAGGCCCTTCAGAGTGCCAGACTGGAGGCAGCATCTGTTGCTGCCTTCCTTAACGCCAAAGGAATATAGGTAGGACTTTTAGAGGTGACTGCTGCTACGGTTTCTTCAACGGAGCAGCTGCTGGGGTAGTCCCAGGAGCTCTGGCGTCCTGCCCAGGTGCATCCTCAGCTGCAGCGCTGCTGCCCTGCTCAGCAGTCCAGGTCCTCGAGTGCCGTGGGGGGAATGCCAGAGCTGTCTCCTTTTTTAACAGGCCTGATTCTGGCAAAGAGATTTAAATTCTGAGACCAGCACAAGACTCATGGTGCTGAAAGGAGGAGGGGAGCCCTGCGCTGCCTGCATGTTGCTGCAGCTTTCCTTGGTTCTTCTCTTGCAGGCCGGAGCGTGATACTGTCATGGGCAGAAGAATGGGGAGAGCTCTGTCTTGCTCATTTTGGCTTAAGTGCTGCGAGCAGAGTTGTGAAAGAGGATGAGAAACTTCCCCCTTGCTTTTATTTCAGGCTTTGCTTAGGGATATGTCTTTGAGAAAAGCTTCTGTAAAGAAGAAATGTCCCTGAAGAAAGCTATTCTCTCTCTTTAGAACATTGTGGCCTGGATGAAGGACAAGTCTGAGGTGGAGATTGTAGACCTGGTGCTAAAACTTCGTGAGAAGCTGGTGAGTTTTCCTCCCTTCTTCCTAAACTTGTTCCTTTCTGTCGTGGCAGGGAGAGACCAAGGATCACACTTGTTGCTTAGAAAACTGTCTTCTCGCTCCCGGACTTGGAGAACTGGCAAGAGGGACAGTCATGAAACTTTAGTGTTTGTGTAGAAAAGGATTCAAAGTTGTATCAGAAAATTTTATCAAAATTGTATCAGCACTAGCGTGGCCAGCAGGGACAGGGAAGGGATCTCACCCCTGTGCTCGGCACTGGTGAGGCCGCCCCTCGATGAGTGGGTTCAGTTTTGGGCCCCTGACTCCAAAAAGGCCATTGAATGACTCGAGCGTGTCCAGAGAAGGGCAACGGAGCTGGTGCAGGGTCTGGAGCACAGGTGTGATGGGGAGCGGCTGAGGGAACTGGGGGGGTTTAGTGTGGAGAAGAGGAGGCTGAGGGGAGACCTCCTGGCCCTCTGCAACTGCCTGAAAGGAGGGTGCAGAGAGGGGGGATGAGTCTCTTGAGCCAAGGAACCAGCGGCAGGCCAAGAGGGAATGGCCTCAAGCTGCGCCAGGGCAGGGTCAGACTGGCTCTTAGGAAGGATTTCTTTGCAGAAGGGGTTGTTGGGCGTTGGAATGGGCTGCCCAGGGCAGGGGGGGAGTCCCCATCCCTGGAGGGGTTGAAGAGTCGGGTTGACCCAGCGCTGAGGGATCTGGTGGAGTTGGGAACGGTCAGGGTGAGGTTCATGGTTGGACTGGAGGATCTTCAGGGCCTTTCTAACCGAGATGATTCTGGGATTCTGTAAAGTTCTGACTCTTTCCATCTCCCTGAGGCTCAGGTGACAGTTTCCCGCCTGTTGCCTCATACCCCAAGCTAAAGAGACAAGGTGAAGTTCGCTCAGCCAAAGGCAAAGCGGAAAGAGGAACTTCGAAGCTATTTTAAAACTCCTCTCTCTCCCTGCAGGTGAGAGCCAGGTGCCAGCACCTCCCTGTGAAGGAAGAGACGCTGCGGCGGGTGGGCCTTTACATCGAGACCATCATCGGCTCCTTGCCGGAGGATCTCCAGGCCGTGCTGCACCACCACTGAGCGCACTGAGGGGACTCTCCTGGGGAAGGAAGGACCCTCCCGCCCCGCTCCGAGCCGCGAGCGGCTGCAGTTGCCTTTGGAAAGGAAAGTTCTTCCCTGATCCAGCTGGCGTGGCCCGATCTCGACCTTGCTCACACCCAGGGATGGTCTTGAGGGTCAGAACCACGGCAGGAATGGGGAACAGCGTACGCTGTTCTGCCTAGTCCTGCTTTAGGAGCTGGGTTCGGGGACTGTAAAGGAGAAACTGTTCCCTGGGTGGCTGTTGGCAGGTCCCAGCGTGACAGCCAGGCTGCAGCAGCACGGCACAGGCTGTGCAAAACGTGCCGCCCATATCCACAATCCATCTTAGTCTAGTGCTTGGGCTCACGGATTTTCGGTGCCGTCAGCTGGCCTGGAAGTAGCAGGACCAGCGCTGCGAGGAGGGGGTTGTCTTCAGGACAGCTCCTGATAATAACGAGAGAGATGCTAATCCCCCCTGCATACAAGTGATGTGGAAAAATTGGCACTGCCCCTTCAGCAGCCTGACTGACAGCGGCAAGAGCCTCAAGCCTCAGCTGGGATGGGAGTGGGAGGACGAACTGCTGCCTGCGGAACGCTGCTGGTTTTTTCTCCAAGGCAGAGGAGAAGGGGCTGGTGCCTCTGCAAGGAACGGAGCTCTCCAGAGATGGCGGCGGGGTGCGATAGCTACCGGAGAGCCGGAGAGAGGAGCTGGTCTCCAGTCGGAATTTATTCTGCTTGAAAAATCAAGTTTGTGGGCTCTGGTAAGGTACAAGATGGCTGGAGCTCTGCCCTGGGCAGTGAGAGCTCTAACGCAGTCAGCTTGCTCGCCGATAAAACGGGGTGGAGAAGCTGAGTTTTCCAGCCTGTGTCAGCCTAGCTGAGGGGGACATGGCGGAGTGGCCCGGGCCATGCCCCGCTGTGCCCAGGTCGGCAGGGAGCAGCCTGCAGCTCTCAGCACAGCTTGTGCTCAGCACGGCCCCGCTGCCCCCTCACCTCCCGCTCGCCTCGGGCAAGGAGAGAGATGGGCGGGGGGAGGGAAGGACGCGGGGCTCCGCATGCCTGGGACGGGGTTTGATGGCTGCTGCTCCAGCTGCCAGTTAGGCCAGGCCTCAAGGCCGGGTTTTAGGGGGGCTCTGGCAGCCTCGTGCCCTCCTGCTCGGGGCGGGAGAGTTCAGCACTTCACGGGGTGGCAGCGGGGCCATGGCACGAGCTGTTGGGGCAGATGTTGGGTTCCTCAGAGGGGGCTGAACTCTTCCTGCCTTTTCCCCTCCAGAGCTGGGACAGGGCAGGAACAGCGGGGAGCCGCCCACTTTCCCCCGCCTCCAGCCTGGAAGCGGCCAAGGGAGGAGCTGTAGTAATGAGTTGTGTCCAGTCCTCAGCCCTGGCCGCCCTGGGCAGCGTCTGTTCTGTACATAGAGTGTGTGCGCCCGTGCCATAGCCCTGCAGCGACTTGGGGGGACCGAAGCACTAATGTATAGTAGAAAATATTAGTTTAAAAAAAAAAAAAATTAAGCCAAGCTGGACCCTGTTTTTGAATCTTTGTAGATTTAGTTGGTTGGGAACGGGGTTGAGCTGGGCTGCTCACGGCCCTCAGCGTCACGTTTGCTCAGTCGACGTCTGTCCGGGCTGGTGTTTGGCATCTTGGATGCAGCTCTTTGCCTCTTTCCACCTGGTTATTGATTTTTGGCTTTGCATCGGCCTGGCTCTCCACTCTCCCTTTCACCACCCTCCTGAGGTGCTGGTTTCTCTCCTTCCCCTTCAGGGCGTTGGAATCGGGGCCCTGCTGGTGCCCAGCCTGCAGTGCTGGCTGGGGCCCTGCCCCACGCTTGTCCAACAGTGTTTTAACAGAAACGTGGCACAACTGGAGCTGGGGAGGGCCAGAATCTTGTGCTTTGTCTCTTCTCTGCTCCCCCAACCTCCTTACTCTTTTCCCACCCTTCCTGCCCTCTGGGAATCTCCTGGAGCAGGATCAAGGTTGACCCAACTTGTCCTCCCACCCCTTTGCTCTCGTTTCTGCTGGCAGAGCTTTGGCCTCCCCTGTAGCTCTCACGGATTCATCTGGGTTGGAAAAGCCCTTCAAGCTCCTCCAGTCCAACCATGAACCTCACCCTGACCGTTCCCAACTCCACCAGATCCCTCAGCGCTGGGTCAACCCGACTCTTCAACCCCTCCAGGGATGGGGACTCCCCCCCTGCCCTGGGCAGCCCATTCCAACGCCCAACAACCCCTTCTGCAAAGAAATCCTTCCTAAGAGCCAGTCTGACCCTGCCCTGGCGCAGCTTGAGGCCATTCCCTCTTGGCCTGCCGCTGGTTCCTTGGCTCAAGAGACTCATCCCCCCTCTCTGCACCCTCCTTTCAGGCAGTTGCAGAGGGCCAGGAGGTCTCCCCTCAGCCTCCTCTTCTCCACACTAAACCCCCCCAGTTCCCTCAGCCGCTCCCCATCACACCTGTGCTCCAGACCCTGCACCAGCTCCGTTGCCCTTCTCTGGACACGCTCGAGTCATTCAATGGCCTTTTTGGAGTCAGGGGCCTCGCAGGGTTTTTTTTTCCCTTCAGCCAAATTACTTTCTCTCCCACCAACCACATGGGCGAGGGCTGGATCACAAACCCTCCTGGTGCTCACCAGGTTCCCCCCGGGAGGGACCCCCGGCTGCTCGCTGCCTCAGGACTCATGTTGTTGTGCTGTCTGGCCGCCCTTCACCCCTCGCATCCCCCACCCCGCCCAGACCCGCCCCCCCGCCCCCCCCCCCAGCTCCTTCACCTTCCTGCTGCGTCTTCACCGTCCCGATACGCCTCAGTAGGTGCTGGCTCATCTTCCCCTCGTCCTGTGGCTGTTCCTCAACAGCCCAAACATCCTCCTTCAGGTGTTGTTCCTCTCCATGATGTATTTTGAGCTTTGTGTCCCTCCCGTGGAGGTTTTTCCCTCAAACCTCACCCATCATCATCCTTTTCGCTTCCCTTTTTTGCGGCGCCCATGTGCACCAGCCTGTTTTCTCCCTCACCCCCTCATCTCATGAGCTTTTCTGCCCTGCCCTGGTCCTGAGTCCTGGTCCATGTGTCTGTCCTAAGACCCTTGGTCCTGGCCTCCCCCAGCAAGGCCGGCCCTGCGCTGCTGCTAATCCCCAACTTTCAAAGGGCTCCCCATCCTCCCCCTGCTGCTCCCCTCCCTTGCTGGTGGCGTGGGAGCCCAGCACGCGCCACCACGCTGCTGGGTACCCGAGGGTCTGTGAGGGTCCCCCCTGTCCCCCCACCACAGCCCTCAGGGGCTGTCACAGCCCTCGGTGCCCGGCTCAGCACCGGCTCCATCCCCCTGAGCACCCTCCACTGCCGGCTCTGGCCATGAGCCCCCCCCTCCCTGGGCTGGGGGGCTCCAACAGCCCCTTTGAAGGTACGAGAGGGGTGAGCACGGCCCCGCCGACACCCCCCTGGGGTTTGGCTCTGCACTGGGGCTGGTGCTTGGGCGCTCTCAGCCCCACAAATCGACAAGGCCTGAGCAAACATAACTGGTTGTAGCTTGGTGGTGGAGGAGGAGCTGGGGCCTGGCAGGGGCAGAATCAGCCCCAGCGATGGCACCTTCATCTTCATCACCACAGCCGTGGCCAGGAACCTTCCCCCGAGGCAGGGAGGAGGCACGAGCTGCCTGTTTCTGTTACTTACCCACCAGCAGCAAAGCCCAGGAGCACCTCAACCCTGATACCTTTATTTGTAAGCACCCTCTCCCCGGCCCCGCGGAGGAATCGCTCCCTGGCAGAAAGCGTTAACACTGAAATGAGCCCAAACGCAGCAGAACCAACCGTCACCTTCCCTGGGAGAGGCACAGCTGGTGGCGCCGGGGGTTGCCAAATCATCCGTGTGCCACCAGCCGCCTCCCACGGCCCCCAAAAACTTGTGAGCTGCTGCGCGGTCTGTGGCGCAGAGCAGGGGCCTCCTACTGCCCTGGAGCTCCTGGCCCAGCTCTGGTGCAGTTTTTGCAGTGAGAGGCTGTGGGGCCGGAGGGGGCTTCCCCCCACCAAGGGCTGAGTCCAGAGGGATCCTGCAGGGAACTACCGGGGATGTGCGAAACCCACCGAGGCCCCGGGGAGCCCGGAGGCAGCGGGACAAGGTGGCAGCTTAAGGAATGGGGCCCAGGGAGTCGTCGTAGAAAGCCTTGAGGCCCCGGTGGCGCTGCTGCGGGGAGGGTCTCTTGCCCACCACCTCCCGACGGAAGTTTTGCCTCAGCCAACCGTAGACCAAACTGTGCAGAAAGCCCTGGAGGGAGACGGTCAGGGCCTGAGAGAGAGAGAGAGAGAGAGAGAGAAAGAGAGAACGAGCGGGCAGCAGCCAGCGCTGCTTTTACCTGCCCCTGGGCTGCCCTGCGCAGGCAGCGTGACCCAGGGATGCAGGAGGTGGCTCTTCCTCTTGGTGTGCTCAACTGAAACGAGGTGAGGAGCTGGGGAGAGCTGAGGAGCAAAACACCAAACTCCAAACCAGGGGGAAGAGCCCCGGCAGGACCAGGGCTGCCACCAACAGCCCGGGGCCTTTGTCCCGCATTGTCCCGGGTGGCACCAGCCTGGGCTGGCAGCACCCACAGAGCTCACCCTGCTCGGGGAGGCGCAGGGGGGCTGCTGTGCTCCCGCTCCCCTTGCCAGCTCCTGCTCCCCTCGCCTGGCTGCGGCACGGCTGCAGCAGAGCCCTGGCAGCCCCCCACCCCGTCACCACTCACACGTCTGATGGGGACAAATGTCCCAGCTCTGGAGCCCAGGAAATGGGTTTTTACTTACTGTAGTGACATAGAGGGCAAAGACTGAGGCAGGCTTGATGCTGGTGAAGGAGAGGAGGGTGAGGAGGAAGGCTGCGGATGGAAGACAAAAGGACACTCAGAATCCCAGAATCATCTGGGTTGGAAAAGCCCTTGAAGATCCTCCAGCCCAACCATTAACCTCACCCTGACCGTTCCCAACTCCACCAGATCCCTCAGCGCTGGCTCAACCCGACTCTTCAACCCCTCCAGGGATGGGGACTCCCCCCCTGCCCTGGGCAGCCCATTCCAACGCCCAACAACCCCTTCTGCAAAGAAATCCTTCCTAAGAGCCAGTCTGACCCTGCCCTGGCGCAGCTTGAGGCCATTCCCTCTTGGCCTGCCGCTGGTTCCTTGGCTCAAGAGACTCATCCCCCCTCTCTGCACCCTCCTTTCAGGCAGTTGCAGAGGGCCAGGAGGTCTCCCCTCAGCCTCCTCTTCTCCACACTAAACCCCCCCAGTTCCCTCAGCCGCTCCCCATCACACCTGTGCTCCAGACCCTGCACCAGCTCCGTTGCCCTTCTCTGGACACGCTCGAGTCATTCAATGGCCTTCTTGGAGTCAGGGGCCCAAAACTGAACCCACTCATCGAGGGGTGGCCTCACCAGTGCCGAGCACAGGGGTGAGATCCCTTCTCTGTCCCTGCTGGCCACTCCTTGCTCTCCCTCTCTTTTAAAATGCTTCATCCGGAGTTTCCCTCCCCAGGTGGCAAACGCCCTTCCCGTGTCCCAGCCTGTTTCCTGTGGCACAGGGATCTACGCAGGACACACATGTATGTGTGCAACGAGGCCCTTCCCAACGCGCTGCCCAGGGACCTCGGGGAGGTTTCTGCAAGGCTGAAAGTGTAAACGGCCCCCAAAGGGATGAGCAGATCCATCAGCACGATGCAGCTCAGGAAACGCCGCTGGAAAAACCTCCCGTTGTAAGGGCAGGGCGGGATAAACCAGATGCCGGTCAACTTGACGGTGGCGACTGGGGCCTCTTGTTCTGGCTCTGCCCAGCCACGGGGCCCTACAAACACCCCCAGGCTCGGCACTGAATTTATCTGAGCCTCTTGGCTCGGACCTGGGGGCCGGCTCCTGCCTGCGGGAGCTGCAGGGTGTCCTCACGCTGACTTGCCTGGCGCCCAGCAGAGCAGGAAAACCAGCTGGAAATAGTGGGAGACTCTGCTGACACTGCGGATGCTCCTGCCCGCGAAGCCGTCCCGCTCCGGGGTCAGCAAGGGCGCCGCCGCCTTCCTCCGGCACCAGAGCTTCACCCTGCGGTACAGGAGCTGGGCGGCGGGGACAGGCCTCAGCCGGGCTGCGGCCGGGCCCCGCGCTCACCCCGTCGTGCGGCCCCGCGCCCCGGCCTCACCGTGCAGGCACTGAGCACCAGCAGCAGGTACAAGAAGAAGATGATTTTCCCTTCCAGGCCCATGTCCTTCCTACCTACGTACTGGGAGGCAACGGGAAATCAGTGGGGGCCACAGCCCTGCCCAGAGCTGCTCCCTTGGCAGGGGCTGAGCCGTGCCATGGGCCCCCCCCCGTGTGGAAGCAGCCAAGCACTGGCTTGGAAAGAAGCCAACCCTAACCCTAATCCCGTCCTCCCAGCAGCGTCTGCCCACAAACCGCGGACCCGCTGCCCTCCCAGTGCCCTTTGCTGGCTGGGGGAAAGGGAACAGGGGGGGCGGGATGGGCAGCGGCAGTGCTCACCTCGTAGCAGATATCCTGGGCACGGCGGATGAGGAGCAGGCAGCTGCAAGGACAGAGGGTGCTGGCGGCGCTCCCCAAACCCCCACCCCAAACCCTTCACCACTCAGAGGCAGCCGCAGGGGCTGCAGCACAGCCAAGCCCATCGGGAAGGGTGAGGGGAGGGAGGGGTCCCCACCGCGGTGCCCCTCGGGGTTGGGGTGTACCTGGAGCAGTAGAGGCTGTAGGTCTCGTGGGAGCGGTTGCCTCTCCCCGGCTCGACAGGCTCAAGGGGTCTCGGCGCGATGTCGGTGTGGGAGGTGCCGCGGGCAATCAGCTGCCCCAGGAGCGTGAGCGCTGGCACCAGCCTGGCAGGGAGAGAGGAGAGTGAGGGGAAAGGCGTCTGTCCCAGCCGCAGCGTGGGCGTCGTGCCCCAGCCCTGCTCGGGGTGCAGAGGGGGCTGGCACCTACCAGGCCAGGACGTAGGGCAGCCCCCGCCACGCACTCTCCAGGCACCGGCTCCTCTCCTGCGTGGAGGAAACCTCCAGTGAGCCGGGGCCGGGGGTTGGGCAGCAGCTCCAGGGCCCAGCCCTGCTCCGCTGGGACGCAGGGGAAGCCACCAACGCCCCAGGGAAAGGGCTGTAGAAGAATTTTAAACATATCCTCTGCTATATGGAGTGTAGAAGAATTTTCAATATATCCTCTGGTATATTTGAAATAGATTTTAAGGCCTGAAAAGTGTCCTTAGCCTGCTGCTTGGGTAGTCCCAGCCCAAGGCTGGTTTAAAACCCCGTCAAGCTGATCCTATAGAGACAGTTTTAACAAAGGAGGATTAATTGACTAAACGCGGGTGTTTTGCCCCATCAAGAGAATTTAGTATCTAGAAACCGCCCGCTCTACTGAAGGTTTTAGCAGAACATCCCGAAGTCTTTCTCAGAGTTGTGGGAGATGAAAACTAGTGGAAGGAAGATGAAGAAAATGATGACCCGAAAGATGACCCTGAAACTGAAACAAGGATTGGAACCAGAAGAGAATTTGACTGAGACAGGGGATTGTAGTGAATTTTAATCAATGAGAATCAAGAACTAAAAGGTTGAGTGGAAACTTGCAAAGACTTTGGACCTAGGTAATAGATTTAGAAATAATGTATAAACTGTGAGGCCTTCGGGCATTTGCCGCTCCCCGAGGTGCTGGCCCAGCTCTGAGTTGTTACTAAAGCAAACCTAGAGAGCCCCACAGCCTGGTGAAATTCTTTAACAAGGGGGTGCCCTCGGATCCTCCCGCCCTGCGGCTCCCCAGCTCCTCACGGGGCCGGGAAGCTGCGTGTGCCCGGCTGCACCGCGGCGGGGGCCACCGACCTGCAGAGCTGCCACGTGCCAGGCTCCCCGGCCGCGGACGGCGCGGTACGCTTCGTACGCGTAGACAACGACCATCAGGAACGAGACAGCGTAGAAAGTCTGGGAGAGGAGACGGAGAGGGGGCTCCTGCTGTGCCTGGTGCCCCAAAAGCACCTTCCCCCCACACCCCTCATCGTGCTCCACACCCCGACATCCCGCCCCCAGCAGAGCTGGGCCCGGAGTGGCCACACAGCAAGGGAGCAGCTCCCTGAGACACGCAGCAGTGTCTGGGCGCAGGGACAGGGACCGGGTGACCTCTCTGGGTGGCAACTTTCTCAGGGCAAACAGCACTGACCAGCTGGGTCCATCCACCCGTGCTGAGCTCGGGGTGCTGCCCCTGTGCCCTGTCGCCAGACCTGAGACCACGGTGATGGTCGCCCCAGGCCCTACACGTGCAACGTGGGGCAGGGCTGGCCCCGCGGTGCTGAGCCCTTCCGAGGGAGAGGGACGGGCTCTTCCAACACGCCAGCAGCAACCAGAACCCTGCGGTGCTTGTGCGGCGCTTTTGGGGAGCACAGCATCCCCCCAGCAGCCTCACAGGCACAGAAAGGGGCAGGACAAAGCATTTGCATTCTCAGATTCAGAGGGACCTCAGGAAATCAAGGGGTTTGGTAATTTTTTGATCATTTTGAAATCAAGGGGTTCCTGATAAGCCAGCAAATGTCCCCCCGGGGCCAAGTGATGCCCAGCGCTGAGCATGGCTGAGGCAAAGGCCAGTGGGATGGGGCAGGAGGGACACAGCACTGCCCGCCGCAGGGGCCGTGCAGCAGGCAGGGCAGAGAGCAGCCAGCTCCCGGTGCCGCCGGCCGTGCCAGCTGGTTGCCTACCGTGGCCAGCATCAGTCCATAGGGGCAAGCGGCATACGCAGGGATGAAGAGCGGGGCTGGCAGCAACTGGATGGTGGCTGTGCTCAGCAGCGCGGCGGCGGCCAGGAAATCTGCCAGGGCCAGGAGGAAGAGGGGGCGAAGCTGTGGGATGGGACACGGCGTTACAGAATCCCAGAATCATCTCGGTTAGAAAAAACCTTGAAGCTCCTCCAGTCCAACCATGAACCTCACCCTGACCGTTCCCAACTCCACCAGATCCCTCAGCGCTGGCTCAACCCGACTCTTCAACCCCTCCAGGGATGGGGACTCCCCCCCTGCCCTGGGCAGCCCATTCCAACGCCCAACAACCCCTTCTGCAAAGAAATCCTTCCTAAGAGCCAGTCTGACCCTGCCCTGGCGCAGCTTGAGGCCATTCCCTCTTGGCCTGCCGCTGGTTCCTTGGCTCAAGAGACTCATCCCCCCTCTCTGCACCCTCCTTTCAGGGAGTTGCAGAGGGCCAGGAGGTCTCCCCTCAGCCTCCTCTTCTCCACACTAAACCCCCCAGTTACCCCAGTTAGCTCTGGCCGGCAGCATCCCGCATCTCCGCCCCCTGCCTGTCCCACTCAGCTGTAAGCCCAGCCTGGCCCAGCTCTGCCTCAGACTTAGCCGACGCCAAAACCTGTCCCTGTGGCCCTGGGAGCTGGCAGCACTCACCTGGACGTGGCAGCATCGCCTCTGCCGGGAGGTGACAGCGAGGACCGAGCCGCTGCCCAGGAGGCTGGAAGAGACGGGGCTGGCGGTTACTGTCCTGCTGCAGCGGAGCTCTCGCTGCCCCAGCACCGGGGCTTCTGCTGGACCCATCCCAGATCCGGCACTCGGCCTCCCCCAAGATGGGCAGGGGTGGGTTTGGGGGTCCCCAAAGGCAATGGGATGGTGCGAAGCCACATCCCCACGCCCAAAGTTTGGGGACCAAGCGGGGTGCGGGCAGGAGAAGAGGCTGTGTTCAGGCAGGGCTCCAGCTGCTGCCTCCCCCCAGCCCTGCGGGGCCCAGCCCCGGCCGCCGGCAGCACCCACCTCAGCAGCGAGGCTGTCAGGTAGATCCACGTCAGCACCAAGACCTGAGGGAAGGAGATGGAGGAGCTCAGGCGGGGCTCAGGCATCCCACGGTGCGGGGGGACGCGGAGCCACAGGCACGGCTGGACCCGCTCCGTCGGGCAGCAGCAGGCGTCTGGTGCTCACGTGTTACCACTGAGCGGGCAGAGCTGAGGCCAAAAATGTTGTTTTTTTTTTTCCCCGAGAGGCTGTGCCAGGGAGCCGTTTGCTGGTGGTGGGCAGAGGCCAGTTCCTCGCCAGCCCTGGCACAGCGGCGGCAGCACGATGGGGGGGTTTCCCTGGTGCATCCTCCCCAGTTTGCCTCACCCCAGCACCCGCCTTTCCCTTGCCTGGGGCTGGGGAGCGTCGAGAAGCCACGTCCCACTGCCGAGAGCGGTTCCCAGCCAGCGCCACGCGGGGCTGCCGCTGAGGAGCCGAACGAGTCCCACGCAGCGAGTGGGGCAGGAGCAGCTGCCCTGGGAAATGCTGCCTAGGGCCCAGCGACCCGCAGCCTGCGAAGCCCCGGGCCACCAAGACCCCCTCGCTGGCTGCAGGGAAGCTCACCCGTGTCCCCTGGCCACCCTCCACAGCGGCATTGCGCCCCGTCTCCGGCGTGAAGGAACCCCCTGAGCAGGCTCTGCAGCTTTTCCAGCTCTCCACAGAGTTTTTCCCTGCACGCACACGCCTTTACCTGGTTATCCGAGAGAGCCGACGGGCGTTCCTCCTCGCTCGCCATGGCCGGGCAACCAGGAGCAAAAAGCTTTCCTGGCAATTCTGTGCCACGGGGCCGGTGGCCGGCAGCAGCAGAGAGCTGCACACCCCATCTGCGGGGCCGTGGCTCTGCTGGCGCAGCCGGAGGAACCTGCCCGGCCGGGGCAGCGGGAGCTTCCCCGTGGGCTGCGACGTGCCAGGCCCGCGAGCGGGGAGGGGACGAATCCCTCGTGCCTGCGGAGCGCAGCGGCCTCCCTCGTGCACCAGCGCGGGCGCAGCTCGGGGATACGGAGGTGAGCGAGGCCCCTTCTCCATCCCCTGCACCTCCCAGCAAACGGCACGTGCAGGCAGGGACGGGCAGCCCCGCACCCGCTGCTGCAGGGGAAAGGGAGGCACGGGAGATGGGGCAGAGGAAGCCGGCGTGAGGCGAGCCCCGCAGAGGGGGGTTCTGTCCCGCTGCAGGGAGGGCAACCATGACCCCCACAACGCAGCAGGCTCAGGTGTGGTGCAAAGGAGCCGGCCACGTTGGGCAGGAGCTGGCTCCAATGTGTGAAACGCTGGTAAAAACGGCCCCAGTGCAGGGAAAAAGGGGGGGCTGGTGTGGTACAAGCCGGGCTCCCTGGGGAGCGGGGTGAGCTCGTCGCCCCCAGCGCCGCATCCCTGCACCCCAGGAAGCTCAGCAAACCCCCCGCCTCGAGGGAGAGGGACGGGTTCTTTCAACATGCCAGTGGCAACCAGAACCCTGCGGTGTTTGCACGGCACTTTTGGGGGGCACAGCACCCCCCCAGCAGCCTCGCAGGCACAGAAAGGGGCAGGAACGCAGCATTTGCCTTCCCCAGATGCACAGGGATCTCGGGAAATCAAGGGGTTTGGTAATTCTTTGATCATTTTGAAATATAATGATAAGCCAGCAAATGTCCCCCTGGGGCCAAGCGATGCCCAGCGCCATCCAGGCCCAGCCAAGACCCGCCAGGTCTCAACAAGAACCATCCCACTGTAAAATATTTTTCCCTTGAGCGTGCAGACAAGGAACACCAAACCCCAGAAAATCCAACCTGCTCTCTGCTACGTTTTCTTTACGCTCGAACACGGCCTCTCTGCCCAGCACAGGCTGTCACCCAGCGCTGTCCCCAGGGCCAAGGGCGAAGGTTCTGTGCCGCTGTGTCGCGTGTCCACCTCCAGAGATGCTCGTGTCTCCTGATGATCTAAACAGCGAGGACAGGTCAAACTCACAAGGCAAAAAACAAAAAAAAAGTTGAGTTTTGCAAGCCCAGGGAGCAACAAGCCCGCAGCCAGGTCCGGCAGCCCAAGCCTTGCTGGCTGCGGCTGCGCGTCGAGGGAGGCCGGGGGCGAAGCGCTGCGTGAGCGCACGCTGGCAGCCAGCCCATGTGCAGCTTCCCCCCCAAACCACAGGGCAGCAACCAGCAGAGTTCTGCTTCAAACTGGGGTGGGGTTTTTTTTAGCTTTATTTCAGAAGGTGTTGGCTGAAGGAAGGAAGAGGGATGTGGGGGAAGGCTGGAGGAGTAGGGAGAGGGGCCGCGGGGGACAGAGGAAGGAATTGTGCTGGCAGAGCTGCACAAGGCCGACGGCAACGCAGAGGACCTCGCTTTGGCAGCTCCTTGGGATGTTCCCCCCAGCTCCCCACTGCCTCCTCCATAGTTGCTCCTTTTCTCCTCTATCAGCCAAGAAAACGCTCCTTAAACCCTGCTGCTCCTCGAGGGGACGCACGGTCCCAGCTGGGCCCGCTCTGTTCCCTCCTCAGCACCGCTGCTGCCAGCTCCCAGCCTCTCCCCAGCCCATCTCTCCCCAGCCTGGCTGGGAGTTATTCCTGCCCGGGACCACAGGAGGAACCCAGACCTGCACTGGCTGGGGAAGAGACACCTCCCAGCGCTCCAAATCCCAGAACCATCTCAGTTGGAAAAGCCCTTGGAGATCCTCCAGCCCAACCATGAACCTCACCCTGACCGTTCCCAACTCCACCAGATCCCTCAGCGCTGGGTCAACCCGACTCTTCAACCCCTCCAGGGATGGGGACTCCCCCCCTGCCCTGGGCAGCCCATTCCAACGCCCAACAACCCCTTCTGCAAAGAAATCCTTCCTAAGAGCCAGTCTGACCCTGCCCTGGCACAGCTTGAGGCCATTCCCTCTTGGCCTGGTGCTGGTTCCTTGGCTCAAGAGACTCATCCCCCCTCTCTGCACCCTCCTTTCAGGCAGTTGCAGAGGGCCAGGAGGTCTCCCCTCAGCCTCCTCTTCTCCACACTAAACCCCCCCAGTTCCCTCAGCCGCTCCCCATCACACCTGTGCTCCAGACCCTGCACCAGCTCCGTTGCCCTTCTCTGGACACGCTCGAGTCATTCAATGGCCTTTTTGGAGTCAGGGGCCCAAATACGGGGACACCAGCATCAGTCCTGCTCCTCCTGAAAACCGCCACCAACCCCAGCACTGCTCAGAGCTCCTCTAGGTTATTCCATTCTCCATCATCGCCCTTGGGCATGGTGGGGACGGCTCCTGCCGCTGCTGGGTAAGATTTTGAGCGATCCCCGTAGTTTCAGAGGCACCACTTGATTCAGCTCTTCCAAACCGGGACCAGAGACTGGGCTCTTCTCAGCAGATCCCTTGGCTGAGCCACCACTTGTATTGTTTAATGGTTGGACTAGATGATCTTCAAGGTCTTTTCCAACCGAGATGATTCTGTGAAAGCTGAGGAACTCTGGAAAAAACTCTCCACTTTCTGATGGAGCAGCATGGGGATCCCGCATGGACCAATTGCTGCCACTCTCAGCCTCTGCCCGTGCCAGCATGAGGAACTGCTCCCTGCTCGGCTTTGTCAGCTCCTTCCAAGACCTCCAGCAGGCCCAAGTTCTGCCTGGGGCAAGTCTTCCCTGAGGATTTTTTGAGGATTAATTGGCACCAAGGCTCACGTTAGCTGGAGCACTGCCCATGCCTTCAGCAAGGTGGGATTTGCAGAGCAAACTCCAGCTCCCGGCACTCGAGCAGCAGAAGCACCGACAGCCTGCGAGGTGGGGAAGGTGTGGGCTCAGCCCCTGCGGCCTCTCAGAGCCCACTTCCTCGGCAAGAAAAACCACACGAGCCGCCGCGCTGGGCTCATCGCGTGCACCTGGGTAAAAAAGCAGCAGCTGCTGCAACCACACAAGGACTCTGCACGCGAGAGCGAGCGGCACGTCCCCTGCGCCGAGCAGCAACGGCCTGGCTAAGCAGAGAGCTGCTAATCCAACCCGGCTGCTCAGCCGGCTCCGGGACTTGTGGGAGGCCTGAGCATTGTTAAAACAAGACTTAATGCCAGTGTTTACACTTTCCCCATGCTCTGGGACGGGGAAGTTGTGCTTTAGTAGCCAAGCTTTAATTAAAAACAAAGCAGGTGCATGAAAACAACAAACGCAGAGCGAGGTTTTGCCTACGCAGATGAGAAAGCTCTAGAAGCGTCAGTGAAAGCGCAGCTGGGAGTAGCCAGTTCCCAGGGCTGCAGGCAACCACCCGACAGCTCTGGAAGCAAAACATCCCTCCCTGGTGTGGAGAGAGCAGCGACCATTTAAATATCAGCACAAAAACTTCCTGATGGCGCTTTTCCAAGAGATCCGGCCAGCACAGCTCTTCCAGCCTCGCAGAGATGCTGCTTCCCATTTCAGGGAACTTAATGCCAACAGGCAGCACCGCACACACAAAAGTTGGTTTTTTTGTTGGTGGGTTTTTTTTTTTCCTGACCCTGCATACCCTTCGTTACAAAAAGCATCAGCACCCTGCCCCAGACCTCAGGAGCAGTTCGCTTGCAGGAGACAACGTTTTGGACTGAGAAATCCACCCTGCTGACCCTACAGCCCCTGTGCGAGCTGCCCTGAGACACAGCATTGCCCCCCTGGTCACGTGGACCAGCCAGGACCCAGCCTTGGCCACTGAGCCTTCTCATGCCACTTGCTGCTTTCCTTTGTGCCACTTTTCAGGGTCAGGCCCAGTCCCAGGGGGGTCAGGCCCCATCCCAGGGGGGCCAGGCCCTGTCAGCGCTGGTGTGGCCGCAGCAGGAGGGATGCTGCACCCTAGGGTGGCCATCCCTGGGGACTGGGCGACCAGTGGGTGCCCTCTAGTGGCCCCAGGAGTCAGGGGACAGGCTGGGTAGATCCCTGGGGATTCCTCATCTCAGCCATCAAGCTGGCAGCGGGCAGATGGAAGGCAGTGGGGTAAAGTCAGATCTCCCGCAGGCAGGAGCAGGCAGCTCCCCCAGCACGCCGCAGCTCCCCGAAGCCCTGACCCTTCTCGCACAGCCCACAAATATTCAACACTCTGCTTTTACCCTTGCAACCGGTTGTAAAATGTTCGTATTCCAGCCATCTTCCCGCCGAGCCAGGGCTTTTGGCTCAGTCGTTCAGGGTCTAAGTACTCAGGAGCCCAACTGCAAACCGCAGGAATGCCAGCAGGGAGCTTACACCAAAGCCAGAGGGGTTTCAAAACGGTTTTTTGGCTTCCTTCTTACCATTCTCACCAATTTGTGAGGAAGTTACACAAGAACTTCAAGGTCTACACAGCAACCGGCCAGGCTTTTCCCTGCATGGTGTTTAGGGCAAGCGCAGGGCTCACGCTGGCCCCAGAGCTGTTTTCTGCTTCTAGCGCAACAGGAACAAAGCCTGGCTTCCAAAAAACAACACTGCAGAAGGTCAAAACTTCACCGCAGCCCCCAAATGCTCAGCAGATGAGTGCTGAAGGGTCGGCGTGCCTGTTTCAGCCTCTCCTCTGTCTGCTTTCTGCGACACCCCGGCTCCCATCTCAAACCGGGTCAGATATCTGCTCTAAAAGAACTCCTGCTGCTGGGGGACCACTGCTTGCACCACTGCAGCTGCAAGTGTTCAAATTTAAATATTTGGGGTATCTTTTCTCCTTCCTGAGAAACAGCAATAACCGCAGAATCCCTTGTCAGTAAGGGAGCGCCCCGTGATGCTGTGCTATGAGGAGCTGCTCTACCCACTGGTATAAATTTGGCTCTAAGTTAAAAAAAAAAAACCCACCTTATTAGAAATCTCTCAAGATTTTCTGCATTTGGATGATGCTGGTAGTTAGGACTCATCCTTCTTGCAGGCTTTCAGCTCTTTGTCTTATGTTATTTTAGCACTGTTTAAGTGCTTCTCCCCCCCCCCCCGCCTTTAAATCTTTTGAGTCACAAGCCTGTCTGATGTTTGAAGCCAAAAGTTCCACTCTAATAAAGGGCCTCACCCTACACCTGACAGGTATTAATTGTGTTTAAAAAAAGCATCAGTATCTATCTTCAATTTTTTTTTTTAAATCAGGTTCCATTTCAGAGCAAACCCTCACACCGGAGAGCAAGAGAGCACCGCGATCCTACAGGAAGAGTTGGCACAATTCCACTTTAAATTAGTGCTAAGAGCACTAGTTTAAGCCCAATTCTTTGCCGAAAGCCCCCTGCTCCATCGCATGGTTGGGAACAGGTTACACCACAAGAGAAGTGCTCTTTGTTAATACCCAGAACCGTGTTACTGTGCAAAAGCAGTCAGGAATAAAAGCAGCCATCTCATCTCTTCCCAGACAGCCACCAGCTGCTGTAAGCCGACTGTTTTGTAATAGTTTGCTTTTCTTCTGGGCTGAAATGCAGAATAGTCAAAATGGCAGTTAGAGTCTGTTGGCGACCAAGAGAATCCGGCAGCGTCAAAAATCTATAAACAATGTTTTTGAGGTATTCCAGGTTGGCTCCCTCTCTGCTCTTATCCCTGAAGTTCTTCTCGATTTCGCTTCGAAGCGCAGACACCTCTTCCCGGTGCTTCTCCTCCTCAACCAAGATTTTCTCCTGGAGCTGGTGAACTTGCATTTCCAGCTTGTGCTTCTGCTTCCGCAGCGCTACAATCTCCACTTCCTTGCGAGCCAGCTGCTCCGCGTACAAGAAGAAGGTGGGCTCGCTGGTGGCGGAGAGGTGAAGAGCCTGGGGGAGAATCTCTGAGGAATCGTTACCTGGCGAGTCATTGCTGGTAACGTCAGGGTAGTTTTTGGATCCTTGAAGCCCGTAAGGCAGCGTGACCGATCTCAGCTGCTCCAGCTCTTGGTCCTTTTCCGCCAGCACCGCCAGCGCTCGGTCCCGCTGCTTGTGCATCTCCTCCTCCAGCTTCAGTGCCCGTTCCCTGTAGTCCAGCTGGCACCGCTCCAACTCCTGCCTATGAACTTGCTGCAACTGGGACATCTCTTGCTTCTTGGCTTCCAGGTCTTGCTGGTGCTGCTTCTCCATCTCATCAGAGGACAGTTGAAGCACAACATATTTCTCTTTCAGGTCCGCCAGCTGCTCCTGAGCTTCCTCCAGTTCTTTAGCCAGATTGCCATCTTTGGCCGACTTGTTCTTGAGAACCACTTGCGCCCTCATCTTGTACCTTTCAAACTCTTCCTTCAGCTGCTTCAGCTCCTGCTGGTAGTACAAGGCAGTGGCCTTCTCACCATCGCCAGCCTCAGAGCCCTTGGGCAGCTCCAGCTCACACAGCTTCTCGATGTCCAGCGCGGGCTGACTCTTCTTCGCTGCTGCCTGCAGGAGCTTTTTCAGCTTCTCCATTTTATCTTTTAGAACGTTGACATCAAGATTGTCTTCTTCTACGTGAACATCAACGGGGGAGCGGCTGGAGGCGGCGATGGCCAGGGTTTTGTTCTCCAGGTCCAACTGTACGATGCGGTCCTTGAGCTTCTGGATGACCACTTGGTCTTTCTGCTTGGCTTTTTCGTACGTGCCGAGTAGCTCCGACACCTCGGAGACTTGGCCCTCCAAGGCGGCCACTCGCCGCTCCTCCATCTGGGCGTGCTGGCGGAGCTGCTCCTCGGCCTGGGCGGTCTGAGAGCAGAGAGACACGGCAGGGTTAGGTCAGCTCAACGCTCTGGGCAGGTCTGCGGTTTACACGGGGGCTTAACTCTGCTCTGCTGAACTCCAGACCAAGCGTGGGGCCGTCCCTTCCCCTAGAAGCCCATACGAGCCACCACGCTGACTTGCTTTTTTTGGATATTTGTTTCTTTGGGGCTAAAATAAACCAAAAGCATTTTTGCCTTTGTTCCCTGCTCTGCAGAACTCCCGTTAGCAGCATTATCTGCAGTGCTGTAGGTGTGCGGGGGGGGTGGGAAGCAGCGAACTCACGTCACAATCTGCTACAGGATCTTTTTAAAACGTGCGTGTGCTCTAAAGCTTTCACACATTGAACTGCAATTTACTTAAATCCCGTGCTTTGTTGTGCTGGTATTAATATTATTCAGCGGTTTCTGAGTAGCTACAGCAAACACCTGGTGTTCACTGTTTTCACAGCTATTGAGATCTGACTGACTAATAAATATTCTGGGCAACTTGACAATCACCATCGTGAAAGAAAACACAGCTGAGTCGGGTCACCTTCACCTCTGCCAGGGAGAAGCTGTTAGAGACCACTTCAGAAAAAAAAAAAAAAATGCAACCTGCATTAAACCAGCCTGATGCTTCAGATGAGAAAGAAAAGAACTTGTCCCAGAGTGTAGGGTGATGAGGACGATTCCATTCCAGCGTGTTTCCAGTTGCAAATTCAGTTACTGGTGCCAACTCAAGCACTTTGCCCCACCACCCGCAGAGTTACACAGGTTCCTCTTTCCCACCACATCCCTCTTTCTAGCTCTTTGATCTCCCCCCTAGAGCCTTTCTCCTGTACTTACTTTTCTTCTTTCCCCAGAGCACGCCAAGTTTCACTGAAGAAGGTGTTTTCATGAGCTCCTGTAATCGTACCCCGCAGCGCACTTATGTGCTTTACAGAGTCAAGACCACACTCCTTGCTGCAGCGGGGCAGAGGAAAGCTCCCGGGCTTGGCCACTGTCACACCAGTACCATGTTCAGAACCAAAGGACACTGGGGAGGACAGTCACCGTGTAATCGCCTCAAAGGTTGCTCCCAAATCCAATGGTCACCACCCCCTGATTAACAACTTAATCGCTGTATCACAAACAGCTTTGATTTTCCTCCAGGACTGTCACCCCATCAATCAAAGCCATGATGTTCTCATCTATTTCCAACCTCCTGGACTCTGCGGGACTGGGAAAGGGAATTTGTGCTCCTCCAGTCTCAAACCCTGCCCTGGTCGCTGATATATTCCCCAGAGTGAGCTGCTCCGGGGCCCAGACAAGGAATTACCTTCTTCATCTCTTGCAACAGCTGCACGTGGAAGTGGTTCTTCAGGCTGGCCATCTCCTCCTGCAGACCCTGTAGCCGGGGATCTGGCTTGTTGTTCTCCTCCTGGACAGCCTGCAGCTCTCTTTTCAGGTCTTCCACCTCCTGGCTCAGCTGCCTGATCTGCAGCTCGTACCCCTCGGCGCGGTCGGCCATGCATGCCCTCCCGGCCAGCGCCTCCCTGGTCTCCTCCAGCTTCAGCTCTGCGTCCTGGCGCAAAGTCCTCTCGCTCTGCAGCAGCTTCTGGAGCTCTCGCAGCATAACAGCATGGTCACTCTGCTCCTGTGCTCGGTCGTGCTGCTGCGTGATCAGACGGGCTTTGGTCTCAGCCAGCTGTTCCTGGACAGACTTCAGCTCCGTCTCCAACTTCTCGGTCTCGTCCTCAGCTTTCTTAACGGCATCATCCAGGTCCTGCTTCATCTTCTTCTTGTCTGCTTGGTACGAGGCTTCCATGCGGGACTTCTCCTGCGTGACTGTTGACAGAGCGCTGGTCAAGGTGGCCAGCTGAGTCTTCAGCTGGAGCACTCTCTTATCAGCCTCGCTCACAGCAGACGACGCATCCCCGCTGCTAGTGCTGATGCCGCTCTCTGACCCGCTCGTCTCTTCCGATTTAAGAGAGGAAGCGGCAGCCGCAGGCTTATCATCCTCAGGTCCTGCCTCGCCCTTGGCACTGGCCAGGCTGGTGGCAGTGTCTGCGCTGGTAGCTGTCCCCACGCTATCTTCACTGTGAACCGAGCTCCTGTCATCAGCAGAATCGGCGAAGGAAGAGCTGGAGCTAGCCGCAGACACGGGCTGGGCACCGCTCAAGCCAACATCTGCCTCATGAGACACGGACAATACTTTCAAGCTGGCTTCCAAGGCTTCCTTCTCTTTGAGCAGGCTCTTGTAGGCTCTGACGACATCCTTCAGCCGAACCTGGTACTGAAGGAGCTGCTTCTTCTGCGATTCAATAGTCTCTAGAAGGTCTTTTTTACTCGGGCCACCTCCAAAGTTCATGCCAAACTTCTCCATGATTCACGGAATCTGGAGGAGGAAAACGAGCAGCAAAGACATATTTATGATCAGCAAGAACAGGCAGTTAAGTGGGGCCATGACCCTGAACCACCCCCCCAGGACACCAGACGCTGAATGACTGCAACGCTCAGGCACCACGCACTGAACCCCAACAAGTGCCCGCGTGCCCCAGGGGCTGCAGGGCTCAGCACACAAGTCTTGCTCCGAGGGGAAATGCACTCACACATGTCCTGTTCCGAGGGCAAGAGTACTCCTGCTACAACCCGGACACCTCAGCTTCTCAGTCAGAGCCAGAGAAAACCACTTTAACACCTCGTACAGCGATACCTGCCACTGCAGCTGCTCCCGCTCAGGTCAGTCAGGGGGGGTTTACAGCTATAAATGGCTCAGTTTTTGCTTTTCAAGAGAAGCAGCCCCGTGGCAGCACAGCTGTCTGCTGTGACAGTAATCCAACCGCTGCCAGCTCTGGGTGGGGAGCCCCAGCTCTCCGGCTGAAGGCTGGGGGACGGTTTCCACTGCACAAGACCCGGCACGGAGGAGTGGGGTGTCAGCACCAGGGCCCGGAGAAGCCACGGGAGGGGAGTATGGGCGGGTGGGACAGGGACATGGTGGGGTTCGCGGGGGGCACAAGCTGCGGGGAAGCGGCTGCGGGCAACCGCTGAGGCAAAGGGGCCGCAGGGCTGGAGCAGAGGGGCTGTGGAGGGCGGGAGAGACTGTGGGGCCGCGGTGGGGGGGCAGACGGGCCTGACGGGCTTTCGGGCAGTGGCGGAGGGGCCGGTGGGGCAGGGGAGGCCGCGGGGCCGTGGCGGAGGAGGGGCTGGGCGCAGCGAGGCCCGTGGAGGGGGAATCACGGGCGGTTGTAGAGCCGCGGGGGTCCCGGGGACGGGAAAGAAACGGGGGAAATCTCCCGGGCAACCCCCCGCGCCGCCTCAGGCCTTACCTCCGGGCCGGCAGCGCCGCGCACGCGCAGAGCGTTACGTCACTTCCGCCGGACGTCGGCGCGTACTGCGCGTGCGCCCAAGGGGTGTGGCCAATGGGACGGGGCTCCCGCCGGTGGGGGCGGGGTCAGGCCGCAGGGGGCGGGGCTTCACGGCGGGGCGGGGCGGGGATACAAAGTCGTGGGGGCGGGGATTTGCCGTGAGGGGCGTGGCCTGGTAGCGCGGGGGGCGGGGGCGGCGGCCGCGGGGGCGGGGAGGGGGGCGGGGGTCAGGTGCGCGGGGGCGGGGCCCGGTGCGCGGGGGCGGGGCTTGCGGCGCGGCGGAGCGCGGAGGCAGCGGGGAGGCAGCGCGGCCGTCCCGTCCCCGTCCCGTCCCGTCCCGCCGCCGCCATGGGGCCTCACGGTCTCCGCCATCTTCTCCCGCATCTTCGGCAAGAAGCAGATGCGGATCCTGATGGGTGAGCGCGGGGGCGGCGGAGCAGGGCCGGGGCGGGGGGATGGGGATGGGGGCACGTACCGGTACCGGCGCCGGTGACACCGCCCCTTCGTTGCAGTGGGGCTGGACGCCGCCGGCAAGACCACCATCCTCTACAAGCTGAAGCTGGGGGAGATCGTCACCACCATCCCCACCATCGGTGAGTGCCCTGGCACCGGGCTGGGCCCCCATCGAGCACTGGGCAGAGTCCCCGTCGCGAGCTCCAGCTACCGGGCAGGACCCCCCAGCCTTCCTCTGACAGCCGGCACCGGGCAGAGCCCCCGTCGAGCACCGGTTACCGGGCAGGGCCCCCACTGAGCACCGGGTACCAGGCCGGGCCCCCATCAAGCACCGGGTACCGGGCAGAGACCCCCACTGAGCACCGGGTACCGGACAGGGCCCCCCACCCTGCCTCTGGCAGCCGGCACCGGGCAGGGCCCCCCCCCCACCACATCCCACAGGCTGTGCAACCCACCCGGGTACCGGTTTTCCGTGGGTCCCCCCGGGCCGAGCCCCAGTGCCGACCACCAAGCCCCGTTACCCCGTGGCTGTCTGGGTGCTGGGGCACGGGCCGCGGGTGGGGTTCGCACCCCAAAATGCCCCTTGTGGTCCCCAGCACGGGCACGGGTGCAGAGCACCCCCCCTGACCAGTGCGAACCCCAGTGTGTGGCCCCGGTGTGCTGCCCTCCGCCTGCCCGCGGTGATGAATACGGACCCGGGGCCGTTCCACGGAACCGGGGCCGTTACACCGGCGTGGGCCAGCTCCGGCCTGGAGAGTGCAAAGGTGCCTCCACGGGCAGGAGGTTGCCCGGAGCGGTGGGTCCAGGCCTGGGCGGGCAGGGCACTGTCCTGCCAGATCCTGGTGTGAAGCCTTCAGTGGGGTGCTCAGCACTGTAAGGCCATTGAATGACTCGAGCGTGTCCAGAGAAGGGCAACGGAGCTGGTGCAGGGTCTGGAGCACAGGTCTGATGGGGAGCGGCTGAGGGAACTGGGGGGTTTAGTGTGGAGAAGAGGAGGCTGAGGGGAGACCTCCTGGCCCTCTGCAACTCCCTGAAAGGAGGGTGCAGAGAGGGGGGATGAGTCTCTTGAGCCAAGGAACCAGCGGCAGGCCAAGAGGGAATGGCCTCAAGCTGCGCCAGGGCAGGGTCAGACTGGCTCTTAGGAAGGATTTCTTTGCAGAAGGGGTTGTTGGGCGTTGGAATGGGCTGCCCAGGGCAGGGGGGGAGTCCCCATCCCTGGAGGGGTTGAAGAGTCGGGTTGACCCAGCACTGAGGGATCTGGTGGAGTTGGGAACGCTCAGGGTGAGGTTCATGGTTGGCTGGAGGATCTTCAAGGGCTTTTCCAACCCAGATGATTCTGGGATTTCCGTAGCGTCTCCCACAAGCTGGTGGAGCTGGGTTGGGAATGGGCCAAGCTGCTGGGTGGGGGAGGCTGGTCACCTGCGGTGTAACCGCGCTGGCCAGGGCTACTGAACATCTTCACTAGTGACCCGGGTGATGGCAGAGAGCACCCTGGGCAAGCTTATGGCTGGTCCCAAGCTGGGAGGAGTTGGTTGTACACTGGAGCATCGTGCTGCTGTCCAGGAGGATGGAGAAATGGGCAGAGGGACCTCCTGGAGTTCAGCCAAGTCCTGCCCTTGGAGAGCAGCAGCCCCAGGCCCTGGAACCTTCTTTGGGGAGAAGATCCCAGTAGTCCCAGTGGGGAGGAACCCGAGCGAGCACTGGGCACATGCCCTCGTGGCTTGGGGCCAGCAGACCCTGAGCGGTGCTGAGCAGAGCAGAGAGTGGGTCAGGAGAGGAGCTCCTGCCCTCCGCTGAGACACCTCAGAGTGCTGGGTCTGGCGCTGGGCTCCCCAGTGCAGGACAGACTGGGACACACTGAGTAAGTCCAGCGCAGGGCCATGGTGATGGCGAAGGGAGCAGAGTGTCTCTTGTATGAGGACAGGCTGGGGGTGCTCATCCCGGAGGAGAGATGGCTTGGAGGGGGGCTCATCCCTGGGTGTAAAACCCAGTGAAGAAGGTGGAGCCAGGCTCTCCTCAACTGCACCCAGTGCACACCGGCCCCCCATGCCCCTCCTGTCCCCCCACTCCCCGCAGGGTTCAACGTGGAGACGGTGGAGTACAAGAATATTTGCTTCACCGTCTGGGACGTGGGCGGCCAGGACAAAATCCGACCCCTCTGGAGGCACTACTTCCAAAACACGCAGGTACGCGGGCCCAGGCAGGGCAGGGGTTAACTTCAGCAGGGCCTGATCCTGCCTGAAGTGGGCGGGTGAATGGAGGCAGGGAACGTGTCCCAGTCCCCAGTGCGGTGGCCCTGCTGGGAGCGCTGGGACGGCGAGCGGGTGTTTGCCCCATCGCCCCGTCAGAGCAGGGAGTGAGGCTGAGGGGTCTGGGCAGGAGCCAGCGAGGGGGCAGCGCCGTCCCCGGGGGCTTGAGGGGGGGGGCTCGTGTGGGCAGCGGGGCCGCTCTCCCCCCTTGTTTGGGGGTGCCTGGAGCCTGCCTGCGATGTCCCCCCCCTTCCTCTGCGCAAGCTGCCCGCTTCTCCTGCAGGGTCTCATCTTTGTGGTGGACAGCAACGACCGCGAGCGGGTGCAGGAGTCTGCCGACGAGCTGCAGAAGATGGTGAGGGATGGCCGGGGGGTGGGGTCGGTCTGGCAGGGAGGTGGGTGCCCCCCGGCCTTCCTCCCAAGATGAGACCCGGCCCTGCTCTGCCCACGATGCGGTGCCAGGGGTGTCACAGGCTTGGGCACCCAACATGGCTCCTCTGCCAGGCCCAGGCGGGACCTGCAGGGATCAGGAGCGATTGCAAGGGGCAAATATGGCTGAAAAAACGCGGTTCTAGGTTCTCCTTAGTCAGGGCTTTGCTAGTCGAGCGCCCAGGGCACACAGCGAGTGGGGGGCAGCGTCCAGAACGACGTCCGAAAGCCAGCCTGCGAACTGGGGGTTGTCACCCCTTGGTGTGGCTGCCGGGGGGGGCAGAGCATCCTTGGGGAAGGAGGCTGCTGCGGAGCGGAGCGCGTCGCAGCCGGAAAGCGGGGGAGAAGGGGCGGGCAGGCACTCGCTGTCCGCTTGCCGTTGTTCGGAGAGTGTCGGGCCTGCTCTTTCGTGCTGCCACCATGCCCCCCGTCCCTAGAGCCCCTCGCTCCTGTGTCCCCTCTGTGAAGTGGCACCCATGGGTGCTCCTGGAAGAACATCCCGGTGCCACCGAGACCTCCATGATGGTGCCGGGAGGGCAGCTGGGAAGCGAGCGGAGGAGCTGGAGAGTCCTCACAGGTCTCGCTTGCTGGGGCGCCGGCACTGCGGGGGCTCAGCACCCACCTCTCCCCCCCGCAGCTGCAGGAGGACGAGCTGCGGGACGCCGTGTTGCTGGTGTTTGCCAACAAGCAGGACATGCCCAACGCCATGGCGGTGAGCGAGCTGACCGACAAGCTGGGCCTGCAGACGCTGCGCAGCAGGACCGTGAGTGCCAACCCCGGCCTGACGCGAGGGGCCCATGGGGCCGCTCCCGGGGGTGCACCAGGCTGGTGATCTGCACCCCAAAGCCCTTTTCTCTCTGTTTTGCAGTGGTACGTGCAGGCGACGTGTGCGACCCAGGGCACGGGGCTCTACGACGGGCTGGACTGGCTATCACACGAGCTCTCCAAGCGCTAGCTGGGCCAGCGGCACAGGGGCCGGATGAGCCGGGGACGTCTCTTCCAACTGCTGTTTTGTTTGGTTTTCTTTGTTTTATTTGGGGGGGGAGGGGGGTGTTTTTCCTTTCTCCCCAGCGTGGCCTTGTCTCTGTGTGTTTATCTGGTAGGACTTGAACCTCAAGGACTCTTCGGGCAGCTCCACGTCGCTGTGTCCTGCCTTGGTCCCCGCAGCACTGCGTGCTGGCCACCCTCCCCACCTGCATGTGCCGTCTGCGAGAGCTTGCCCGGACCTGCTGGGGTGGCACGTCCCCCCCCACATGTCCCCGCTCCTCTCCCGGAGCCGGCGCCGGGGGGCTGAGCAGGGCTGGGAGGCAGCCGTGCCACTGCGGGACAAGAAGGATCCTCCTTTTTATCCTTCGATAAACTTGATTGCTCTCTTTCTCTCGGGGAGGGGGGGCGTATGGCTGCGGAACGTGCTGTTGTATATCGAGTAATTAAACACCACCACTTTGTACCCGGCGCCCGGCACGGTTCTGCCTGGCTGCGGGTGCCACCGTAGAGCCCCGCTCCCCGACGAGCATCTCCCATGAGCATCTTGGGGCGCGGGGATTTGGGCCTGAATAAAACATTGGGGCTCAGAGGAGACGGGCTGAGGCTCTGCGATAACATTCACAAGCTCATTTCCTTCTCCCCGGGTGCCAGGAGGGGCTCTGACCCATTTTACAGCCCCCCCGGGGTGCTGTCGGGATGGGTGCTGCCTTCCCACCGTGGTGGCTGCGGGTCCCAGGGGGCTGGGGGAAAGCCCTGTGGGGTCGGCTCAGACCACGTGCTGCAGGAGCTTTAATTGGGTCGTAATTAATGGGACTGAGCCAAACCCAAGTGTTTGGCAGCCCAAGGGCAGCGAGAGGCTGAGCCGCGGGCACTGGGGGAAGGGGGAGAAGCTGGGTCCTGGGTGCTGTCCCCCAAAAGGCTGAGGCTGGCTGGGGGTGGGGGGGGAGGCGACAGGCACGGGGCATCCCGTGGGAATGGAGCATCCCGTGGGAACGGGCAGCAGCACGGCCACGCGTGGCGGGGGGGGGGGGGGGGGGGGGAGACACCTCCTGGCACAGTGTGCTGGCAAACTGTGCGTGGCCTGAAAAAACACTGGCTGCCCCCCCTCCAGCTGTCCCTGCAGGGGTACACTGGCTCTCCCTCCAGATTGTCCCCCCCAGACACAGTGTCACCCCCGGCTGTCCCTGCAGGGTTACACTGACACCCCCAGATTGTCCCCCCAGGTGTCACTGCGCACTGACTGTCCCCTTGTAATGACTCCAGCGGGTGCTCGGTGCACCAGCACCCATCCTGCTGGGGGGCTTCCACCCAGCCCAGGGGTGCCTGGCCGGGGAGCGAGGGGTCAGCAGGGACCAGGGTGGGGAGCTGAGGGAAGGAGGGACCCAGACCCACCTCCCCGTAGTGACAGACCCGGGGGGGCAGCAGGAGCCCAGGGGCAGAGGTGGCAGGTTCCCAGGGCTCAGCACTGTGGCCCCCAAACCCCCCCGACAGCCACCGGAGCTACTGCAGGTTGTTCGTTGCCTTTAGTGGTGGGACAGGATGGGATGGGGGGGCTTCTCCCGGTGCAAGGTTTCCGCGGAGTGCTGGGCTCTGGGGCGCAGCACCGCCGTCCCGACGGGTGCTGGTTCAGAGCCAGGATTGCTCACGGGGCAAAGACGCCGAGAGCGGGGCCACGGGCAGAGTGGGGAGCCCAGGCTGGGCCTGTGGCCCTGGGCTGGAAGCGGGGCATTAATCCATGGCCTTTGTAGCATGTGTCCACCCCACCCAATGTGGGGGACCAGGCTCGATTTCCAGCACAGCTGGAGAATCCTCGGGGGCTGAGAACGGACCTGGAGAAGCTGCTGGTGCAGCAGCCACGGGGGTTGTGGGCTGAGAACCAGCCCCCCCGTGACCGCCGCAGCCTCGGGAGCCCCTTCGCAGCGGGGGGCGAGGTGACACCGGGGGCTGGATAATCCCTGTGTAAAAGAATTTTCAATATATCCTCTGGTATATTTGAAATAGATTTTAAGGGCTGAAAAGTGTCCTTAGCCTGCTGCTTGGGTAGTCCCAGCCCAAGGCTGGTTTAAAATCCCGTCAAGCTGATCCTATAGAGACAGTTTTAACAAAGGAGGATTAATTGACTAAATGCAGGTGTTTTGCCCCATCAAGAGAATTTAGTATCTAGAAACCGCCCGCTCTACTGAAGGTTTTAGCAGAACATCCTGAAGTCTTTCTCAGAGTTGTGGGAGATGAAAACTAGTGGAAGGAAGATGAAGAAGATGATGACCCAAAAGATGACCCTGAAACTGAAACAAGGATTGGAACGGAACGATGAGAATCAGCTGAAGCTGGGGAATAAAATGGACTTTGGAAGTTGAAGAATGAAGACCTGAGAGTTCGTGGGAAAACCCCAAAGACTTTTGTATTGCAGAATGTTCTGTAGAATCATAGATACAGAAGGTGTTTTTTGTCAGCCACGGCCACTCCCTGAGGTGCTGGCCCAGCTCTGAGTTGTTAATAAAACCAGCCTGGAGATACCCACAGCCTGGAGAAATTCTTTAACACCCTGCGAGGTGGGAGATGTTCCATGGTGATGTTGGATGACCTGTGCCCATTGGCTCCCAGTGCCAAGCTCCCTCCCCTGGGTCATGCACGGTCCTGCTGGCGCTGGGGACAGCTTTGTGTCCCCATCTCCGTGGGGACAGCCCAGCGCAGCAGCCTGGGGTGGGGGGGACACTCAGCTCTACATCCAACATCTCACCCCTCCCTGTGCCCGGCAGCGTGGAGCTGGAGCCCCGCTCACCCTGCTCTCGGAGAGCCGGGGAACACAAAGCACAGCCACGCGCTGTGAATGATTTAATGCCCCATTTAGCACCAGTTCCTCTGGCCTGGCCTGACCGTCACCCTCAGGCTGAGATGAAATGCCCTGAAGTGCTTGGGGAGGAGTGGCTGGAGAGCTGCCAGTCAGAGAGGGACCTGGGGGATGATTGATAATGAGCCAGCAGTGTGCCCAGGGGGCCAAGAAGGCCAATGGCATCCTGGCTTGTATCAGCCATAGCGTGGCCAGCAGGGACAGGGAAGGGATCTCACCCCTGTGCTTGGCACTGGTGAGGCCGCCCCTCGATGAGTGGGTTCAGTTTTGGGCCCCTCACTCCAAAAAGGCCATTGAATGACTCGAGCGTGTCCAGAGAAGGGCAACGGAGCTGGTGCAGGGTCTGAAGCACAGGTGTGATGGGGAGCGTCTGAGGGAACTGGGGGGGTTTAGTGTGGAGAAGAGGAGGCTGAGGGGAGACCTCCTGGCCCTCTGCAACTGCCTGAAAGGAGGGTGCAGAGAGGGGGGATGAGTCTCTTGAGCCAAGGAACCAGCGGCAGGCCAAGAGGGAATGGCCTCAAGCTGCGCCAGGGCAGGGTCAGACTGGCTCTTAGGAAGGATTTCTTTGCAGAAGGGGTTGTTGGGCGTTGGAATGGGCTGCCCAGGGCAGGGGGGGAGTCCCCATCCCTGGAGGGGTTGAAGAGTCGGGTTGACCCAGCGCTGAGGGATCTGGTGGAGTTGGGAACGGTCAGGGTGAGGTTCATGGTTGGGCTGGAGGAGCTTCAAGGGCTTTTCCAACCCAGATGGTTCTGTGATAAGCTGGTCGGTAATACATGCCATGAGTTTGGCAGGGCTCAGCCCACTTCTCTGCATGCTGCCCTGGTCCCAGGATGCCGCTGCAGCTCAGCCGGGTGGCTGGGACAGGCAGACGGCCAAGATGGGGCCGGCGCAGCCACGTGGGCGGGTGAGCGAAAGCCTCAGCAGCACCCTCAGCCCTGCAGTTTTTGTGGGAGCAAATGATCGGGATAAC
Source organism: Strix aluco (assembly GCF_031877795.1). Classification (NCBI taxonomy): domain Eukaryota; kingdom Metazoa; phylum Chordata; class Aves; order Strigiformes; family Strigidae; genus Strix; species Strix aluco. The sequence continues at coordinate 88,411,961 of NC_133935.1, read as the reverse complement.
GTAGCTGCCTACTCTCAGGATGATTTTTTACGTAGAGAAGCCCAGAGAACATTTTTCTCTTCTAGAAATTATTTTTTCTTGCTTAAAATGACACAAACTACGCTGGACCCTGATGTTGTCCTGGGGGAGAGAAGGGGACCCCCAGGCTGCCCAGCCCCTGCGCTGCAGCCTGCAGTGGGGAGCGGGCTGCTGAGGCTGGGTTCACGCCGTGGGTGCGTGAGGCCAGTGGCCATGAGCAGTGACCCTCTGAGGCTGCCAACGGGGAAAATCCCTCACCTCAGGCTGAGCCCCTGCCCCAGTTGAAGGAAACAATCATTATTCTTCAAATAAAACCTTTTCCTCATGCTCCGTGCCAGCGATGGGCACCTTTACCCTGGAATTCAACTTCGGAACAAAAAGAACCCCAAAACTTTTTATTTAGAGCAAGGATCTGCCATGTAGCCGGGACCCGTTGGCTCTGCAAGGGCTCAAGTCAGGGTGGAGGGACCAGTGTGGGACCCGGGATGCTGGAGCTGGTCCTGGCCGTGCCGAGTTCAAGCACCACCGTGGCTCGGGGACTGCCACGCCAGGGGGGGCACAACAGCCACAGGGAGTTTTTTCCTCCTTGCCCCATCCTGCACAGTCCCAGCTCCCCAGCTCCAGAGACTCCCCAGCATGCTGGCTAGCAGAACTCCCTCCGGGCTAGTGGTTTCTCCAGAGGGGCCAGGGAAAGCTCTCATTTCACAGCGGGGTGCCCCCCGTTTCCAACAGCCCACGGCGGGGATGCAGCGTGAGCCCAGCAGGCAGGAGAAGGGTCCCCAGCTGGGTTCCGGCCCCCCCTGCCCTGCATCCCCCCGCTGAGCATCCCCCCAGCACCCGGAGCAGAGGCGTCAAAATGAGGTTTCTGCAGGGAAAAGGCACTCGGGGGCTGCTCCGAGCGAGGGGGGCTGAGCCCCGGCTCTGCTCACGATGGGTGTTAAATAATTTCAAAATGGGCAGAAGCACCCAGCACCCGCACCAGTGCCCGTGGGTGGGTGGACGGGAGTGTGGGCATCGAGCAGCACCCCCCCCCGTAGGCAGTTAATTAGCTTTTCCCAGGGTAATTTAACGGTGTTATAATTAGGGGAGGAGGAAGCTTGAAGCAGAGGGAGGGATGCTCGTCAGGGGACACAGCAGCGAAGCAGAGCGGGGACAGTGTCCCCGGGGGCTGGGACAGGGACGTGGCATTGGAGACAGTGACAAACGCTCCAGCATGACGAGGGGGTCCTCAAGGTTCTCGGCTCCCACTGCCTGACCCAGCAACGTGGTTGGGGTCCTGGCCCCCACAAGCCACCGGAGGCCAGTGAGGAAGAGGCCAGTAGCCAGGCAAAGCCTGGCGTGAAGCTTTTGGGCCCTGGGGGGGGACAGAAGCAGGTGGGAGGGGACAGTCTGGGGGGCTGCTGGGGGCTGTCCCTGCCATGCTGTGCCCCAGCTGAAAACACCGTCTGGGATCAGAGGGGGTCTGGGGTGGGGAAGAGGGGCTGGGGGGGCTGGGGGAGGGGCTGGGGGTGCCGTGGGACAATGGGGGTGGCCCAGGCGAAGCAGCCAGCTGGAGGATGAGGGCACAGGGACCCCATGCATGGATCCCCTTGTCTCACGGCGCTGGGGGGTGTCTCAGAGTCCCCCCCCTCCCCCGGTTGCTGTGGACCCTCAGATCCAGGGGCATCCCGGTGTGTGGAGGCAGGCGAGGGGCTCCGGTGAGCCGGTGTGGAGCGGCGGCACGGGGGGGTTCAGCGGGGCTCCGGGCAGTAGGCTGGCAGCGGGGTGCAGGGAAGCCCGGGGGGGCAGCAGGGAGAAGGGGGGGCCCTCCAGGGGCTGCCAGGGAGCCAGAGGGGGGCTGCCACCGGGGGCCAGGCCTGCGGGATGGAAACGGGGCTCAGGCAGCGCAAGGGGAGGGGGAGCATCACCCTCACCCCCAGCCCTGCTCTGCTGTGGGGCCGGGGACACCCACCCCATCGCTGCTGGGAACAGGTGGAAGGGGGGACCGGCCCCCCACACCCTCCAGCACCCCGTGGGGTGCCACAGCCTGCCGCCAGCCCCCACCTGGGGGTCCCAGCTCCCCTCCCAGCCCTTTTACCACAGCAAGTGTCATCCCAAGAGCAGGGGCCAGAGGTGCAGAGGTGCAGCGGGGACGGGGGGCCAGGGTGGGTGGTGAGGCTGTGGCCATGACCGTGGCCGTGACCGTGGCCACTGAGAGGCTGCGTCGAGCCAGCGGTGGTGGTAAGGAGGTGCTGTGCAGGGAGCAGAGAGCGGGATGTCACCGGGCATCCGTGGGGAGGCTTTGGGACCAGGGTACCCCAGAGGGGACCTCCGCAGTGTCACCCTCCGGGGCGGCTTCAGAAACGGCTCCCTGAGAGCTCCGAGCTCTGGGTGCCGACGAGGGGTCCCCATCGCCCCCGCCCCCCAGCTGGAGACCACAGGGCTGGGAGGGACCCTGGCCACCCTACCTGTGTGGAACCAGGGGCTGATGCAGAGGAGGGGCAGAAAGCCACCGCGGTCGCCACACTGGGCAGCATCCAGTCGCACCAGGAGCCTGTGTGGGGAGAGGTGGGGAGGGCACCACACTGGCTGGGGGACCGTGGGGACCCCCAGCCCTGATTTTGGGGTGGGGAGGGCTGCCTTTTAGCCGGGGGGGGTGGCTGTGTCCTCTCCCCAGCTCCCAGCAGGGCTCTGGGGCTGGAAAGCAAACCCAGGCATCCTGGTGCTCAGCACCGGATTTCAGCCGCGCTCCCTCCCAGGGTGGCCCCCGGACCCCATCCCCCTCCTCGGGCACCGTGTCCCCTCGCGCCCTGGGCTGTCACCTTCAGCGCTGGCCTCCAGCTTCGGCTTGGCCTCGCGCCTCCACTTCGCCCTTCGGTTGGAGAACCAGACCTGGGGAGGAGGGAGGGGGCTGAGGCTGCTGGCCCCCACCCTGTGGCACCCCATGGAGGGCTCGCTGCTGCTGCTGCTGGGGGGACACTGGGGTGGTCAGTGGCTGCGAGGGGACGGGGCTGCCATGAAGGGCTGGAGGTTTGCCAGAACCACAGCGGGGGCTGCCCAGAGGGACAGAGGGTGCCCTGGACGTGTGTTTGAGGGGCGCGTGACAAGGGGTGCCAGGGAGTGTGCCATGGTGTGTGCCATGGATTGTGCCACTGAGCATGCCACCAAGTGTGCCATGGATTGTGCCACGGAGTGTGTTACAAGGTGTGCCATGGTGTGTGCCACAGAGTGTGCCATGACATGTGCCAAGGAGCATGCCACGATGCATGCCATAGAGTGTGCCATGGAGCATGCCACAGTGTGTGCCACAAATTGTGCCATGGAACGTGCCAGGGAGTGTGTCACCAAGTGTGCCACGGAGCGTGCCAGGGAATGTGCCATGGATTGTGCCACAGAGTGTGTTACAAGGTGTGCCAGGGAGTGTGCCATGGAGTCTGCCATGGTGTGTGCCATGGTGTGTGCCAGGGCCATGGAATGTGCCATGGCTCTGCGGCGCTGTGCTGTCCTCCCCTGCACCCTCACCCCACCCTGGGGCTCAGAAGCGACCCCACAACCTCCCGGGCCCTGACCGGCCCCGTGGCAGAGCAGAGCCAGGGGGAGCAGAGGCCAGCAGCGGGGCCGGAGCGGTGGCGGCAGTGTGATGGGGCACACAGATGCTGTGACAGAGGTGGGGGCACAGGGGCCACTGCTGAGGAGCACCCCGAGGGTCCCACTCCCCCGGTCCCTGCTTGCCCCGTGAGACTCCGACGTGCCCTGGCAGAGCCAGTGGGTAGAAACCCCCAGGCTGGGGACAAAACCTGCTCGCGAGAGTCACCCGCCGGGTCCATTGCCCACACGAGCCAGTTCTGCTGCCGCCAGCAGCAGTGACACGGTTTAGGGGTGTCCCCACAGGCCAGGAGGGAGCCCTGTCCCCACTGTGCTGGCAGCCCCAAGCCCAGCACCCCGTCTGGGATGCTTTGGCTGACAGGATGAGGCCAGAGAGCGGCAGTGTGGTGGGTCTCCTCTTACCCTGATGGTCGTGTCGGGGAGTTGGGTGGCCATGGCCAGTCTCTCCCGGGTGACGGTGTCCGGGTACTGTCCCCTCTGAAACTCTGCAAGGGCGATTGGGGCAAGATCAGCCTCTTTGGGTGCAGCCACCCGCTCCGAGGTGATGCCAGGACACGCGGCTGCAGCCGGTCCATTGCCCAGGCCTCGGCCAAGGGACAGGAGCCCAGCCCGAAGGCGGCAGCTCGGGGCAGATATGCCAAACAGAATCCCAGAATCATCTGGGTTGGAAAAGCCCTTCAAGCTCCTCCAGTCCAACCATGAACCTCACCCTGACCGTTCCCAACTCCACCAGATCCCTCAGCGCTGGGTCAACCCGACTCTTCAACCCCTCCAGGGATGGGGACTCCCCCCCTGCCCTGGGCAGCCCATTCCAACGCCCAACAACCCCTTCTGCAAAGAAATCCTTCCTAAGAGCCAGTCTGACCCTGCCCTGGCGCAGCTTGAGGCCATTCCCTCTTGGCCTGCCGCTGGTTCCTTGGCTCAAGAGACTCATCCCCCCTCTCTGCACCCTCCTTTCAGGGAGTTGCAGAGGGCCAGGAGGTCTCCCCTCAGCCTCCTCTTCTCCACACTAAACCCCCCCAGTTCCCTCAGCCGCTCCCCATCACACCTGTGCTCCAGACCCTGCACCAGCTCCGTTGCCCTTCTCTGGACACGCTCGAGTCATTCAATGGCCTTTTTGGAATCAGGGGCCCAAAACTGAACCCAGTAACACCCCAGGCCTTGGCTGGTGTCCTGATGTCCCGTGAGAGCCGCACCTTTCTCCAGAGCCTCCGACTGCTGGCTGGAGAAAACCGTCCTGGTCCTGTGCTGGGTGCTCAGTGGGAGCCGCTGGCTGGACACGGAACCCCAGGGAGGGTGCTGGGTCCCCAGTGAGATGGTGGCGACGGCACCGGCCTCGGTGGGTGAGTGGCAGCCTGGGGGACGCAGGGCAGAGGGGGCAGCAAGAGGGGATGCTGTGGGGACAGAAAGGCAGGAGGGGTGACAGGGGAGCCATGGCGGCTCGCCGGGAGGGGCTGGGGAGGCTCAGGGGGGGTCGACGAGCCCCTTTGCTTTGGAGGCACTGGGTCGGTGCGGGAGGGTGTGGAGGAGCCACGTGCGTGCATGCAGCTGGGAGGCTGGTGGTGGCACGTCTCTCCCATGGGGTGCACCCCCCCAAAACCCCAACCCTGCTTCCCAGGCCGTGCCCCCCCCCACCCCCCCCCAGCCAGGCTCACCCCGTGGCAGCGGGTCCCCCGCAAATCCCCGCTCAGCCACCAGCCGCAGGTCGCTGGGCAGGTTCCTCAGCACTCGGTTGATGGAGGAGACCTGGGCAGGGAGAGACGGGGCTGGGGGCTGTGGGCCAAAGCCCCCCCCGTTCAGAGGTGGGGGGGGAATGGAGGCCGGTGCCCCAAACCTCATCCCCGAGGCGCTCTCCTGCCGCCGCGCCCGAGCACGTGCCAGGGATTCTCTGTGCCGGGGCCGTGCCCATCTGCTCCGCCATTTGTTGATACAGGCAACCCTTTCATTTCGGTGGCTTAACAATATTTAATGTCAGGCAACCTGCACCTCGGGGCTGGAAACCGTGAGATTTATGGGGGTGGCTCTGTCAGGAGGAGGTACAGCTCTCCGCGCTGGCACCGGCAGATTGCGGTTTATTGTCTCCACCGACCCACATCTCTTGTAACAGACCCAAAGACTTTTGCCTTCCCCTCCCTGCCGTAGGTTTTGGTTCCCTTTGACAACCGGTGACCCAGAGGGGGTTGGTTGTCGCCGCATCTGTCACTGCATGCGTTAGCAGAGGGGTTTGCCCGGTGGCTGCTCTCTGCGGAGCCCCTCGCACCCTCTCAGAGCTGCTCACCACGACTCACGTATTCCCTCTTTTTCTTTTTGCTTAGGGAGTGCTCTGTCCTGCCTCCAGCAGTTCTTTGCTCCTGGGGAGGTGAGAGATTCTCACACTTCTTCAGTAAATGTGCTGGGCAGCAATGGGAAGGTCTGAACCCTCCCCCCCGGTTATCGATGATTTTCATGCAAATGCACAAGTATTGGTAACCGCTGTTTTGCATAATCACAACAGTTATTTCCAGGGATAGGTTATGAGCTTGTTTTTGCCAGATTGTCATCTAAACAGCATAAAATTGAAACCTCCTGATGGAGGTATTTTTGATTACAGAATCACCAAATCCCAGAATCATCTTGGTTGGAAAAGCCCTTGAAGCTCCTCCAGTCCAACCATGAACCTCACCCTGACCGTTCCCAACTCCACCAGATCCCTCAGCGCTGGGTCAGCCCGACTCTTCAACCCCTCCAGGGATGGGGACTCCCCCCCTGCCCTGGGCAGCCCATTCCAACGCCCAACAACCCCTTCTGCAAAGAAATCCTTCCTAAGAGCCAGTCTGACCCTGCCCTGGCGCAGCTTGAGGCCATTCCCTCTTGGCCTGCCGCTGGTTCCTTGGCTCAAGAGACTCATCCCCCCTCTCTGCACCCTCCTCTCAGGGAGTTGCAGAGGGCCATGAGGTCTCCCTTCAGCAATTAATTAGATTAAATGTAGACTAGGACTTTCAAGCTTGCAGACTTGCCATGTGGTTTAGGAAAGAGTCTAGTCAGAGCTCCCACCCCAGACTGAAGATCCCAGCCTCTGTTTTCTTGCCTGGTAGTGAAGACGCAGTCTGAATCCCAATTCGGGGTAATCCCAGAATCATTTCGGTTGGAAAAGACCTTTAAGATCGTCGAGTCCAGCCGTAAACCCAACACTGCCAAGTCCACCGCTAAACCATAGCCCTAAGTGCCGCATCTACCTGTCTTTTAAACCCCTCCCGGGATGGTGACTCAACCCCTTCCCTGGCAGCCCGTTCCAGTGCTTGACAACCCTTTTGGGGTTAACGTGTCCACAGAGATGAATTCTCTCATAAATCTAGCCATAAATATACCCGCCACTCTTATTAACCACAGACCTCCCTGCCTGCTTCTCCCTCTCACCCAGCATTCTCCCCACAGCCCCCTGCCCGCCCCAGCCGTGGGGTTGCACCCCTCCAGGCCATGCCCGGCCCCCCGTGGCTCCCCCCCACCCGTGGCTCCCCCCCCCCCCTCCCCCCGGCAGGGACTCACGCTGGGGGTCCTGTTGCCGGTGCAGACGCCCTCTGCGCGCAGCCGCCGGCGGATCTCCCAGGCGAAGAGGGAGGGTTGCTCCAGCTTCAGCTGGGCGATCCTGGCCACCACCTCGGGGGTGGCCGTGCGGGGCTTGCTGCCCCCGACAGCTTTGGGCTCCACGGCCCCCGTCCGGTAGTAGTGGCCCAGGATTTTGCTGACGCAGCCATTGGACACCTGCAGACGGGGCAGTTGGGGCTCTGTGGGAAAAGGATTTGGAGGAGAAGGAGACCCCCACAGCCCCCCGAACCAGACACACCTTGAGGCTGCGGGAGATGTCCGAGGTCCGGACGCCGCACGCCGCCAGCTCAATGATCCTTTTCCTCTTGCAGGTGGGGAGGGGGCGGCCATTCACGAAGAGCCCCCCCAGTTGGTTCACACTGCTGGGCCCTGGGGAGAGGCCAAGCGGGCAGGGATGGGGGACGGGTGTTGCTGCCAGGGGGGCTGCTGCCTGCCCGACCCTCCCCGGCTCTCCGGGAGAGCGCTGGGGCTGAGGCTTTGCAGGGTGAAGGGTGGGTGGTATTGGGGACCCCTGTGCATTGAGGGGGGGGATTTGGAGGGGGCTGGGCGGGAGGACGTGGCGCTTGGAGAAACGTGGGGCTTGTTTGCTGGGGTGTGGGTGCAGGCAGCATGCAGCAGAAGCAGGCAGGGAATGGGGGAGGGCAGCCCAGGTGATGCTGGCAGGAAAAATACCCTGTGGAGGAGCACGGGGAGAAGGAGCTTCCTCTAGGCAGGGGCAGCAGGAGAAGGCATCTGCAAAGGGAGGGGACAGGACCCTGCAGAGCCACACGTGTATCAGCTGCCAGCACTAAATTCGGGCTGTGCAGGGGACAAGCAGCTTCCTTGGGACCGGCCAGGTGCCGCCGTGGCACCTCCCTGACTCCCCCACAGACGCCGGGGCCGTCCCGGTGCAGCCGCATCGCTCACCCCGGTGTTGCATGACGAGGCCTCACGGGGCTTTGGGTGCCAAGAGGAGATGGTTGCTGTCGCCAGGCAGGATAACTCAGTGACAGTGGCCCGGGCTTGGCTGCGTCCCCTGCCCCCCTCCTGCGAGGAGAAGAAAAAGGGGGAGCGAGAAATACTGAGCAGAGGATGGAAACACTCGAGTGCATCCGACTGCTTGGGAGATCTTTGTGCTCCCGCACGGCGGATCAAAGGGACCCGGAGTTTAAAGTGGTCCCACGGCTGCAAGAGGCACTCGGGCTCAGAAGTGGTTGGGGACACACCGGGAATGCTGCCTGCGCTGCCTGTACCTACAGAGCCGTGTCCCAGCGCCTGCACGCACTCCCCTGGACACGCCACGGGGGACGGGGGGGTTTCCCCGTGCCCACCCCATTGCGGCTGAGCACTGGGGTCCTGCCGGGTGTTGGGGGGACGGGGGCAGGAGCAGAGGGGATGACAGGGTCAGGAGCTCTGGGTTTGGTTGCTTGGGCTGGCTCATGGGCCCTTTATCACCCACTTTAACGCAAGCACCCGTGCGTGGGATCGCTGCTCCCCCCTCGTGTCCTTGCCGGCAGCGCTGCCGTCTCTCGGTGTATTTATTTCAGAGGGAGGGTCTGGCCCCACGCTTCCATTGCCCCACGATAAACCCAGAGCTATAAATCCAGATTGGCCACACCGACAGCCTAATGTGGCCGAGGAGAGCTGGGCAAGCAATAACAGGGCTAACAGGAGCCCCCCCCCACTTCGGCTGGAGACACCCCACCGCTCTGACCCCTCCTCTGCCAGCTCAGCAGGTCGGGGCTGGCTCTCCCCACACGTGTGCACCCACACTCCAGGAGCGCCTGCGCTTTGCCCCATCCCCATCCCCTCTCTCTGCCCCCCACGCACCTTCCCTGGCTCTGGACCCTGAGCTAAGGCAGCCCCGTGGGTTCAGGCACCGCTGCCGTAGTGGTGGGACCCCCCCACAGAACCCAGCACCCCTGGAGCGAGCGCTGCCCCTCATTCCTGCCCCATCCTGCCCTACAGCCCTCCTGCTGCTCCCCCGGGCTCCGCGGGGTGAAGGTCACCTCCTCCCACCCCGGGGATTTACCGGTGGCCAGGGACGCGCCGGCAGCAGCTCCTGCAGGACTCCTGCGGAGACACTTGGCCAAGTCCCTGTGTCCTCTGAGACCACCTGGGACCACAACGGGGTGGGAGCAGTGATTCCTCCTGGAGAGGGTGGCCCTGGTGGGAACCGGGTCATGAGGGGGCTGGTCACCACCGGCTCGTCCCTTTGTGGCACCAGGGACACGGCGGGTTTGAGCCCCGTGGGAGTGGGAGGAAACACAGTGCAGCTCCGAGCACCAGGTGTCGGCTCGGGGTGCTGTGGGGTGCTGCAGGGTCCAGGGCAGCACCCTCCCCCGTGGAACGGAGGAGAGGGGACATTTCCACAGGGATGCTGGTGCCAGCCCTTCTCGCCGTGAAACCCCTCTCCCCTTGCTGCCTGCTCAGGCAGAACCGTGCGTGGTAATGACAGAGCCGCCCGCTGAGCCCCAGAGCTGCCGCCCAGACCGACGGCTGCAGCCAGCGCTGCCTCGCCAAAGCCCACGCAGCCAGGCTGGCACCCCCGGCTAAGCTGGGGTCTCACCTGAAACACCCCAAAAACTCCTGGATATCCCCAGTGCGGGGCTTTCCCTGCTCCCATCCCCAAATCCCACTGCAGCCGTGGCCCTGCTTCCCAGCCCCGCTTGAGAATGTTCTTGGGAGCCCCCAACCCTGATTATCAAATTCAAGAAAATAAATCCAACCACGTGAAAAGACGGGTGGAAAGCAAACGTGGGGTGCACCCGGTCTCCCTCTCCTTAAGAATGGATCTTCCTGCTCCGGGAAGGAGGGAAAAAGTGGTACCGGCCGGACGCGTGTCCCCGTGGGGGCCATCACAGCCCCCACCGGCCTTCCCCCGGCTTTGCCCCGGCCAAGAGTTTGGCTCGTGCCATGCCGGGAAGCAACGTGGGGATTTCTTCCCCCATGGAGAAACGGGGGCACTGGGGAAGGCGAGTTGGGAGCCCACAGTCCCGGTTGGGCCCTGCTGAGGGGTCTCGGGGCAGGGGGGGTGAGCGTGGTCGCTGTGCCGGCCGCGGGGATGAGGAGAGGGGCAGGGACAGGCATGTGTACGGCTGAGAGCGGTGGTGCCCGGAGGGGTGCTGGGGGGTACCTGTGGAGCCTCGAAGGAGCCGAACCAGATCGTCCTCGGGGCCAAGCGGGTGCTGCCGGGGCCGGTGTCGTGCGGGGCGGCTGACAGGGAGCAGGGTGTGATGTCACGGGGCAGGAGGAAGAGGAGGATGGGGAAGAAGAGGCGGCCCGATGGGGGATGAGCGGCCGCGCCCAGCACACGCCCGCTCTGGGGGGCTCCGTCGGGGCTTGGGGCTGGCTCAGGGCCTCTTGATGGAGCCCCCCGGGCTGGGCAGTGAGCCGGTGCCGCCGTTCCCACCGGTATGTCGGCACTAGCGGCTGGCGGAGCCGCATCCGGCCGCCCCGAGCATCCCCGGTAACCCTCGATGGAGCCTCCCCGGGGGGCTTCGCTCTTGCATCTCCCCCAGAGCAAACAGGGACAGACAGAGCTGCCATATGGTAAAGCGCTTGGGGATTCAATCATAAATCCAGATTCGCTTTTATTACATTTATTTAATTTTTTTTTTTGGGTGTTGAGCAAATAGAAGGCGGCGCGGGGTGGCTGGGCACTGCGGGGCTGCCCCGCTGTGCAACCCCGGGGCCCGGCACAGATGGCCCCCTTCTTGGGAGATAAAAAAAAAAAAAAAAATAACCCCACGTTGTAAACCTTTCAAGTAAAATATTTGAAGAGCAAATATTGGCCAGCGCGGAGCTCTGCGCCGCGGCCCTCCGCGCCCGGCCCCGCGGGTCGTTGAGCGTTAGGAGCACCCCGCGCCGCCCCCCGCGCTCCGCGCACCCCCGCCCGCCTTTGCAAAACGCCATATGCTCCCAATTACACATTAACCACAACCCTGCGGGGCCCGGGCCCGGCCCCGGCCCCCGCCGAGCCGCCGCGCCCCCCCGCCGCCCCCCCCGGGGCGCCCCAGCAGTGTCCCCCCCCCCGCGTCCCCTCCCCGATGTGCCCTCCCGTGGGACCCGGGGACGGGCTCCCGGTGGAGCGGGGAGCGCTGGCAGCCGGGTCTGCGCCCCCCCCCCACCCCCCCACCCCCCCCGCTCCGCTCCGGCCGTCGGGGAGCCCCGACGGAGCCCCCCGGAATGGCGAGCCCCGTGCGTAACGCGGCACCGGGGAGCTGGGCGCGGGGCTCGGCCCCGGTACCGGCGGGGGGGGCCTGGCGGCGGCGGGTCGGTCCCGCCGCTCCATCCCCTCTCCGCGGGCCGGGCGGGGGGCGGGGGGGGGGTCCGGCGGGCCCGGGAGCAGCCCCCCGGGGCTGTGCGCACCGGGCAGGGCGCGCCGGTGGCCGGCGGGGAAGCGGCGCACGGGGCCGGGGCGGCGGCGGGGAGCGGGCAGAGGGGAGAGGGCACCGCGGGCACGGGGGGAGACGGGGGGGTGAGGGGAGGAGAGGTGGGGAGGTGGAGAGATGGAGAGATGGAGAGATAGATGGAGAGATGGAGGATGGAGAGATGGAGAGGTGGAGGGATGGAGAAATGGAGAGATAGATGGAGAGGTGGAGAGATGGAGAGATGGAGAGGTGGAGAGATGGAGAGGTGGAGTGGTGGAGAGATGGAGAGATAGATGGAGAGGTGGAGAGGTGGAGGGATGGAGAAATGGAGAGATAGATGGAGAGGTGGAGAGGTGGAGGGATGGAAGATGGAGAGATGGAGAGGTGGAGAGGTGGATGGAGAGATGGGGAGATGGGGACATGGAGAGGTGGAGAGATAGATGGAGAGGTGAAGAGATGGAGATGTGGCGAGATGGAGATGTGGAAAAATGGAGAGATGGAGGATGGAGAGGTGGAGACAGAGCTATGGAGAGGCGAGAGGGTCCCCAGGCCCCCCTGTACTGGCTGTGTTTGGTGTTTGCTGCCACGTCTCCTCCCGTCCACCTTCCTCCACGCCTCGGGAAGAGCTTTTTTACAGACATTTCTGTGGGGGGAGGTGCAGCCAGCGCTGGCGCAGCACGTCAGGGCAGTCTGGGGACAGGGTCTGGGGACAGGATCTGGGGACAGGGTCTGGGACAGGGTCTGGGACAGGGTCTAGGACAGGGTCTGGGGATGAAGCCGGGTGGAAAGTGGGGGGTCCAGCCTCTCAGCCTCTCCTCTCCTGCCTTCCCCTGGGCCAGGCCCTGAGGGTGCGCGGGGGCCCTGGGTCAGGCTCTGTGCGTCCCCAGCTCCAGGACCCCAACGCTGATCCCAGGACCTCACCTGTGGGTTGGATCTGGGTTCACGGATTTGTGGAGCACCCCAGGGGCAGGATGGGGGTGCTGAGCATCCTGGGGGTAGGATGGGGGTACTGAGCAACCCAGGGGCAGGATAGGGGTGCTGAGAACCCTAGGGACAGGATGGGGGTGCTGAGCAACCCAGGGGCAAGATGGGGGTGCTAGGCTGCCTGTGTTGTCAGCTGGTGGCACATGGTGGTACTGGCCCAGTGGCCCAGGGACCTCGCTGGCCATTCACCTCCTGACTGTGTGTGCCACCACATACCGCAGCGGCTGGTGGCACCTGAGTTTCCCCTCTGACCAGCTTCTGATGGTTCCAGCTGCCAGGAGAGCTCTGTCTCTGCAACCCAGGGGTCCCAGGGCTGCAGCCACCGGCCAGCCCCGGCTGAGAGGACAGTAGCCCCTTCCCCAGTGTCACTCTGGGCCTTTCTGCAGGGAGGAGGGACAGGGGTGGGTGCAGGATGGGACCGGGCACAGCAACGAGTGTGCGGGGGCTGGTCAGCATCGGGGCAGGGCTGAGACCTGTGGGGGAGAGAGGGGGCCGGGGGGATTTGCTGCTGCTTCTCTCCATGTGTGAGCATGGCCATGAGCATGGTGTGAGGGTGGCATGAGCATGGCATGAGTGTGGCTGAGCATGGCCATGAACATGGTGTGAGCATGGCATGAGCGTGGCGTGAGTGTGGTATGAGCCTGGCCATGAGCCTGCCCGTGAGCATGGCATTAACATGGCATGAATGTGGCATGAGCGTGGCTATGAGCGTGGCGTGAGCATGGCCCTGAGTGTGGCATGAACATGGCGTGAGCATGGCATGAGCGTAGCATGAACGTGGCCATGAGCGTGGTGTGAGTGTGGCATGAGCGTGGCCATGAGCATGGCATGGGCGTGGTGTGAGCATGGCATGACAGTGTCCATGAGCATGGCCGTGAGCATGGCATGAACATGGCATGAGGGTAGCATGAGCATAGCCATGAGCATGGCATGAGCATGGCGTGAGTATGGCCATGAGAGTGTTCGTGAGCATGCCCGTGAGCATGGCATGAGTGTGGCATGAGTGTGGCCATGAGCATGGTGTGAGCATGGCCATGAGTGTGGCATTAGCATGGCATGAGGATGGCATGAGCAGATGTAGGAGTCTGGGCCGCGCTGGGAGAAAGTTAGTGCAGACAGAAGAATGCAAGGACGAAGACAAGGCCAGCAAAATAAGGCTGGCAAAAACACACAAGACAGCAGATAAGTGAGAAACACCTGTGGTCAGCAAAAGCACACAAGTCTGAGCAAAACAGGGTATGAGATAAGGGAGTTTTGGCAAGTTTTGGGCTTCACGTGCTAATTGCAATTAACCAATGCAAATGCTTGTAGAGGCGCGTGAACAGCGCGTGTAGATGACCTGTAGCCTATTAGAAGATAGATGAGTGCGTGTACGGAACTTAGTAGAGTATAAATGTAACCAGAAAAGGAATAGAACAACAAGAATGATAGGACAATAATATATAATAAAAAAGATGGACGACCTGATCATCACATTGGTGTTGCATCGTTTTTGTTCCCGCACGGAGAAATAAGGACCCTGGCTAATGGTGACTCCGACAAGCATAGCATGAACGTGGCTGTGAGTGTGGCATGTGTGTGGTCATGAGCATGGCATGACTGTGGCATGAGCCTGGCCATGAGCATGCCTGTGAGCATGGCATGAACATGGCATGAGCGTGGCATGAACATGGCATGAGCATGGCCATGAGTGTGGCACGAGCCCGGCATGAGCATGACCATGAGCATGGCGTGAGTGTAGCATGAATGTGGCTGTGAGCGTGGCATGAGTGTGGTGTGAGCATGGCACGAGTGTGGCATGAGCATGGCCATGACAGTGTCCATGAGTGTGCCCATGAACATGGCCGTGAGCGTGGCGTGAGTGTGAGCGTGGCGAGGCTCCCCTTGTGCCCAGGGAACACCCTGTCCCTTGCAGACAAGTATTGCAGAGATTTAGGGTGAGCTGTGCCCAGGGTGCTGCTTACTGCGAGGGACAGAGGGAGGGCGAGGGAAGGGAAGGCAGAGACGAAGGCAGGCAGGCAGGCAGGCAGATGTAGGAAACCCAGGAGAGAGGATATTGCTGGGTATTTTCACACCCTGTAAGCAGTGGCACAATATTCTGGGCCTCCCTCGGCCGGAGGCTCCATCCCAGCCGGTGCTCAGACCCCCAGAGCAGCGGCTGCTCAGGTCTCCAAAATGCCCTGAGGAGCCCCCGGAACCTCGGGGCTCAGTGCCCTGGACACCCCCCAGCCTCCCGCTGCGGGGCTGGGCAGCTGGGGCCCAGTGGTGCTGGGGGTGGGCCCTGCTCTCCGGCAAAGGAATGCGTCCAAATACAATGAAAACCAGAAAATTAAGCACCTGGCTCCAGGAAAAGCATCCCTTTGCCAGGGATACATTTTTCCCCCTTCTCTGATAACAGGCAATTTTCCACCCGGAACATTTGCCCCGAGTGGAGGTTTTGGCGTGGCAGGCTCCTGGTGCTGTTTCTGAAGATGCCCAGAGGTGGCTGGCAGGGCCACCAGTGAGGTAGCCACCCTCTGGGGCAGAGGAGGGGTCATTTTGGCTTTCTCACAGTCACGCCCCATCCTTGCAAGCGGCTGCACCCCACTTCCCCCCAGGGCCCTGAGGTGAAAGAGCAGCTCCAGGTCTGAGCTGCTCCAGGCAAGTGGATCCATCATCTTTGTCTTCATCTTCGTCTTCGTCTTCATCTCCTTTTCAAAGCAGATTTCAGGACTGCTGATAGACACCTGCGATGATACAGGTGATCGGATTTCTGCAAGACATTTGGCTTAGTACAGCACGATGGTTTGCTTAAAACCTCTTGTTACGTGAAATTAAGTGAGCGCATGAGAAGCTGGCTCCTGACTGACAGGAAAGGTGGTTCACAGAATCATGGAATCATCTGGGTTGGAAAAGCCCTTAAAGCTCCTCCAGTCCAACCATGAACCTCACCCTGACCGTTCCCAACTCCACCAGATCCCTCAGCGCTGGGTCAACCCGACTCTTCAACCCCTCCAGGGATGGGGACTCCCCCCCTGCCCTGGGCAGCCCATTCCAACGCCCAACAACCCCTTCTGCAAAGAAATCCTTCCTAAGAGCCAGTCTGACCCTGCCCTGGCGCAGCCTGAGGCCATTCCCTCTTGGCCTGCCGCTGGTTCCTTGGCTCAAGAGACTCATCCCCCCTCTCTGCACCCTCCTTTCAGGCAGTTGCAGAGGGCCAGGAGGTCTCCCCTCAGCCTCCTCTTCTCCACACTAAACCCCCCCAGTTCCCTCAGCCGCTCCCCATCACACCTGTGCTCCAGACCCTGCACCAGCTCCGTTGCCCTTCTCTGGACACGCTCGAGTCATTCAATGGCCTTTTTGGAGTGAGGGGCCCAAAACTGAACCCAGTTCGTGGGGAGCCAGCCCGCAGCAGAGTGGCACAGCACAACCCAGGGGACCGTCCGCAGCCACCGGCTTCGCATTTTCTGAGCGGTGCCATTTCCAGGCAGCCCGTGTGGCAAAGGGGGAGAGGACGGGTGAGTGCAACCAGGACTGGGGCTACCACTGACCTCCCTGGGGCAGGGGACATCTGGAGAAGCAGAACCAAGGGTCACCCCATAGCCTGAGCTCTCGGGACAGTCAAGAGCTCTGACGAGCCTTCGTTAGCCCATAATAGCAATCAGAGATAATTGCAGGTGGCTGGGCATTGCTGAGCTCTCCCTACCCACAGAGACTCCTCTGGGCTGCTGCCAGTTGGATTTGGGGAGTTTAACAGGAGGATGCTCAGGAGTTGGAGCACGGGGCCGGGGGGAAAGTGGGAGCCACTTGAGGACGTGCTCCCTCCTCCCACCGTGTGTCCCGTGCTGTGCCAGTGGGAGGAACGAGGGCAGACACCCTGCTGTTAAAGAATTTCTCCAGGCTGTGGGTATCTCCAGGCTGGTTTTATTAACAACTCAGAGCTGGGCCAGCACCTCAGGGAGTGGCCGTGGCTGACAAAAAACACCTTCTGTATCTGTGATTCTACAGAACATTCTGCAATACAAAAGTCTTTGGTGTTTTCCCACGAACTCTCAACTCTTCATTCTTCATCAACTTCCAAAGTCCATTTTATTCCCCAGCTTCAGCTGATTCTCATCGTTCCGTTCCAATCCTTGTTTCAGTTTCAGGGTCATCTTTTGGGTCATCATCTTCTTCATCTTCCTTCCACTAGTTTTCATCTCCCACAACTCTGAGAAAGACTTCAGGATGTTCTGCTAAAACCTTCAGTAGAGAGGGCGGTTTCTAGATACTAAATTCTCTTGATGCGGCAAAACACCTGCGTTTAGTCAATTAATCCTCCTTTGTTAAAACTGTCGCTATGGATCAGCTTGACGGGGTTTTAAACCAGCCTTGGGCTGGGACTACCCAAGCCGCAGGCTAAGGACACTTTTCAGGCCTGTGGAGCAGCGTTCTGGTTTCCTTACAAGATCGCTCAGCCCTGAACACATTTCACTGGGCCTTAAAATCTCTTTCAAATATACCAGAGGATATATTGAAAATCCTTCTACACCTGCCTGGCACGGCTGCGGTGCGGGGCTGAGCAGAGGGACCAGTTCCCTTCCCCAGATCCCATCCTTGATCCCACCAGAGGTGTCCGGAAGGTTTTTCCTCCTTTGGGAGCTGGCAGTGGGCTGGAGACAGCCTCAGTCCAGGGAGGGGGTGATGAGCAGCTTCCCTGCCTGGGCACAGGAGTGATGCTCGTCAGCACTAATGAGCCAGAGCCGGGGGGAGCCGCAGCCCATCGGCCCCCGCACTGGGAGGTCCGTGCTGGAGTCAGGTCCCTGGGCTCGCAGCGAGGAAACGGGAACGTGCCGGGATTTGGGCTCGTGGAGCATGCGGTTAACTTGAGAATTAATTCCCACCCCTGTCAAGAGGTCGTTAAGGTGCTCGACACCCAGTTACTGGTTCTCCCCCTCCTCACACCGGCTGAGAGCCACCTCCATGGTCACAGGGGTCATGGCCGGGATGGGCCGAGAGTCACCCACCACGGGGGGTGCTCTCTGGCCAGCCAGGGTGGTGGCACCAGCAGGATCCTGTGCTGGGATGCTCCGGGATGGGGCTGAGGGGCAGGAGGGGGAAGTGCAGCTCCCCTGGGATGGCTGGGCCATGGGGGACCTTGCAGGGGGACGACGGGGCCATGGGGGACCTTGAGCCACCACCGGGCATTTCCAGGAGGAGATGAGGGCGGACTGGAAAGCTCTAATGGGGGAAGTAGCTGATGCCTGGCTGCGTTGATGGGTTTGCCCGGGAAATTGGTGCAGTTCAGGGTCATCCCGGGGGGTCAGCACAGGGCCCCTGGCACTGCTGGGGGTGGGGGGAGACCCCATTTAACCAGCAGCAGAGCGGTCTTTGCCTGCACGATTCTGACTAGAGCCGGGGACGTGCCCACAGCCTCGTCCTGCAGTACAGGGGATGCGTTTCAGCCCACCAACGCGCCTGCCTAGGAGGCTGCAAACCCCTGGGGCTCCTTGGGGAGCTCACGCCCTCTGCCCACCCCAGCCAGGTCCCTTCTGACACCCTGGGATTGCAGCAATGTGCCCAGCCCAGGCACTGCCGGGGTCCCCGGGGGGCTCAGCCAGGGTCTGCAGGAGCTCGGGGGCAGCGACTGGCCCCTTCCCGCAGCCTCGTGTCCCGGCACCCGCAGTGCCGAGCTGCTGTGCCGGCAACTGGCTGGCACCACCGCCCCGGGGCTCGGCCACCTCTCGGCCGCCTCCACCCCAATTACTTGCAAAATGTATTGCTCCGTGTTGTATTAAAACGTCAGCGCTTGACACAAAATATTTATGGGCTCTGCGCCGAAAAACAGCCCGGGCGCTCCCCTGGCACGCGAAGGACGTGGTGACGGCACCGTGGCCGGGGCAGCGGTGTAGGGCAGGGGTCTCGCACGGCCTGCGGCTGGGTTGGGGTGGCCGAGCAGGAGTGACGAGGGTGGGTCCCTTCCTGGGGACCCCAATTCCCACCCAGGCTGAGTACTGGTGATAGTGGGAGACCCTGCAGCGATGGACGGGGCCTCAAATCCCACCGTGGTACCGAAGCTGGGCGCTGCGGCAGGTCGAGGTCGATTCGGTTACCCCAGAGCGATCCCCCCGGCACGGAGAGGAGCTTTCCCCTCCTCTTCATAGCCCCTTTCTACATGTCTGAGGCTGTTTTGCATCTTTCTGGGCTTTTTCTCTGCAGCAGGCGACCCTGCTCCTTGCCAAGCACTGGGGATGGCTGGAAAAAAATCCTTTCTTTTCTCCTGCAGAAAGCACACGTGAAAAGTTAAAAGCCCAGATGACTCAGCCAACCAAGAAAACCTACTTTATCTAAGCATTTCCACCTACATTTTAACTTTCTTTTCGATCAAAAAGATGATTATTAAAATATTCTGGCTAAAAGAGGCAATCTCAGGGCTTGAAGACGCCCTCTCGGGAGCTGGAAGTGGAGGTGGGACGCAGCTGCAAGCCGGGACAGCGGCACGGCGAGGAGTGGGCCCAGGAATCCTGTAAATCGGGGTAACAGAGGAGATGATTTCCTGCCCTTCGTGCACAAGCTCTTGCCCAGATGCTCGCGAATCACGGTGAAAAGTATTAAAAAGGAAAAGGGGAGAAGAACAAGGAAATAACTTATCGTAGAATGAACTGGAGCAAGAAAATTAAAAGCGGTGGAGGGTTGCGGCAGGCAAGGAGCGAGCTGGGAGGAGGATCCCTCCCATACTGGCCTGACCCCGGGTGGGAGATTTCAGCAAGGGCAGTGTGGTTTTGGGGTGAAACCCCGAGAGTGGGACCCCAGGGACACCCCGGCCGAGGGGCCAAAGGCTGCGCCGGCGCCACGTGTAGGACACAAACCCTCCGGGAAAGGAATATAATTAACACGAAGGTTGCAAAACATGCCCCGACCCAGCGGTGTCGGTGCATCCCTACGTGACCACTCAAAAAGAGGATTTTCCTTTTCCGCCACCCTCAAAGGGCTCCGTCATGGGCTGGCAGAGGTGAGCAGCGGCTGCAGCAGCGTGCGAGGAGCCCGGCACCACGGTGAGGGACACGCCACGGGGCTGCTGCCAAACGCTGCAACGTCTCCGGCCAGGTGAGCATCTCCAAATCGCCCCCCAAACGTGTCGGTCTGTGAGGCACCAGCTGGATGGTCGCTTGCCCAAGCCACCAGCTTGGATGCCTGCGGTAGCATGGCACGCCGGGGTGGAGCAGGAGCGATCCCAGACCTCAGCTCTGAACTTGCCGGTTGAACAGGAGCCAGCACTGTGCCCAGGTGGCCAAGAAGGCCAATGGCATCCTGGCTTGTATCAGCAATAGCGTGGCCAGCAGGGACAGGGAAGGGATCTCACCCCTGTGCTGGGCACTGGTGAGGCCGCCCCTCGATGAGTGGGTTCAGTTTTGGGCCCCTCACTCCAAAAAGGCCATTGAATGACTCGAGGGTGTCCAGAGAAGGGCAATGGAGCTGGTGCAGGGTCTGGAGCACAGGTGTGATGGGGAGCGGCTGAGGGAACTGGGGGGGTTTAGTGTGGAGAAGAGGAGGCTGAGGGGAGACCTCCTGGCCCTCTGCAACTGCCTGAAAGGAGGGTGCAGAGAGGGGGGATGAGTCTCTTGAGCCAAGGAACCAGCGGCAGGCCAAGAGGGAATGGCCTCAAGCTGCGCCAGGGCAGGGTCAGACTGGCTCTTAGGAAGGATTTCTTTGCAGAAGGGGTTGTTGGGCGTTGGAATGGGCTGCCCAGGGCAGGGGGGGAGTCCCCATCCCTGGAGGGCTTGAAGAGTCGGGTTGACCCAGCGCTGAGGGATCTGGTGGAGTTGGGAACGGTCAGGGTGAGGTTCATGGTTGGGCTGGAGGAGCTTTAAGGGCTTTTCCAACCTGGATGATTCTGGCATTCTGCGCTGGCTCCCTAGGCCCCTCTGCTCCGGACGGGGGATTTTGGGGTGTTTTGGAGTCACCTCAAGATCTGTACCCACAGCCCCAACGTCCCCAGTGGGACATCACCCTGCAGCCACAGCCGGACTTCGTGTCCCCGCTGCCGGGCCATGGTGATGGAGGGTGACCTTGGGGGGTTGATGCTGTGGGGAACACAGTGTCCCCGGTCACCTCATGGGACGTGGCTGTCACTGGCCGCAGGCACTGCAGCCTCCTGGTAGGGTTGGGGTGTCCGTGGGGCAGCAGAACCCCCTGTGGGGGGGTGGCCTTGGGGAGGGGGGGTGCAGGGTGCGAGCCACGAGGCTACTGGGTGGCCCGTGCTCACAGCTGACCCACCCCAAAACTGGCCAAAAGCTGCAGGGGTGCAAGTGGGGACCCCGTTTTCCTCCTTTTTGCCCCCAGAACTGCTGGTTGGGAGATGGCAGGAGTGGCCGGGGCCATGTACTGTGCTGGGAGCCTCTGGTAGCCCCGTGGCTCTTCCTTGGCACGGGGCGGGGGGGGGAGAGGCACCGGGGGGCGACCCTGCACCCTCCGAGCGCAGCTGGTGGTACTGGGGGAGGGACCCTGGGGGGACAGAGCTGCTGCTGGGGAAGGTGAGGGGGGAGGCAGCACAGGGAGCCCATTCCCCCCTAATATATGGGGGGACACCCCTCCCCAAACTCCCCCCCGTGCCAAGTGGGGTCATGCCGGGGGATTCCGCTTCCCCTGACCCCCCCACGGGGCCGTGCTGGGCGTCCCCGCTTCCCAGTCCCCCCATGGGATGTGCTCGGGGATCCCCCAACCCCCCCATGGGGCTGTGCTGGGGGTCCCCTTCCCCTGACCCGCCCCGTGGGGCTGTGCTGGGGTCCCCTTCCCCTGACCCCCCCGTGGGGCTGTGCTGGCGTCCCCTTCCCCCCGTGGGGTGCCACCTGGTGCCCTTTTCCCCCGCCGGGGGCCGGGGGTTGGGCTGCGGGGGTCGGATCCCGCCGGTGCTCGGCGCTGCCCGCCCGCGGGCCGGGCGGTGACGCGAGGGGGCGTGTCCCCGCCAGGCCCCGCCCCCGGCGCGGGGGAGGCCACGCGGGAGCCCGGGCGCCCCTTTGCCGACGTGTCCCTGGCGCCGCGTGCCCCGGAAGTCCCGCCCCCTTCCCGCGGGGCGGGAGGGCGGGCCGCGGGGCGGGGCCTCCTCGTGACGTCACCGCCGCGGCGGCCTCTCGAGCCGGTGCTGCGGCGCCGAGCGCCGCCATTGGCCGGGACGCGGCGGGGCGGGGCGGAGCCAGCGGCGGGGCCGGCTTCCCGTTGGCCGTCGGCCTGAGCGGAGGGGCGGGGCGTAGGGGAGGCCACGCCTCCTTTCCGCTCGGCTCCGCCCCGCCCCGCGGCTCCTTCCGCGCTCGCCCCGGGCCCCGTCTGCTGCCTCCGCGTTCGCCCCGTCCGCTGCCTCCCCCCGCCCCGCCATGGCCTCCGCGGCCGCCCCCGGGCAGGGCGGCTCCGCGCCGCCCCTCGCCGTCCAGCGCGGCATCGTCAAGATGGTAAGGGCTCCCCGCGGGCCTCGCGCGCCCGCCGGCCCGGCCCGGGGCCGCGGCCCCCTCCGCTGCCCACGACCCCTCCCCCCGCTTCCCTCAGGCCCTCCGGTGCCCAGGACCCCCCTCCCGCACTCCCCTCCCGGTAACCGGCACCCCCCCGCCTCCTGCAGCCCCCTACAGTGCTCGGAACCCCCCCTCTGCTCCCCACCTCCCCTCCGGTAACCGGGCTTTCTCCCCCCATGCAACCTCCTCCGGTGCCCGGGCCCCCCCTCTCCGCTCCCCTCCTCGCCTCTCGCTCTGCCCCCAGGCCGCGGCCTTCCCCCTTTCCCCCCCCCCCCCCCCCCCCCCCGCATCTTCCGGTGCCCTCGGGTCCCTTCCCGCGGCTCCCGGTGCTGCCGGTTCCCCGGTGCTGTTCTGCAACCCCTTTTTCTCTTTTTCTCCCCCCCCTCTCCCGCCAGCCTGGGGACCCCTCACTGCGTCCCGGGACATCCCTCCACCCCCAGGTTGGGGGGTGCTGGCGGGGCTGTGCCCACACACCCCCCCACCGTGTCCTGGGGCCGGGGACAAGGCTGGCCCGAGGGGGGCTACACCGCCCCCCGCCCCCCCACACCCCGGCTGGGACGGGGCAGGAAAAGCTTTTGGGTCCCCCCCCACGTGCCCGTGGGCCAGGAGCTGGTGGTCCCGCTCAGCTGGCAGCCCAGAGGAAGTTTGGGCTTCCCCGGTGGTGTGAGCAGCAGCCCCGTGGCCCCCCGCCATCCCACACCCCTCGGGGTGCCCCACCTGCTCCTCTCCCTCCTCTTCCTCCCGTGCCAGCGGTGTCCCCACGGGAAGGAGGGGTGGGACAGGGTCCCCGAGCCCCCCCCTTGTCATGTCCCCACGTGTGCCGGCAGCAGAGACCTGCAGGGCGAAGGTCGGGTCCTGGCAGCAGCCGCTGGGATCGGGCCTGGCACTGTGTCCCGCTCCCCGGCGGTTTGGGGACACCGGCGGTTTGGGGACACTGCCCTCCCCACACTTCAGCTCGCCGATGGCATGGGGAGCCCTTCCCGCTGTCTTGTCCCCAACAAACAGATTTTTGGGGTGCTCAGGGAAAAACCTCCCCCGGCCTGGCTGTGTCCGAGGGGCTGCGGGTCCGGAGTGTGATATTTTTTTTTTATTTTTGGAGGTGGGACGGTTGGGTTCCGCTGGAGGCAGCCGTGCGTGACAGGCACCCGCTGCCCCGTGCCTGGGTGCTGTGGGATTGCTGCCCCTTTTTCTAGGGCACCCAGCCCAAAATCCCTGCGCAGGGGGGCACCCCGGAGGGGTGGGGGTCCCTGGCTCTCCGCGGTGGCTGCTCTGCTTCGTGATGGGGCCAGGAGCCGCTGGGACCAGCTGGGGTGGTGCCGCCTGCGGGCTCCGCTGCCGTTCCCATCGCAACTTTCTGAACTGGGAAGTTTTGGGGTTTGTTTTTTTATGCTTTCCCTGAAATCACAGTGGGGAAGTTTGGGAGCAGGGAGGGGGCTCGTCCTGGCGCAGCGGAGCAGCATGAGGGGGGAGAAGCGGGAGCCAGGGGAGAGGCCCCGGGAGCCTGACTGAGGGGTGGGATGGGGTGTCAGTGGGCTCCTTTTGGGGGGCTGGGGGAGCACACGGAGAGGTGCAGTGTGGCACGGGGTGCCCCCTGCTCTGGGGCTGACCCAGGGCCGCGCGTTGGTGAGTCTCTAGGCGAATAGAGAGAGGCGGGTGGGTGGCTGGGTCCCTGCCCTGGCTCCTCGCCACTGGCTGTTCCCTTTCCGTGCCCCGGACACTGGCTGTGCCGGTGGGACCATGGTGCCATCGCCTCCCGCACTCCGGGGACGTCTCGGCAGCAGGAGCCTGGCCCGTCCAACCCGTGTCCCTGGGCCATGGCCTGGACTCAGCCTGCCCTAAGTACAGCTTTCGCAGCCTGGTTTAAGCCTGGTTTAAGCCCAGCTTGCTCTGACCAGAGCATGTGGCAGGGCTGATGGGTGCCCATGGTCAGGGACACGGGGGGTGACGATGTGGCTGCTCCACGGGCAGGGACACGGGGTGGGGGGTGACATTGTGGCCACTCCACGGGCAGGGACACGGGGTGGGGGGTGACATTGTGGCCACTCCACGGGCAGGGACACGGGGAGGTTGACAGTGTGACTGCTTCACAGGCAGGGACACAGGGGGTGATGATGTGGACGCTCTATGGGCAGCGACGCGGGGTGGAGGGTGACGATGTGGCTGATCCAGCGACAGGGACACGGGGTGGGGGGTGACAGTGTGGCCACTCCACAGGCAGGGACGTGGGGGGTGACATTGTGGCCACTCCAGGGGCAGGGACACAGGGCAGGGGGTGATGATGTGGCTGCCCCAGGGACAGGAACGCAGGGGGGTGACAATGTGGCTGCTCTACGAGCAGGGACGTGGGGCGGGGGCTTATGTTGTGGTCACTCCAGGGATAGGGACACGGGGCAGGGGATGATGATGTGGCTGCCCCAGGGACAGGGACACAGGGGGATGATGATGTGGCTGCTCCACAGGTAAGGACACGGGGTGGGGGTTGATGATGTGGCTGCTCCACAAGCAGGGACACAGTGGGGTGACAATGTGCCCACCCCAAAGCACCGCACGCACCTGCAGAGCACGGAGCAGCTCCGTTAACGAACCTGTCCCTGTCCCCAGACCCAGGGTTTGTCTTGTTAATTGGATAAAACAGTTACAGCACCCGCCTTGTTTCCCTGTGCCCTATGAATTAAAGATTGAGGTTAATTACAGCGATGAAACCTCTCAGTCCTTAAGCATCAAGCACAGAGCCTTTGCCGGGGGATCACTGCGTGTGGCTCGGGTTTAATTTGAAGCTCGATTCCCTGCAGCTCGTGCTGTGGGCCCGGGCAGGGGATGGCACGGGGCGGCCAGACCCTCGGCGTCGGCACGGTGGGACTCGTTTTGGTGAGGCTCGGCGCGAGCCGGTGTCCCTGGCACCGGGTTGGGCTGGCTCCTGTGCCAGGGTACTAGTCCTCTGGCTTCGGGATGCGCCGTGCGTGTGGCCGTGGGGACTTTGGGTCGGCGACGAGCCAAGGCACACACTGAAATCCAAGCCGGAGGTTTTCTTCGGCGGCATCAATCCCTGCGTGCTGGGAGCCAGCGCCGATTAAAACGGGAGGAGGGTGATCCCCGGCGTGCTCGTTCTGCCTGGCCGGGAGCCTGGCTCCATGGCTCTGCCGTTGCTTGGGGTCTGGTACAGGGATGACTGGGGGTTCCTGCAGGGCAGGGGGGTGTTGGAATGAGTGAGGTGTGAGGAGGAGAGGTCTAGTTTGGGTCTCTTTGTTATTTTCTTGGGGATTCTCCAGCAGTTTTCTCCATACAGGTTTATTTGTCTGACCTTGATGACTTGGCTGAGGTTACCACCCATGGGTGCGGGCTGCGGCCGGCCGGCACTGGTGCCTGCAGCCCCAGCGGGTAGGATCCCCCGGTAAAGATTTTAGCATCTCAGTGGGTAAAAGCATCTGTCCGGAGCATGGTCCTGGCTCAACCCCCCTGTAAGTCTCACCGAGGCGGTGCCGAGCGGCCCAGGCAGTTAAAGCCCTCGTGCCAAGTCCCTCCGGGCTGACCGGCTGTGGGCACGTGCCCTGGCTCGGGAGGCTGCGCTGGGGCAGCACCGGTGCCAGCTTTTCCCTGTCTGCATCCTCCTGTGCTGTGCCAGCAGCCACCCAGTGCCCCTCGGGGGACTCACAGTGCCTGCCTGAAAGTGGGGGTCTTGCTGTGGCAGTGGGGAGTGATGGGGTGCCGGAGGAGCCTTGGGAGGGTGGGATGGTGCTGCCCTGGGATGCTCCTGGCTTGGAGCACTTGGCAGCCAAAGCAGTGGGGGAAAATAGCTCGGCTGGGCTCACCGGAGTGGTCAGCACTGGGAGTAAAATCCTGATCTGCCAATTGTGCTGGAGTGAGTGCAGAGGAGGGCAACGAAGCTGGGGAAGGGCCTGGAGAATAAATCCTGTGAGGAGAGATTGAAGGAGCTGGGACTGTTCAGTGTGAGGAGGAGAAGGTGAGGGGAGACCTCATCACTCTCTGCAGCTCCCTGAAAGGACGTTGTAGAGAGGTTGGTGCTGGTCTCTTCTCCCAGGGAATTAGTGACAGAACAAGAGGGAATGGCTTTAAACTGCACCAGGGGAGGTTCAGACTGGACATGAGGGAAAATGTTTCCCAGCAAGAGTGGTCAGAGAGTGGAATAGGCTGCCCAGGGAGGGGGTGGAGTCCCCATCCCTGGGTGTGTTTAAGGGCCGTTTGGATGAGCTGTTGGGGGATGTGGGGTAGGGGAGAACTTTGTAGAGTTAGTCTGATGGTTGGACTCGGTGATCCCGAGGGGCTTTTCCAACCTGAATGATTCTGTGATTCTGTAATTCCTTGGCGTTACCCGCTGTGCTGAGCTCACCCTGCGTTCCAGCCCTGAAGGAAGGGACAGGATGTGTGCCGGGCACCGCTGTGAAGGCGCTCAGTGCGGAGCTTGGCTCCATCCCACGTCTCCGAGTGGGAAATTTGGGGCAGCTCCTGGCTCTGCGAGGCACCTGTGGTGCCTGGAAGTCTGTCTGTCCATGCAGCATCGCCTGCCTGCATGCTCAGTTCCGTCACCTCTTGCCTCCCGGCTGCTCTCCTTCGCCGGAGGCTGGGCGGGACCGCCCCCCGTAATCCCTCTGTCTCCCCGCAGGTGCTGTCGGGCTGTGCCATCATCGTCCGCGGGCAGCCCCGAGGCGGGCCGCCCCCCGAGCGCCAGATCAACCTCAGCAACATCCGTGCTGGCAACCTCGCCCGCCGCGCCGCCGCCGGCCAGCCGGATGCCAAGGATACCCCGGACGAGGTGGGTGCCTCGTGCCAGCCGTGCCACGCAGCCCCAGGGCTCCTGGGCTGAGCTGGATGGGGGTACAGACCACAGCACCCTCGGCTCGGCCGTTGCAAGAGGGGAGGGTGAATTTTTGGGGTGAATTGTCCTTCCTCACGCTGCTGCGGTCACGGGGCAGGCATCATCCACTGGCGAGGACAAGGCTTGGCTGGGCAAGGTGCCTCCAAGCTTCCCCTGCGGGGCTTTGCCTGCCTCGGAGCGTGGGAGGCAACGGGGGTGTTGCTTTGGCAGATGGGGTGCAGGCAGGGCTGCCTGTACCGGCAACGGGGAGAGGGGGGGGTTGTGTCAGAGGGAGCCCAGCCCCGGCCACCCATCCTCCCAGCCCCGGGGGTGGTGCAGAGAGCGCTGGCAGCTAATTGCTCTCCCTGGGGAGTTTGTCTTCTAAACACTGCTTCAGCCTTTAAATGTCACTCTTTTAAAAAATTACGCCTGTCAGGTTTGCTAATTGTTTATGAGCACGTCGTGTTCTCTCCTCCGGACCGCGTTCCCCACCCACCCGCTGCGGTGGAGTGGGGCTGAGCTCACCGGGGCTCCGGTGCGCTCCTGCCTCAGTACAGGGAGGTGCCAGTGGGATGCCAGAGCCTGATTCTCCTGGCCGGACACGGCCACCGTGGCCAGTCCTGCTCTGCTCCTTTGCCACGGGCACCTCCGCAGCTTTGGGCAGGAGCTGGAGGAGCCCTGACTGGTCCAGCCCTGGTGTCGCCGCAACTCCAGCCCCGCTTCCTCTATCCCAGGAGCTTCCCTGGGCTCAGCCCGGAGCACGAGGCCAGCTGGAAAACCAACTGTGACCCCTCTGCGGGGGGGACAGAGCGGGAGAGCAGAGGTGTTTCTCCTGAGGAATAATGGGGTTGATTCCTCTGCAAGTTCGTGGGCTGCCGACAGCCTCCAGTGTGGTCCCAGGCTAACACGGCGCACGCGGAGAAGAGCGCGAGTTCCCCGCAGCGGGGAGGCTCGGGGTTTTCCCCGGCTCACCCCGACTTCTTTCCCTCCAGCCCTGGGGGTTCCCGGCTCGTGAGTTCCTGCGGAAGAAGCTGATTGGGAAGGAGGTCTGCTTTACCGTGGAGTACAAGACCCCGCAGGGCCGGGAGTACGGGATGGTGTATTTGGGGAAAGGTGAGCACCAGGGGCTCCGTTGGGTACCTAAAGGGCTGTTGGGGGGTGCATGGTGGGGTTTGGGGGGTGCGCGGTGCTCGCGGAGCTGCTGTGTGAGAGGGTGGGTCGGGCTGCAGCGTCGGCAGCAGGAGGACACGTGCCCGGTTTTCCACAGAGCTCCAGGTTTTGGAGGGGAGCGATGCCCAGCAGCGGACCCGGCTGCCGGTGGGGCCGTGCAGAGCTGCGCTCTCCGGAGCTGCAGCCGCCAGTTGATGCTCTGCGGCGCCGGGTGAATTCCCCCGGGTTTCCCCTTGCCATCTTTTTCTGTTGTTCTAAATCTCTGGATCACCTCTGGTGGATTGAAATCTCCCAAAAGGAACCAGCTTTACCTGCGGCCCTGCCGGGAGCAAAGCCTGGCCTGGCTGCGAGGCCCAAATCCTGCATGAGGCCCGTGGGCAGCACCCGCCCTGGCTCACGGCCTCTGGGTGCTGGCACAGGTGGGCTCTGGCTCCGGTTAAACCCCCTCTCACAGTGAGTGGGACACTGGGCTGCGCTCTGCTGGGTGCTGCGTCTCCTCTGCCAGCAGCCCTGGCTGATTTTGGTTCCAGCCGTGCTGGTGGATGAGTTTCTGGGGTCTCACTCCCTGTGGTTAACCCCCACTCAGCCATCGCTCAGTCTGGTGAGAGTAAGGCTGAGAGAAAGCGGTTTAGGGTGGGCAACATCACTGGGCCCCTGACTCCAAAAAGGCCATTGAATGACTCGAGCGTGTCCAGAGAAGGGCAACGGAGCTGGTGCAGGGTCTGGAGCACAGGTGTGATGGGGAGCGGCTGAGGGAACTGGGGGGGTTTAGTGTGGAGAAGAGGAGGCTGAGGGGAGACCTCATGGCCCTCTGCAACTGCCTGAAAGGAGGGTGCAGAGAGGGGGGATGAGTCTCTTGAGCCAAGGACCCAGCGGCAGGCCAAGAGGGAATGGCCTCAAGCTGCGCCAGGGCAGGGTCAGACTGGCTCTTAGGAAGGATTTCTTTGCAGAAGGGGTTGTTGGGCGTTGGAATGGGCTGCCCAGGGCAGGGGGGGAGTCCCCATCCCTGGAGGGGTTGAAGAGTCGGGTTGACCCAGCGCTGAGGGATCTGGTGGAGTTGGGAACGGTCAGGGTGAGGTTCATGGTTGGACTGGAGGAGCTTCAAGGGCTTTTCCAACCCAGATGATTCTGGGATTCTGTGATTCTGCACCCTGCTGCTGGCGCTGAACCGCTCTCCTCGGCTTAGACTTCCCGCGCCCTTGGGTTTCAAGAAGGGGGACGAGGCCCACTCAGGGTGGGTGGGCTCGTGGGAAGTGGGTGCTCACTGGGGCCCAGCTTGTTCTCCAGCAGCAGCTGGATGCACCGGCTCGGTGTGGGGCAGGGGGTGCACCAAGCGAACCATGCGCCTCTGCTCACTGCAGAGCCGGGACCACCCCACAACGGGGAGGTTTGGGATACGACCAGGGAGTGGGTCGGGCTCCCTGGCAGCCTCCTCGCCCCTGGGATAAAGTTGGGGGAAGGGGGTAAGGACCAGGCGTGCGCTGGGGGCTGTAAGGAAGTTGCTGAGTTGCAGGCGTAGCTCTGGTGCAGAGTGGGAAGTCAGGTGCCCTTGGCCCCGTGTCCCTGCGGACTGAGCTGCGAGCAGCAGAGTCGACTGGAAAGGGTGAGCAGGTGCCGTGGGGTGTCCTTGTCCCCAAATCTACTCCCTGGTGGTGCTCGGAGCCTTTCCCACGGTGGAAGTGGCAGGTTGGCTCGAGCAACAAACACCCGGCACTCACTGAGCACCGCAGACGGGGCTCATCCGAGGCACGCACGGAGCAAGCAGGGTTTGCACGGGGGCCCAGGGAGGAAGGAGGTGGTCCGTGATGTTTGGTGGGGGGAGAGGGTCCCTCTGGGTCTGCGGCAGGAGGTGCTGGTGCCTCTGCGCAGGATAAGGATGAGGAAAACCCGGCGTCGCTGCTGGCTCCCCGCTCCCTGCCGCAGAGGATCAGCGGGTGCGTTTGCAGCCGCGCAGCTCCCCGGGGAGGCTGGAGCTCTCTTCTCGGAGGTTTTCAGGCTCGGTTGGACGTGCCCAGGGCCAGCGTGGCCCAAGGTGGGCAATAGCCCGGAGCCCCTTTGTTACCAGCACCTCGTCGCTGCTACGAGGGTGACCCAGGACTGGCTTCCCGTCGCTGCTGCACCCTGGCCTGTGCCAGCCAGCATGTCCCGTGTCCCTGGGAGGGGAGAAAATTTGCAAGACCCCCCTGCGGTCCTCAGTCTGTGATAAAGGGGAGCGGGGCCCTACGACCTGCCAGGATGAGCCTTGTCCCCCGAGACCACAAATAACTGGATATTGAAGTTACCTCCATGCTCATTTCTGAGCTTTGCTCGTGGGTTGGGGGACTGGGAAGCCCTTTGGGCTGGGGATCCCCTCCGGCAGAGCTGGGGGGGTGTGTAGTTTTGGGGAGCTCTCCGCTTTCCCACCCCTTCAGCAGGAAGCCTGGCAGGTCCTGACAGCCCAGTGTGCAGCAAATCAAACCTTGAAAGGGATTTTGTTGCTCAGTGACACGGCGAGGGGTGAAGTGCTCCCTTTCAGTCACCTGCAGCCTTCCTGTGTGCCACGTTAAGGACTCTTGTGCCGTGCCTCCCGCGGAGGCGTCTTCCTTATTGTTAAATCCCAGCCTGTCACGCTGCGGAGGTGAGAAATGAAGCATCAAACGTTTCCTGATGAAGTTTGTCAAGGTTTAAATACTATTAATGTGGAAACACCGTGACAGCTTCCCTGGCAGCGATGCAGCAGCTCTCTGCGGCTCCGGGCTTTTGGGGGGGCTTTTTGGGGCTGGGAGCTTGTCGTCGCTCACTGGTGGTGGCTGAGCTGGAGCGGAGGTGCTGGGGAAGGGTGGGGGTCCGGGCACCCCCTCCCCAGCCACCCCGCACTGCTGCTGGGGGCTGCGCACCCCCGCACCCTCCCTTCTGTGTGGGCAGCCGGGGGATTCTCCTTGAATTTTCCTATTTATCTGCTCTCCCCGCCTGGGTTCCCCCCCCAGACCGTGGCATTGGTCCCCCGCCTCCCTGGGGGCTCTGGCTCCTGGTAGCCACGAAGCCCCGTGTTTGTGCAGAGGAGGGATGCCGCGTGCAAGGGACCCGTCGCAGGCCTAATATTTACATTATTTTAAATAGTATATCCTCTTTTCATGGCAGCGCTGCCTTTGCTGGAAATCCAGAGAGCCCCTTTGGTGCTGGGAGGGCACTGCCTGGCCCCCCTGCAGGTGCTGAGCACGTCCCCTTCCCACGGAGATGCCCTGGGTGACAATTTTTGCAGCGCAGTAGCGTGTCAGAGCGATGTGCCACCTTCCCGCTTGCTTAGCCCTGGGCTGGGGGACGTGGTGGCCCCAGGAGAGCCCCAGGCAACCCCGCTCGACGCAGCATGAAGCCCACGTGCTGCTGGGACACCGGGCTGGTGACGGGAGCCGTTCACTCCCGGATTCCTCCGGCACTTGTTGGCTGGAATTGCGGTGGGAATGCTTTCCAGGACGGAGGCCCGCGTGCTGCTGTGGGCGCGCTGCCGGCTCGTCTCGCTGACTCCTCTCCTCCTCTCTCCGCAGACACGAGCGGCGAGAACATCGCTGAGTCCCTCGTGGCCGAAGGGCTGGCTTCCCGCCGGGAAGGGATCCGAGCCAACAAGTACGTAACTCGCCTGCGTTCCTGCCCACGCTGCGCGGCCGCGCCGATCCTCCGTGGGGATTTACCCGGAGCCGTTGGGTTCCTCGGCTTTGGCCAGGTGCCCGCCGCTGCTCCAGGGTTTCACAGGCAGCCGTGTCCCAGCGTGGTGACCCCTTGTCTTTAGGGTTGAGGTGGCGAGGGGTTGTGGGGGGCGGCCAGGTGTCTCCTTGCCGAAGCACTGGCGCTGTGGCCCCAGCTTGCAGAGCAGAAAATGATCTGAAGCTCTTGGTCGTTGGAAAAATAACACCGGGCGTGGAGTCGAGGTGCTTTAATTCACGCCGGAGAGGTGATGTTGTGATGTTCCTGCCCCTCATCCTACGTCTGGGCAGTGCGATGGTGCCAGTGCTGTCGTAGCTGATGCTCGCCCTGGCCCTGGCGTGTCCCGGAGCGAGGGAGAAGCCTGGGCTTGGCTTACGGCGTGTCGGCGTCCCCGCGCACGGCCCGGGGCAGCAGCTCCTCTGTTCCAGGGGTGCGAGCTGTTGCTGTGGCGCTGCTATAAATACTGCCGGGACGCTGTTTCCATCCCTGCGCCTGCCGGGCTGGAAACGTGCCCGTGTCGCTTCCGAAAACTCTTCCTGGCACACTTGGATGTTTTCCACCCAGTGTTTTCGGTAGCGTAAACAGGTATTTTGGAGTACGCAGAGCGCGCGTTGCCGAGGGCAGGGGTGGGGTAGTTTGTGCCCAGGCTTGCTGCCTGCCCGGGGATGCAGTCCCTGTCCCCAGCCCTTGGGGACCGAGCTCTCTGCCTGGTGCTGGTGGGCTCTGGGTGCCCTTGGCAGAGTTCAGTGCTACATACAGTATTTATCTGTGATAATATTAAATAGGAATACAGTATTTTTTATTATTAATGATTGATTTACAGTATTAGAGTTCAGGAGCTCTGCTGTGGCATGGTCGGGGACCATGGAGGGCAGCAATGTCTGGGGGATGTGCCTGCACTGGAGGGGCTGCAGAAGCCGGTGGGGTGCTGGGGCCAGGGGCACGGAGCTGCCGGGAGAGCGGGCGCAGTGCCAGCACCAGAGCCTGGCGAGGACCGGTGGTGTTTTTGGGGCGAATGGGGTTCTGCTGGAGTCGGCCCTCACCGCCCTGTCCTGGTTCTGCACCTCCCGCATCGAGGCAGAAGCCTGTGCCTGCCAGTCCGCTGGCGTTTTCTCACTGGTTTTCTCCTGCTTCCCACTGGAAATGTCCCGCTGGGGCTTGTGCCGAAGAGGGGCCACGAGCCCACGCAGAGCTGGCTGTGATGCCCCAAGGAAGCCACGCTCGCACGGCGCAGGGCCGGCTGTTAGAGACCGTGGGCTGGTGCTCGCCCAGGCGCCTCAAGGCCAGTGTGACAGGCCTTGGCTCTGATTTGAGGGGGGGTTCTCCGCTCACCCCTGCTTCCCAGCCAGCCTTCCCAGTTGGAGCCCCCTCCCCTGGCCCTACCGTGGGAACTGCTCCCAGCAGAAGGCGTTGTGTGGCCACGGAGGGCAGGGCAGCCCCACGTCGCCTCCTCGGGGAGCCCCTTGCTCCCCGCCACCTCCATGGAAGTGACTGAGGTCCTCCAGGGACTTTACAGGTGTTTCCAGACCAGCCTTGCGCTGGAGGGAAGGAAATCGGGGTGCAGGTTGGGTGCTGTCGCCCACTGTTTGTCCTGGGACAGCCCCACAGGGACCTTCTGGTGGTTTCAGGCTTGTGGGGTTCTGCCTCTCTGCTGCTTCAGCCTCCTGTGAGCGTAGCCGCTCGCCCTGACCCCCACGATGACGGGGGGAGCACAGGCAGCCCCCCCAAGCTGGGCAACGCCGCTGCCAGGAGCTCCATCCCCAGCGCGACGGGGCTGGCGTGGCACCATTAGCACAGGGCTGAGCTTCCTGCAATTAAACATCGCCCGGAGCACGGCGCCGCGTTTGCTCTCCTTGTTCAAAGGGTGCGTTAATTAACGGCTGCGTGAGGCGGCTCGTGAGGTTCCTCAGCTCCTTGTGTCGGGCGCTTCTGCGGTGAATTCAGGGTTCGTCAGGTTGCAGCTTTGCCCTGAGCTGAAGAATGCTAAAACACAAATATCCCCAAATTTGTTTAATGAGTTCTGACAGCGCTGGCCGGCGGCGCGGTGGGGGAGCTGCCGCGCTCGGCCGCTGGCGTGTGCAGAACGGGGACGGTCTGTGGTTTGGTATGTTTTTTCCACCCCTCCTCTCCCAAAACACGCTCTGCCGTGCTGGGAGTTGGGGCTGCTGTGTCTCCCTGGGGCTGCCTTTCCATCGCGGTGCCCAAAAGCCACCTCGGAAGGGGTTGTGTGGGCTAAACACCCCCCCTAGTCTATCAGAGACAGCGCTTCCAGTGGCAGGAATTCAGACACGGATGGTGCAGCCTCTGTGCTGGAGAAACTGAGTCTGATTTACTGTGTGTTGCTGTCAGCAGCACGAAGAGTTGTTCACCAGCTCGCCCAGGCAGTACCTTTTCTAGATGTGAGTGATCGAATCACTAAAACATCCAGAAAAGTGCCTGGAAAATGGATGTTCCTGGTGATAAAACACGCAGGAACCGGCAGTGTCCTGCCTGCCCTCACCCCGTCTCGTCCTGTCCTTGCAGCCCCGAGCAGAGCAGGCTGGCGGAGCTGGAGGAACAGGCCAAGAGTGCCAAAAAGGGGATGTGGAGCGAGGGGACGGGCTCCCACACCATCCGGGATCTCAAGTACACGATTGAAAACCCCCGGCACTTCGTTGACTCCATGCACCAGAAGCCAGTCAATGGTAAGTTGGCACCAGCTCTGGCCCTTGGGGTGGTCCCTGCCCTCCATCCCTGCCTGCCTGCCTGTGGCCTCGGGGGCCAGCTGCCTGTGCCGTGCTGTTCCCAGCATGCTCTCGCCGCAGAGAGCTGTTCCTGGTGCCGCAGCAGCACCAACCTCTCTGCTTTTGCTCCGCAGCCATCATAGAGCACGTCCGGGACGGCAGTGTGGTGAGAGCCCTCCTCCTCCCCGATTACTACCTGGTCACCGTCATGCTCTCGGGGATCAAGGTGAGGCTCGGCCGCTGGCAGACGCGCTCCACAGTCCTCTCTGTGGCAAGGTCCTTCTTGAATTGGCCAAGTGGAGGAGTTTCACTGAGGCCAAATGCCGGGTGCTGCCCTGGGGCCGCAACAACCCCCAGCAGCGCTGCAGGCTTGGGGGGGATTGACAATGAGCCAGCGGTGTGCCCAGGTGGCCAAGGTGGCCAATGGCGTCCTGGCTTGTATCAGCAGTAGCGTGGCCAGCAGGGACAGGGAAGGGATCTGACCCCTGTGCTCGGCACTGGTGAGGCCGCCCCTCGATGAGTGGGTTCAGTTTTGGGCCCCTCACTCCAAAAAGGCCATTGAATGACTCGAGCGTGTCCAGAGAAGGGCAACGGAGCTGGTGCAGGGTCTGGAGCACAGGTGTGATGGGGAGCGGCTGAGGGAACTGGGGGGGTTTAGTGTGGAGAAGAGGAGGCTGAGGGGAGACCTCATGGCCCTCTGCAACTGCCTGAAAGGAGGGTGCAGAGAGGGGGGATGAGTCTCTTGAGCCAAGGAACCAGCGGCAGGCCAAGAGGGAATGGCCTCAAGCTGCGCCAGGGCAGGGTCAGACTGGCTCTTAGGAAGGATTTCTTTGCAGAAGGGGTTGTTGGGCGTTGGAATGGGCTGCCCAGGGCAGGGGGGGAGTCCCCATCCCTGGAGGGGTTGAAGAGTCGGGTTGACCCAGCGCTGAGGGATCTGGTGGAGTTGGGAACGGTCAATGTTAGATTAATGCTTGGACTGGAGGAGCTTTAAGGGCTTTTCCAACCCAGATGATTCTGGGATTCTGTGAATCTGCACCCCTGTTCATCGTCCATCCTCCTTGGTGCTCTTCGGCACTGGTGCGAGCGTGCTGGGCTGGCACCAAGCCCTGCCAATGCCGGGCTGCAGAAGCAGGGGTGCAGCTGCCTTGTTGCCCGCTGTGCTGTCCTGCGTGCCCCCTCCACTCATGGGCTGGTTGTAGCCAGTGTGGGGTGTTACCATGGGAATGGGAACAGGTTTTGGTGCTGCCCAGCCCAACAGCAGCCTGAGCTCGGGGTTCTGGACACCCAGCAAGGATCTGCCAGTCATGGGGTCAGTGGTTGGCCCCACTCTGCTGGCATCAAGGTGACTGCTGGTGCGTGGGCCGCAGAGCTCGGCCACCAGCGCCGGGGGGTCCCTGTACCCCGGTTTGCTCGTGGCAAGTCAAGGTGGCGAGTCAAGGGCTGTGTCGGTGCAACACGGCACGAAAACATCGGGGTGTGCAGCCCCCCAGCCTGTCTCTGCCAGAAGCTACAGCCAAGACCTGGGGGCCTCCCCGAGGAGGTTTCCCACCCCTGTGTGGAGGTTTTAGAGGTCAGCCCGTGCTCTGACTGTCCCCCCGCCCTGTCTCTGCCGCAGTGCCCCACGTTCAAGCGGGAGGCGGATGCCCCCGAAGTCCCTGAGCCGTTTGCGGCCGAAGCCAAGTTCTTCACGGAGTCACGGCTGTTGCAGAGGGACGTGCAGATCGTCCTGGAGAGCTGCCACAACCAGAACATCCTGGGCACCATCCTGCACCCGGCGAGTGGGGCTGGCTGGGGCCGGGGGGGGGTGGGAGAGGGTCCTGGTAGGACTGTTGGTCATCACTTGCTGGAGATACTGGTTGCGAAGTCTGGGGAGGGGGGGTCTCAGGGTAGGCTGGGAGTCGTGGGCTCTTTACTGGTGGATGTGGGAGACCATGTGGCTATCGCTGGGGTGGCCTTTGCTACCTTGAGGGGCGCCAGGCGCTGTGGCCAGGCCTTGCAGGGCTCTGGGGGGGCTGAGCAGGGCGAGGGAGCTCCCCCCCTCACAGCAGGGCAGGGATGGGAGGAAGGCCAGCTCTCCTCAGGGGGGTCGGGGGCGGGAAAGGCTGCATCCCCCCACTTCCCCGGCTGAGTGGGCACTTGCTCCCCTTCCCCGCAGAATGGGAACATCACCGAGCTCTTGCTGAAGGAGGGTTTTGCCCGCTGCGTGGACTGGTCCATCGCCGTCTACACCCGCGGCGCTGACAAGCTGCGTGCGGCCGAAAGGTGAGTCCGATGCTGCGGGGTTGGGTGCTGGGGGGGGGGCTATGCTCTGAGCGGGAGACTGCAGCCCCCTCTCCCTCCGTCTGCGTGTTGGGGAGGGGTGGCTGGAGCTGTCTGGAAGAGAAGGATCTGGGGGTTCTCATTGACAAGCAGCTGAACAGGAGCCAGCAGTGTGCCCAGGGGGCCAAGAAAGCCAACGGCATCCTGGCTTGTATCAGCACTGGTGTGACCAGCAGAAGCAGGGAGGTGATAGTCCCCCTGTGCTCTGCACTGGTGAGGCCACACCTGGAGTGTTGTGTCCAGTTTTGGGCACCTCAATACGAGAGAGATCTCGAGGGGCTGGGGCGAGTGCAGAGGAGGGCAACGAAGCTGGGGAAGGGCCTGGAGAATAAATCCTGTGAGGAGAGATTGAAGGAGCTGGGACTGTTCAGTGTGAGGAGGAGAAGGTGAGGGGAGACCTCATCACTCTCTACAGCTCCCTGAAAGGACGTTGTAGAGAGGTTGGTGCTGGTCTCTTCTCCCAGGGAATTAGTGACAGAACAAGAGGGAACGGCTTTAAACTGCAACAGGGGAGGTTCAGACTGGACATGAGGAGAAAAATGTTTCCCAGCAAGAGTGGTGAGAGAGTGGAATAGGCTGCCCAGGGAGGGGGTGGAGTCCCCATCCCTGGGTGTGTTTAAGGGCCGTTTGGATGAGCTGTTGGGGGATGTGGGGTAGGGGAGAACTTTGTAGAGTGGGACTGGTGGTTGGACTCGGTGATCCCGAGGGGCTTTTCCAACCTGAAGGATTCTGGGATTCTGTGTTGGGGTACCCCTGGTGCTCTCCTGCAGGGGAGGGAGATGCCATCTCTCCTTGCCCTCTGCACCAGCCCTGCTGCTGCTGCCTCCGCCACGGCTTTGCTGGGCGAGTCACCAGATGGCCTGTCTGTCCCTGAATCACACCCATCCTGTCCCCCTCTCCTCTCCCTCCAGGTTCGCTAAAGAGCGCAAGTTGAGGATCTGGAGGGACTACGTGGCCCCCACGGCAAACCTGGATCAGAAGGACAAGCAGTTCGTAGCCAAGGTGAGCGGTGGCAGAGCAGGGTGGATGGTGCCTGGCTGCCTCGGCGTGTGGATAAAATCCGGCGGGTTTGGCCTCGACTACGTCCCTGGCACACGCCGGGATCCCGGGCAGGCCTGGGGGTGGGAAAAAGTGAAAAAAGGCGAAGGGGAAGGGCCCACAGGGCGTGGGGAAGGGCTGGCAGAGATGTGCTCACCCTGCCTGCCGCGGCGCAGGGCGCTTGGGGCTCGGTGGCGTTTTCCTTCCCGCTCCTGCCCGCGTTCCCAGCGCGGTGTCAGCCGCCACCCCCATCCCGGCGGGTTGCTGGTGTGGGGCTCAGTGGGGCAGCCCCATGGCTAGCACCTCCCTGCAGTAGTTGGCCCAGTTCGGAGGCCTTGTTAGCCTCACAGGTCAGAGCAGCTCCGGGGCTGCCCCGCTTGCAGCGGTGCCTGCAGTTCCTGCTGCACAGAAACCTTGCCGGTGCGGTTCAGAGAGCGCTGGCCTGCCCCAGGAGGAGCATCGCGGGGGGCTACGGGGCGGGGATATGGGGGTTCAGGCACAGCGTGGGGGTCCGGGCACAGCTCCGGGGAGCAGCCCACTAGATGGTGCTGCCGGTTCGCCCAGCGCAGCACCCGGGGGGGCTTCGGTTCTTGGGAGACTGGCAGCAGCCAGATTTGTTGGAAAGTCAGTTTAACCCCCGCGCCCGGGTGCGATCCTGCCCCGGAGCATCCCTGGAGCCGCTTCATCCCTGCCAGGGTGCCTGGCATGACCAGAGTCAGCCTGTGCGACGGGGCTGGGGGCAGAGGGTGCCGGACCCGGTGCTGGCGGGGGGAGCTCCAGAGCTGCCGGAGCAAAGGGCAAAGCTCTCGCGGTCGCTCCGGTCTGGGCCGCATGGTGCAAGCGGTTGAATGAGCTCATCCGTGCGGTGCTATCGCCAGGATCGGCGCGGCAGCTCCTGCCCCGTGGGATGAGGCTGGGGAGGTGCTGGCTTGTGCGTTTGCTTTCAGATTCCACCTTCCTCTGCAGCCGCCTCTTTGCTCGGGTATGGCCCGTGGTAGCGGTAGTGGAGGGCCCCACAATCTTCCCTCCCCAAGCGGTGAAGGGTTTTCCCCTTGGGGTGGGGTACAACCAGGGCTCAAATGCCGAGCCCAGGGGCTCTGAGAAGGCAGGAGGGGAGACCCCACCCCACGGAGAAGGACCATGGTTGGTCCCTACCCAGGGTGCCGCGATCGCGGTGGGAAATAGCACCCTGCGGGCACGGGGCCGGCCGTGCGACGGCGCTGGCACGCTCGGAAGCGCCATCCTGCCACTGGCAGAGGCTGCTGCCGGAGCCGGCACGGGGGCCGTTAGTCATGCCTCGCTCAGCAGCTTGCGGGGGCCTGGTGGAGGGGGCGGGTGGCCGCTCCTGGCATTTTGGAGGTGCCCGTTATTTTGCCGAGCGGCTCGTGTGCGAGCTGGGATGCTGGCGGGGAGCTGCGGCAGGCGGGTGTCTCGTCCTGAGCCCCCAACGAGGCCGTGAAGGTGCCTGCGGCGCGTTTGGGGCTCAGCAGCATCTCCTGCCCTTGAGAATCTGTGGAGATGGCGGGGGGGGGAACACCCCCATGTCCAGGCTGCGCCCCACTTAGGGTCCCCAGAGCAGAGCAGGATGGGTCCCCCCCTGGTTCTGGGCACAGCCCCTCGCTCTGCCAGGGTTCCCCCCCCCAGTGCGGGGTCTGCTCTGGCGCAGTTTGGCCGCTCTGCGGGAAGAGCCCCCAAACGCAGTGACCTCCGTGGTGCCCTCCTGCTTACTGGGGAGGAGACGCAGACTTTCTCTGCCTTCGGTGAAAACCTGCTCTTTTACGCAGGCCTGTGCAAATCAGCATTTAGGGAGCCGTCAGCCGCGGCCTCCCCGGGCGCTGTCGGTTTTTGCAGTGTCAATTTTTGGTCTTTTTTTCCCTTCCCGGGAATTGTAAGTGACAGGGAAAATCAGGACAAATGCCTACACGCCTCAGAGTGCCAGAGCTGAACCCGGAGCTGGGCACGTGCCCGCTCTCCTCGAGGGGCCCCGTGAGCCTCCGTCCGTCCTCCCAGCACTCTGCGGAGAGGTCTGAGCACCCGCAGGCAGGCAGGCAGCGGGCAGGCAGCGATTGCTCCGGCACTGAAGCCGCCTCCGTGCTCGGCAGAATGCCGAGGTGCTCGTTTGCAGCGGTAGAGCTGACGTAGGAGCTGCTGGGGGGGGGGTGGCGGCAGGAGGAGGAGGAGGAGGAAGATCCCAACCTGTCTTTGCACCGTTGAGCAACCGCAGCAAATTGGCTCCGGCTAATTTTGGATCCCGCTGCCGTCGCGGTCAGCTGCCGGTGCTTTGAGGGGAGGGGTTGGTTTGGGGAGAAATTAAGGCTTGGCCTCAATTGTGGATTTGATGGCTGCGAGTGGTAAGGAGAAAAGTGGTGGAATAAAAATGGGAAGAGGCTGGAGGCTTTCTCCTGAATTCCCTACGTCAGCTTGTCTTAGAGCACCCAGGAATTTGGGACAGCGCTGCTTTGAGTTGAATACATCACGCTGAAAGCTATCCTCTGCCAAAAGCTGTTTATAACGTGGGGCTGTCAGAGGTTGTGTCAGCCCCTCTCCCCGCTGTGGGGCAGAATCGGGCCCCGCGGGGGGTTTGGGGCTGGGGGGGGTGGAGCGGTTGAGAGCAGCCCCTCGCCCGGGGCACACTAGGCTCTGTGGGCAGCCCCTGGGCCGCATCCAGGCTCGCTGGCTGGGCTGCGCATCGCTTTGCAGGCTGGAGGAGGCGGTTGTGGATGAGCTGTGCCTGTGTCTTTTTTTTTTTTTAATTTTTTCTTTTTTTTTTTTTCTTTAAATTTTTTTTTCCCCTTCGCAAAATGCTCGGAGCCTTCAGCGTGGCCAAATGGTCTCAGTGGCATCTGCCAGAGCCACCCTGGGAGCTGCTCCCCTACCGAGCTGGGCCCCAAAACTTGCCAAAAACCCCTCAAAAAGCAGTTTTCTGGTCGGGGAGGGGCCAGCGCTGGCCCCTCGCTGGGTGCTGGGCCACCAGCTGCCAAAGTGCCACCGTCCCTGTCCTGCAAGGTCGGGGTGTGGGAGCTCACTCCCAGCTCTGGAGGTGCTTGGTGCAGCGTCCAGTCCCCAAGCCCTCTCCTGCCAGAGCTAACGAGCTGCCCTTGTTAGGGCTGACCAGGCTACCGTGGGGAGCTGGGGAGCACAGTGGCAGCTAGGGGAATGTCCCTGTGTCCCCCCACCCCGCCCCCCAAGTCCGCAGCACTCAGGGGAGCTGCTGGGGCGAAGCCAGGGGTGGGGGCAGTGGGAAATTGGAAATGGTGGTGGGGTTGATGCTGGCAGTGACAAAGATTTATTGCATGAAAAATAGTGACAAGGCACCGCTCGGACCTTCAGGTGGGGGCTCAGGGGGTGTTGCTGGAGCCCGCAGGGGCATCACCCAGTTGGGGTGAAGTCTGTGTCGGGGGGGGGGGGGGGGGTTTGGGGAAGGAGCATGGGGGCTCTGCAAGAAACAGCTGCAGAGATTTTTGAGGGGAAAAAAAAAAAAAAACCAACAAAAAACCTTTCACTGCGTTTATCAAAGTGCCTTTCGGAGGCAGGTGAAGCCACAATAAATATTGGATAAAGGAAGCGGGCCCCAGCAAGCTGAGAAATGGTTAGTGAGAAAAATGGGACGGCCTCCGAGGCGGTGCTGAGCCTCCCCTTTTGCTGCTGCTGTCACCGTGTCCCCTCCTGCCTCTGGGGTCCTGGGGGGGGGGGGGGCTGCAGAGCCCCTGCTGCTGCTTCTGTGGAGCTGGGGCTGCAGTTCCTGCCTGGAGGAGGGGAGTGGGTGCCCAAGGGGGGGAGTAGGAGCCTGAGGAGGACAGAAGATGCCCCAGGAGGGAAGTGGGTGCCCAAGGAGGGGTGTAGGAGCCCGAGGAGGGCAGAAGGTGCCCTGGGAGGGGAGAGGGTGCCCGATTTGGGGAGAGGAGCAGTGGGTGCCCTGCCCTGCCCTGGACTCGCAGCCCCTGGGTGCCCTGGCCGCTGGCACCACTTCCTGCAGCATCCCACACCGCGGCAGAGCCCCGTCGCAGCTGGATCAGCCTGACCAAGGGCCCCGCGAGTTAATTCTGCCAGGAACAGGCTGCTCGGGGCCGGAGAGGCTTGGCAAGTCCCCCAGTGCCAGTTGCTGGCTCCTGCAGGGAACTGGGGCTGTGCTGGTGGCCAGGGGTCAGTGGGAGCCAGAGAGCAGATGAGATCTGAGCGCAGGTCCTGCAGCTGTGACGTGGGCGCGCGGGACGGGTGCGCAGCGTAGCGCAGGATTTGCCCCCGGATCTGACCTGTGGGCTCCCTGGCTGCGGTTTCTTATCTTCACATCTTGTTTTTTAAAAGCAAGAGGGAAGGGAGAGACGCCCAACGCGCCACTGGGGTCCCAGCCAGATCCCCCCCTCCAGCAGCCCTGAAGCGTGAGATTTGATTACTCTGCTTAGCACGGAGCACTCCTCCGGGCTGGGTTCTGCCTACGAGAAGAGAGGGATGTGGGTCTCAGGAGGGGCTGAATCCCTGGGGAGGGACGTCCCCTGGGCGGGGGGGGGCGGTGCTGTGCCGAGCGGAGCGCTGGCAATCCTCGGCATCTGCTTGAACTTTTATTCCTAGAATCCCGTTATCCCTTTGGCTAAGCACATTTCGAGGGACTGGTGTGCTTGCTGGGGCAAAAAGTGCTGCAAGTGGAGCAAGTCTGTGCCCTCCTCCTCCCTCTGCTTCCCCCTGCGAGCTCGGCTCGAGAAGGGGGGATGTGTGGGTCGTCATGATGAGCCACAACGGGAACATTTTCCACTGGGGGAACTGGTTTTGTGCTGGGAGAGGGCAGGGGAAGGTCCGTCCCTGGGTGCCTTGTCCGGCTCCGCCCACTGCCGCTCGGTCCGGGCTTTAATGAAAACTGAGCGGATGAAAGCAGCGTGCCCTGAGCCCTCTGTCCTGCCTGCACGGCCCTGCCCGCCTTTGCTGCCAGTTTTTCTAATTAATTTGCTCCCTGGGTGCGTGGAGAAGCACCAGCCGGACATGTTGTTGCCTGCTTGTGGGGTGGAAGAGCTTCTGCCGTGGGCTGAGCTCGCTCCCTCCTCTACACACCACCATCGTCTGTGGTCCAGTCCCCTCTCTGGTTTTATTTTGGTGTGAAGCCCTGGGGGGGGCTGAGCCCCAGCAAAGGACGGGTGATGTGCTGGTGCGCTGCGGTG
This sequence comes from Strix aluco, assembly GCF_031877795.1. Taxonomy (NCBI): domain Eukaryota; kingdom Metazoa; phylum Chordata; class Aves; order Strigiformes; family Strigidae; genus Strix; species Strix aluco. The sequence continues at coordinate 88,369,082 of NC_133935.1, read as the reverse complement.
TCACCGTCCGGGGGGACTTTGCAGGGCTCTGACCAGTGCTGAGCTCCTCGGGCTGGGAGAGCCGGAGCACGGACACCACTTTGTGAATGGAGTTAAATCTGGTTGGTGGCCGGTCACAAGTGGTGTCCCCCAGGGCTGGGTTTTGGGGCCACTCCTGTTTAACATCTTTATTGATGATCTGGACGAGGGGATCGAGTGCACCCTCAGTCAGTTTGCAGAGGACACCCAGTTGGGTGGGAGTGTTGGTCTGCTCGAGGGTAGGGAGGCTCTGCAGAGAGATCTGGCCAGTCTGGAGCAATGGGCTGAGGCCAACTGGGGGAGTTTCCCTAAGGCCAAATGCCGGGTGCTGCCCTTGGGCCACAACAACCCCCAGCAGCGCTACAGGCTTGGGGAGGAGTGGCTGGAGAGCTGCCAGTCAGAGAGGGACCTGGGGGGGATTGATAATGAGCCAGCAGTGTGCCCAGGTGGCCAAGGTGGCCAATGGCATCCTGGCTTGTATCAGCAGTAGCGTGGCCAGCAGGGACAGGGAAGGGATCTGACCCCTGTGCTCGGCACTGGTGAGGCCGCCCCTCGATGAGTGGGTTCAGTTTTGGGCCCCTCACTCCAAAAAGGCCATTGAATGACTCGAGCGTGTCCAGAGAAGGGCAACGGAGCTGGTGCAGGGTCTGGAGCACAGGTGTGATGGGGAGCGGCTGAGGGAACTGGGAGGGTTTAGTGTGGAGAAGAGGAGGCTGAGGGGAGACCTCCTGGCCCTCTGCAACTCCCTGAAAGGAGGGTGCAGAGAGGGGGGATGAGTCTCTTGAGCCAAGGAACCAGCGGCAGGCCAAGAGGGAATGGCCTCAAGCTGCGCCAGGGCAGGGTCAGACTGGCTCTTAGGAAGGATTTCTTTGCAGAAGGGGTTGTTGGGCGTTGGAATGGGCTGCCCAGGGCAGGGGGGGAGTCCCCATCCCTGGAGGGGTTGAAGAGTCGGGTTGACCCAGCGCTGAGGGATCTGGTGGAGTTGGGAACGGTCAATGTTAGATTAATGCTTGGACTGGAGGAGCTTCAAGGGCTTTTCCAACCTGGATGATTCTGGGATTCTCTGACACGCTGGCAAACCACGTTTGCTTCAGTGACCCACCAGGCACCGGGTCGGTGTCAGTCACTCACCCTGTGCCAGGGGCTGAAGCCGGGGTGGGTGCCAGCTCGTGCTGCTGGTGGGACACTGTCCTGGGTGCCACGCTGCCCGTGGGCACAGCATTCACCTCGGTCTCTCTCCCTCCCCAGGTGATGCAGGTGCTGAACGCCGACGCCATTGTGGTGAAGCTGAACTCTGGGGACCACAAAACCATTCATCTGTCCAGCATCCGACCCCCCCGGCTGGAGGGGGACAGCACACAGGTGACCGTGGGGATGCGTGGTGGCCCTCGGGGGTGGTGGGTGGGGAGGGGGCTGTGCTGGGACCATCTCTGCTGGGACCAGGCCCTCCCCCGGGGGCTCCTTTTCTATCTGGCCTGACCGCCCCCTTGCTGCGTATCCCTGTTTTTCTTCTGGGGGAGCCCCGTCTAGCAGTATGAGTCCTTGGGGAGGAGTTTGAGCGTGCTGCAGGGAGCCCGATGCCTCCCTTATCCCCTGCCTCAGTTTCCCCTGCTGTATTATGGGCATCGTTGCTGCTCTCTGCTGTGCGGAGGTGGGAGAGCCCCATTGCCAGGGCGTGGGGTGATGCGTGGTGGGACGCGCTGACAGATGGATGACGTGGCAGTGGCCAGGCACACGGGCAGCACTGGAGCTGCTCAGCACCCTCGGATCCTTCGCAGTGCCGGAGGCCACAGGGCTGCTGGAGGCCACACAAAGTGTGCAAACCCCTTTGCTTTTCCTTTCCCTCCCCGCTGTGCCCCTCAGCGAGGCACTCAGCTGTGCCGCCCCGGGCACGTCTCCCCTCCAAGCGTCTCTCCCCTCTGCCGTGGGGTCAGGGAGCACTTCCCTCCCTCTCCCTGCCTTCGGGATGAGCAGGCTGCTCTGTCCTCCGGCTCGCAGGGACACCGGGCTCTGTCTCACAGAGACCTGCAGCATCAGGCTCTGATGGAGAAATCCCAAAGACTGAAGCCTTTGGAAAACACCGCGTTGTTCGTGTACAGTTTGGTCTCCGCCGTGCTTGGTTTGAGCATCTTGTGTGCTGGCGTGCCCTGGACCTTGAGCGCTGCGCTCGGCAGCAACATGAAAGCGCCCCAAATCAGCTCTGCCGCGTGGCTGCGGGTCGCACACTGAGTCCACTCCACCTCCGCTCAAAGGGACCCGGCACGCCGGTGTGATCCCCGTGCCCCTTCTTCGGCGCGGAGCGGGTGGCGGTGGGGGCAGCCGGTACTTCCCAGCAGGGCTGTGATCTGCGGCATGGGCCCAGGAGCCCGGCTTCGATCTAAAACTATCCAAAAGGAGGGATTTATCTGCTTGCTGCTTCTTTCTTTTATTTTTGATGCACTCGAGAGCTGCTGAGACCCCCACCGAGCACCCGCATTGTTCCTGGCAGAAACCTCCTCATCCCGCGCCTCTTGAGCTGGCGAGGAGCGCTCCTGCCTGCGAGCGAGAGCAAGGCTTTCCAGCTGGGAGCAAAAAACCAACCTTCACTCAGGATTATGCGAAAGCTGCCTTTTCCAGGGCTGTTTTTTTTGTTTTTTTCACCCCCAAACGGCACAGATGCTCTGAGCGCCGGCTCGGGTTGGCCTCACCGTGCTGGCAGGCGACAGCACCGCATGCCGCGGCTCCCCGAGCTGTTGGTGGGCGCAAGGGCAGAGCCCAGGTTGCTGGGGGAATGGTGGTTTGGAAATTCCTCCCTCCTAGGATGCCGCCTTGTTTTGTACACACTGAATTATGAATAACTTCCCAGATTAGCCTCTTTCCTCCTGCTGTTTCTCTGGCGCCGGGTGGCCGGGAGCTACCAGGAGCCGAGCGGCATGCTCGCATGGTGGGGAGGGCACGAGGCGGCTGTCAAACGGCCACCGGTGCCGGCGGCGGAGGCGGGGGACCTGCTCCCTCGTGCCCGCTGGCACTGCCAGGAGGAACGTGGTTTCTTGGCGGCACGGTCGCAGTCTCCAAGGAGACCGCAGAAAAGCGGCTGCCCCCCGCCACCGCCGCCGCGCTGCCAGCTCCCCCGGCAAAATCCTTCGCTTGCTTGGGTGCTGCGGCCCTGGCACGCGGGTGGGTGCCTTCTCCCTGCCTGCTGGGAGCCGCTGGGCTCGCCGCTGTGCCCGGGGGATGCCCTAAATGTGGGTTCTTCCCCCAGTGCTGAGGTCTGGGGTCTTGCTGTGGATGCCCCAACAGCCCAAAGTCGCTGGTGTGCGTCTGGTGTCCCGTGTGGGGAGCCTGTTGTCTCGGCATTTGGAAACATCTGCGCCGTTAGGTTACATCCTGCCTTTGCCAGGGCTGGATCCTTCTGCCAAACCCTCCGGTGCTGTGAAATCACCAGCGTGGCCTGGCCGGCACGAGGCCTGGTGATGCAGAACTGCGAGAGCTGCTTCCATCTTCCTACTCTCCTTCCTCCTCCTCCTCCTCCTCCAAGAGCTGGAGCAGGCGGCGCTCCGGAGTCTGCTGAGGTTCAGAAAATACATGTTTGGGCTCTTGGCCTGCTGCGGGCTCCCCAGAGTGGGAGGGTTTTGGGTGCTGGCACCGGGACGAGCTCTCTGGCCCTTCGTGGTTGCCCCAGCGCTGCCTCTGGGTGCCCTTGCACCGTGCCGGAGCGGGTTCGGCCACGGCCACTCTAGTTTGTGGGTGCCCCAGTTAAACCTCAGTTCTTCCTGTCTGGGTTTTATCCTTCTTTAGGCCCTGCTGCGTTTTCATCTCTGGCTCTGCTTATGCGGTTGCTTAATTACCTGTGAATGCAATTAATGAAATGTTTACCCCCCTTCCCCTTCCAGATCATTAGTTTGAGGAAAAAAAACAAAACCCAAACCATCAAAAAGCCCAACAACCAACCAAAAAAGCCTTAGCCAGACACACTGGTCCCCTCGCTCAGCTGTGTGCCCCTCGCCCCCATCCCTGAGTTGGTGCTTGTGGGTGGCTGCTTTCTGCCCCCGAGCTCCCCCCCGCTCTGCCCAGGGACCCTTTAATCCTGCTCCAGCCCCTTGGTCTGGAAGTTTCTGCACTGGGGGGCTCAGGGTGGGAGACCCCGATCCTAGTTGCCCTTGCAAAGATGGAACCTGAGCTCAAGGCATGTGTATATATATATATACATATATAAAAATACATATAATTTGTATTTTGGGTTGATTTTGGGCTGTTCTGGAAGGGTGTAGCCATGAGGTGCTGTGTGTGGGTCTGGCGGCTGCGTCACAGAGCACCGGGGCTTGGCAGCGTTGGCTGCGCCCCGCTGAGGGCTGGCCACGCACCCACCCTCGTAGGTAGCATGTAGATAACGTGGCGCCGCCAGGGAGATGCGTCTCCATCCCGCCGAGCACAAATTGGTCCCGAGGCACCTGATCGAGGAGATGGGAAATGACAAACCGAAAATTCAGCGTAATAAAATCCTACAGCCTTTCATCTCCCGCCTTCATCACCCGGCGCGAAATGAATCCTGAGAGCAGGAGCTGATAGCATTTAATATCTCTATCGCTTGTCTCTGTCGAGGAATATGTGTATTCAGATGAAGATGCATCTCCCGCCGTGCAGGTGCTGGGTCTGCTGGGGACGGCCGGAGCCCCTCACTGCGAGGGCCAGATCCCCTCACCGGAGCAGCCCCCAGGGTTGGGGGCAGCATCTCAGGGGCAGGATGCAGCACCGAAAGCCGAGTGTTTAATCCTTCCCCGGGCCCTGAGTGTAAGCGACTCGCCGGGCTGCAGCCGTACCCCCACGCTCACCACGGCTGGTGCTGCCCTCGCCTCCAGTGGAATCACCTGGACTTTGTTAGGCCGGGCTGGCACCAAGGCTGGTTTCTGCCGTGTTTAAGCCCGTAGCCTTGAAGCATGAGCTTGTTTCACCACACCACTGAGGTTCAAAACATGGGGTGCTCCAAGCTTTGGGGTGAGCGGGGCATCTCCGGGTGCTGGGAAGCCTTTCCCCGTCACTGCGGCTCATGCCCATCGCTCCGGCGTCCTGCATCACTCAGCCCTTGTACCCCACGGTGGGGTTTGGGGTCCCTCATACCCCGCAGTGGGGTTTGCGGTCCCTCATACCCCGCGGTGGGGTTTGGGGTCCCTCGTACCCCGTGGTGGGGTTTGGGGTCCCTCGTACCCCGCGGTGGGGTTTGGGGTCCCTCGTACCCCGCGGTGGGGTTTGGGGTCCCTCGTACCCCACGGTGGAGTTTGGGCTCCCTTGTACCCCGTGGTAGGCTTTGGGTTCCCTTGTACCCTGCAGTGGGGTTTGGGGTCCCTCGTACCCTGTGGTAGGTTTTGGGGTCCCTCATACCCTGCGGTGGAATTTGGAGTCCCTTGTACCCCGTGGTGGGGTTTGGGGTCCCTCGTACCCCACGGTGGAATTTGGGGTCCCTTGTACCCCGTGGTAGGTTTTGGGGTCCTTCGTACCCCGCGGTGGGGTTCAGGGTCCCTCACACCCCGCAGTGGGGTTTTGGGTCTGTCCATCTCAGCGATGGATCGGGCCCTGCCCAAGCAGGTGCATCGGATGCGACCAAAGGCCGAGCCCTGTCCATGTGTTTCCGTGGGACGGGAGGAAGAGCGGGAGGAAGAGCAAAGCCCCGGTGAGGGGCCCCGAACTGCCGGATCTGCGAGCAGTGAGCGGTGGTTCCGGCTCAGGGATCGGGGCTTTCCTGGGTCTCGGTGTCAGCACCGTTCCTGGTGTTCGGGAGGCTTCAGCTTTGCTTTTTTAATCAGAAATTCCCTCCCTCGGAGAGCTAAATTACAGAATCTCGTTAGCAGCTCTGCTCTAGCAAGCTGCGTTTGCCCGATTGATGCAGCGGCAGCACAAATCTGCTCCGATCCCCCAATTTATCTAAAATGATATCTTAATTGGTAAAACTCTTGGAGTGGGAGACTGAAACACATGGACCCTGATTTGAAGAGCAAAAACAGGGATAAAACCATCCTGCTGGTGCTGGGTTGGGGTTTTTTCAAAGTCTGAAAGTGGGGCAGGGTCTCTCCTGGCTGGAGCGGGGCTGCGGGGGGGAGATGTGATTGCTGCCGGGGGGCTCGAGGTTTTGGCAGCACCAGGGCCCCTCCACGGCCCTGGGAGCCAGAGGGAGGAGATGGAAATGGGGTCAGGAGCGGAGATATCCCGGCTCCTTTCCTGGCTGTGCTGCTGCTCCGGGACTCAAAGGTCCCTGCTCCTGCCTGTGTGGTGGAGATAAGGTTGATATCGGTGGTGGGGGATTTCTTTAAGGATCATCTGGTTGCTCTGGGGCACCTTCCAGCTGCATTTTTTGAGGGCACAAAGCCGAGGTTATCTGGGTTTTTTTTGTTTATACTGGATGGTGTCTCACGCCTGTCCGCCTGCCCCGCACCAACGCTGGTGAGGGGGTGCTGGGGAGGGCTCTGGGGCACCTTTGGGTGCCTCCAAGCCCCGGGGCAGAGGGCGGTGGGTCTGCGGAGGGTGGGACCCCGGTGCTGCGCCCGCTCCGGCTGTTGGGAGCGCATTTGGCACGGCCGCAGGTAATCGCGAAGCCGACACGAGTGTCAGGGCTGTCACCGCACCGGGCAAACTTGGAGGAGCAGGCGCTGCCGCAAACAGAAAGCTGGAAACAGAGGGAAGCTGGAAATGGCTTCAGAAGAAGAAAAAACAGATTTGGGCTTGGATTTTTTTTTTTTTTTTCTTTCCTGCGCGGGTTCCTTGGCTTTCGGTATGTTTCCAAAGGCAGGGAACTGCTGGCTCCCGTTGGGCTGCGAGCAGATGAGGGATTAGCCAGCCCCCGCGCTTGCCAGCCTCCAGAGAGCGGGAGCCGTCACCCACGGAGGGTCCTTGTTCCCAGTCTGGGGCGGGGGGGAACCCACCAGCTGGGCTCTGGGGTGCTGGGTCTGGCGGGGCAGGGCACACGCGATGCTGCTTCCCCTCAGAGCTCAAGGCTGAGGGGTGACGCTGGGCAAAAAAAAAATACACATGGCCATGGCTGTTTGTCCGCCCAGCCGGGCACGAAGGTTGCCAGAAGGTTGGTGCTCCTGACGCGGGGTTTGACTGAATCCGCCGGTATTTCAGGCTTTTTCTACGCCTTGAATCTCATGTCTGATCCATGTTGCAGCCCGGTGATCTTCGCCACCCCCTCGCCGCCGGGCAGGGCTGAGCCTGGGTGAAGGCAGAGCAGGGCAGTGATGGACGGTGGCCCCGGCAGCACCGCTGCTCCCGCTCCTCATCATTCTACCCGCTGGCTCTGCACCACGCTCCAGCAGATTTTAGAAAGCGCCGTATTTTACCCAAACCCCATCAAACAGCAGTTCTTCCTCTCTGCTCCTTTCCCTGACACTCGCTGATTGCCAGAATATTTATGGGAAAATGGAAGTGCCTTGTAGCAATGACCTGCCCAGCACATGCCAGCCCGCCCAGCACCGCTGAGGAAGGGCAGGGGATGGACTCTGAGGTCAAGGGCAGCCTGGACGCCCCGAGCTGCTGGTTTTGTTGCTCTTTGAGATGAATTTGGGCCCCTGACTCCAAAAAGGCCATTGAATGACTCGAGTGTGTCCAGAGAAGGGCAACGGAGCTGGTGCAGGGTCTGGAGCACAGGTGTGATGGGGAGCGGCTGAGGGAACTGGGGGGGTTTAGTGTGGAGAAGAGGAGGCTGAGGGGAGACCTCCTGGCCCTCTGCAACTCCCTGAAAGGAGGATGCAGAGAGGGGGGATGAGTCTCTTGAGCCAAGGAACCAGCGGCAGGCCAAGAGGGAATGGCCTCAAGCTGCACCAGGGGTCCCCGCCAGAGGATGCGCAGGCAGGGCAGGAGATGGCCTGTGAGGGACGTGTGCCGGCAGGCGCGGTGGGCACCGCGGAGGAAAACCACCCCTGAACCCCGGCTCTGGTGCCGCCCTGGTTGAGCTGCTGCTGCTACCGAACTGGAGAGGGGCTGGGGGTGACAAGCCGGGGAAGCGAGCGGCTGCCTTGTTTGCAGCACTGGGGAAGCCCGGGCTGCTGTGCCATCGGCATCGCAACTGCTGAAAAGTTGTACCGTCACCCAGACAGCGCCGGGGGGGGCTTTGCAAAGAGAACCGAGCTCTGCGCTCCCCGGCCAACGCGGCACCTCCAAGCAGCCTCCGCCCAACTCCCAACCGTGCCGGTGGCGCGGCGGGGATGCGGCCAGCCGTGCCGCAACGCCGCCTCTCTTGGCAGGGGCCACAGCGTCGCCCGCGCTCCCCAGAACCCGCCGAGCCGAGGATGCCAGAAGAGCCTCTGCAGGGACAGGAGGAACCGATCCACGTTCACAGCTAACGTTGAAACTTCTGCCAAGCCAAGCGCAGCCGCCCTCTCTCCAAAATCCGGCTCACTGCAGAAAAGCACCAGGCAGGCACCTGCAAACCATCTGTCGAGCAGCCCTCGCCTCGGCGAGCGCAGCTCCCACCGAGGGGGCCGGGCAGGACGAGGCACCCACAGGCGCCCGAGGCTCTGCCAGCGAGACCCGCGCGCCATCAGGTACCCCGAGGTGTCACAGCGCTGGAAGAAAAAAGCTCATTTCTAGGGATAAAGCAGCTGCGATTGCTAAAAACCCGGATCCTGAACAGCTCGTTTCCCAAATCTTAAACAGGGTTAGAAATTCACAGAATCCAAGAAGCATCTGGGTTGGAAAAGCCCTTGAAGCTCCTCCAGTCCAACCATTAACCTCACACTGACCGTTCCCAACTCCACCAGATCCCTCAGCGCTGGGTCAACCCGACTCTTCAACCCCTCCAGGGATGGGGACTCCCCCCCTGCCCTGGGCAGCCCATTCCAACGCCCAACAGCCCCTTCTGCAAAGAAATCCTTCCTAAGAGCCAGTCTGACCCTGCCCTGGCGCAGCTTGAGGCCATTCCCTCTTGGCCTGCCGCTGGTTCCTCGGCTAAAAGACCAAGTAGCCATCCCTTCCCAAGGAGGGTCCCTCGTTTCCTCGGCTTAACACCCATCTGCCAGCTTCTCCTGTTTCTTTGGGCTGTTCTTGGTGCCTTCATCCTTCTAGGAATGGGTGACCTACAGCAACCAGCCTTGGAGGGGACCCCCCAGCTCAGCCTCACTCCCCGGGGACCCCGCCTTGTCGTCATTGTCCCCCTCAGCACGATGAGGATGGTCCCTGGCTGCGGCTCGTGCCTGGCTGGCCGGGAGCTCTGGGCCAGACTTAAATCCAAGGCCAGTGTGGCCAAGCCGTGCCTGGGGAGTGACGCCGTACGGCTCCGCCGCGGCGGGGTCTGTGTGGCGAGAGGCTCTTGTTTCCCTATTTGTCGAGCAGGGTTTGTACTACAAAAAGCGCGCCGCGCTCAACGAGCATAAAAGATTAATGAGAAACAAACCCGTGAACTCATCAGTGTCTCATCTCCGCTAAATTACCGTTACAAGGATCGTTGTAGCTCATCCATGTATTGTGTAACAGAACTGATTGCCGGCGTGGATGGGGCGTGCGGTGAGCGCTGCCACGCCGGCGGAGCAGCGCGGCGGAAAATTTTAAGTGCTCAGGCATCTGGCCTTAATGTCTTCTAAATATTGGCAGAGGAGAGGTGCATCTGGGGAGAGGCGGGCGCAGAAAGTGGGGGCACTGGAGTTCCCCGATCAATATTTAATAGGGGCTGCAGTAGCTTCCAGGGAGAAGACAGACGAAGTCAGCATGTTCTTGCAACCTGTTTTCTGCCCTCCGGGCAGCGTGTTTCTTCTAGTGTGAAAATGATGAGCTTGCACCTCTCTCCCCTGTTCTGCTCTCCCTTCTCCCTGCATCTTTCCACAGCTGGAAAGCAATTCTTTGGTGTTTGACCCGGGACTGCGGGTTGGTGAGATACAGCTCCCGACAGTGCAGGGTGCTAAATCCTGGCTTTTGGGGGACTTCGGGCGGGTCTAGAGCCCTGGTAAAACTGCGGTTTTATCGCAGGTGGGTTTTCTTTCCCCTGGCTGAAAGCAAATGTGCAATGGTGCAGCCAGAGCCTGGCTCCCGGGGGATGTGTCAGGGCCAGGGATGAGGCCTGATCTGGGCTGGATTAATTTGTGAGCTGGCACAGCTGCGTTCCTGCATGGTTAACGGCCTCTGGCATCCCGGGAAATTGCTCACGGCTTACAGAGCAAAAGCTCAGCAGCAAAAAAGAAAAGAAAAAAAAAAAGCGAAGCAGTAAAGCAGGCGGCAGCAGCGCAGAGGAGCAGCGGCCGGGCCGGCGATGGGCTGTGGGCAGCTGGCCAGCCTTGGAGCCAGGGCTGGGGCCAGTTTGTGGCGACGGGCAGGAGCTTGCTGGCAATTATGGAGCAGCTTCTCTACCAGGCAACAGCTCTGCCACCGCAGGCAAGAGCTCGCAGGCTCCGGGGCTTGTGTCGCCAGGAGGAAGATGCAGCCGGGAGGAAGATGCAGCTCCAAACCATATGCTCTGTGAATAGCGGCAGCCCTTAAGTGCTTGGTCTTATTGATGCCATGTAAGTAATAAGCCCTGAAGATCGGGCTGTGCTAAACTACTTCCCAAACAACTTAAACATTTAAGTGTTGTAATTCTTCTGACCCAGCAGAAGTGCCGGGTGTTTGACACCGACGCTTTGAGGAGGATCCAGGCATCTGCCAGCTCGTGTTTGGGAGGCCGACACTCCCGTTGGGTTTTGCCTCGTGCTCCCGTTGGGTTTTGCCTCGTGCTCTCCGGGAGCCGCTCTCTGCTTGCAGAGGTTTAATCACCTCCAGCGTCGACACAGAGACGGGCAGACCCGGTGTCCCGCGCGCGCGACCTCCCGGCTCCTCGGCACGGCCGGCTCTGCGCCAAGGCTGTGGCGAACGTTTCTCGGTCTGCTGGGTGAGCGTGAAAAACGCTGATGGGAGAATGAAGCTTCGACCTTTTGATCTCATCAGGAAGCGACTGCGAAGCCTCTATTGATGGTTAAATTGCACTAAATTAGAGAGGAGCTGTGCAATTCTGCCACATTGCTGAACTGTGCAATTAACGTCCTGCCTAGCAACAGCACCCTTGTGCCTCAGGAAACTTAAGCCCATGATTTTAGGTATGTGATGAACCTGCCTCTGCGAAGACTTAATTTTTTTCTCCCTCTGCTCCATCTGGGAGGCAGCCAGAGCCTGCGAGGAGGTGGAGTTCAGCGCCCAGCATGGCTGCAGCAGGGCTCTGCCTCCGCACCCTGGATCCCACCCCGTGAGCGCTGGGCTCTCCCCTGGGTGCCGTGGGGTGACCGAGGGGACGCTGGAGGGCACGGCCGGGACATGCGTTGGTTCAAGGGCACTGCCATGGTGCTGGCATCGCCTCGGCTGGCTGGTGGGGTACCCCCGCCCCACTCCCCGTGGCGGTGAAGGGGTCCCAGCACCTTCATCGCGGCGTGGACCCGCTGCGGTGTCGGGCTGGAGGCAGGAGGGGGAATCTCTCGTGTCGAGAGCCAACGCAAGGCTCACGTCCTCGCCCCGCTGCCTCGCTCCTCCTCCTGCTTTCCTGTGGGTCAGGGCTCAGCTTTTATCCCTCCAGCCGGGAGCATGACAAAGGCCTGGCTCTGCACAGTGGGGGAGGATTGCTGGAGCTCTGCTCTGTGCCTCCCCCAGCACCCCTCCCTTTGCATCACTCGGGCATTTCAGCTGTGTTAACACCTCCCTCCAGGCACCTCTCCCAGCGCTGTGTGGAGTCATCATGAATATTCCCCCCCGCCGTCAGCACCACCGGCTGCTGGAGATCTCTATTTAGTCGCTAGACATTTGAAGACGTGCTGCAAGGGGATGGTGCCTGTCCCTCGCTGGCACCCGCAGCCCACCCAGCTCCTCCGCCTGCCGCCACGTGCTCGGGGACGCTGCCCGCCTGTCCCCACCGCCCCGCTTCCCCCCTGCGCCGAGCTCCTTTCGCTGCACCCCCAAACCCCCTCTTGCCTCTGGGTGCTGGTGCCAGGCTGCGATGGGAGCACTTGGGGGGTTGTCACTGCCGGGACACCTCGTTCATGAACTTGTACCTCCTGAAATCCCCGAGGTGAGGGGCAAAGCCGTCGGGCCCCTGGGAAACACGGAGCTGCTGTGGGGCTGCGGGGCTCAGTGCCGGCCAAGGGTTTGTCCCCTCTCGGCGCGGCGTAGCCCGGGTGTCACCGCTGCTGCTTTGCCGCGAACGGCCAGGCCAAAACGGATAAGTTGTACCGAGGTTCTGGGGGTTGGGTCGCGCCCACTGTGCCGGGCTGCGGGGACGGAGCTGCCGGTGCCAGCGTCGCAGCCTCCCCCTCTGCTAAAGGTGCTGGGCAAGGGACAAGGGACAGCGCGGGACAGACCCCCCCGCTGACATTTCCTACCCCGACCCTCTACTGCAGGGTCTGAGGATGGACCCTGCCCATGTCATGGGCCCTGCCTGTGCCTCAGACCCTGCCCTACGGATCCTGCCTGCCCCATGGACCCTGCCTGCACCACAGACCCTGCCTGCACCATGGATCCTGCCTGCGCCTCGGATCCTGTGCTACGGACCCTGCCTGCCCCACAGGCCCTGCCTGCCCCACAAAACTTCCCTGCCTGTGCATTGGACCCTGCCTGCACCACAGACCCTGCCTGTGCCTTGGATGCTGCGTGCACCACAGACCCTGCCTGTGCCTCAGATCCTGCCCCACAGACCCTCCCTGCCTGTGCCTTGGACGCTGCGTGCACCACAGACCCTGCCTGTGCCACGGACGCTGCCACAGACAAGGGGGTCACGGGATGGCCCGCGAGCAGGACAGGGCTGGTGACAGTGACGGCTCAAGATGTTCCCTCTCCTGGTCCCTGCGGAGGGGACGGTGGCTCCATCCTTAAAAGCTTTTTGCCTCCCTCCCAGTCCGGCCGCTGCTGTCCTAGTTTTTTGCTGGCTGCTATTCTCCCCCTCCGTCACGTGCGGGTTGGGCACACGGTGCGCTTGAATACAGCTTCTGCTGCTGCTGCTGCTTCTGCGGGCGGCGCCGGGCTGGGCTCTGAGCTGCTCCCACCACTTCAAACACCTCCCTCGACCTGGCACCCGCGAGACCGCCGCTGCAGCGTGGGGCTGCGCTTCGTAGGCTCAGCAGGAATTCAGTTCCCCAGGCGCAGGGGATGGGGTCAGGAGGGGACGCCTGTGTGTCCCCTCCCGCGCTCCGAAAGGGTGTGTGACCCTGAAACCAGGGCCGTGAGGTGCATCCAGTGACAGCCCCGTTCCGCATCCCGTGGGGTTTGCAGTTACCGTCTGAAATTTGGGTTCACAGTGTTGAAAGGGTGGGGGTTTTTCCTTAAATCCTGAAATGGCTGCCACCGCCAGAGCCAGGGAGCCTGCCAGCAGCTGCTGGCTCTTTTGCTCTGAGTAGAGCCCATCCCTGTCCCCTCGGGGATGGTTTCAGGGCTGGGATGGAAGGAGGCAGAAGCATCTCCTGGCTTTGCAGAGTCCCGCAGCCAAGCTCTGGGTCTGAGTCAGCTCTGTTCGGAGACTGCTGACCCTTTTTTCACGCTCCTCGTGAGCAGATCAAGCCAAATCAAGGCCGCCCCTCGATGAGTGGGTTCAGTTTTGGGCCCCTCACTCCAAAAAGGCCATTGAATGACTCGAGCGTGTCCAGAGAAGGGCAACGGAGCTGGTGCAGGGTCTGGAGCACAGGTGTGATGGGGAGCAGCTGAGGGAACTGGGGGGGTTTAGTGTGGAGAAGAGGAGGCTGAGGGGAGACCTCCTGGCCCTCTGCAACTGCCTGAAAGGAGGGTGCAGAGAGGGGGGATGAGTCTCTTGAGCCAAGGAACCAGCGGCAGGCCAAGAGGGAATGGCCTCAAGCTGCGCCAGGGCAGGGTCAGACTGGCTCTTAGGAAGGATTTCTTTGCAGAAGGGGTTGTTGGGCGTTGGAATGGGCTGCCCAGGGCAGGGGGGGAGTCCCCATCCCTGGAGGGGTTGAAGAGTCGGGTTGACCCAGCGCTGAGGGATCTGGTGGAGTTGGGAACGGTCAGGGTGAGGTTCATGGTTGGACTGGAGGAGCTTCAAGGGCTTTTCCAACCGAGATTGTAATTCTGTGATTCTGTGGAAACACTGCTTGAGACCTGAAAGCCTCCTGGGTGTGCAGTGCCCGCAGCGGTGCCCCGTCCCAGCGCATGTGCGGCTGGATTTCAAGCTGCCGGCTGTTCTGTCCCCGGCTGCTGGCGCGCCATCCCACCCGCCGCACCCAAAATGCAGGGGAAGGTGTGAAATGCCAGCGCCGAGGCTCGGGGAGCTGCTGCGACAGCAGAACTGGCGGCGAGGCGGGTCTGGCTGGGAGCACTGGGGAGCTCGGGGACGCGTGGGCAGCATAGGGGACCCCGGGTGCCCCGTGGGGCTGCCCGGCTGTGGTCGGGCGTAGCCCAAACCCCCCGCCTCCAAACCGACGTGGGGTTTGCCCATTTTCTGTCAAACTCTGCTCGGTGCCCAGCCCGTGGTCGGCTCGATGCTCCAGGGTAGCCCCAGGCTGGTGTGTTGGGGGAGATGCAGCGTTGGGATGTCCCGATGCGGGGTTTGCAGCACCGTTTTTTGGGGGGTGCAAGTGTTCTCCAGACTGGGGGGGTCCATCCATCACTCTCCCTCCCCTTCCCATGGGGGCTGTGGGGTAGAATCCCACCTCGGCAGAGCAGCAGGGCAGTTAGTTAGCATATCGCATCACTCTCCTGGGAGATTTTGGATGATAAATTGCTTTTTGGTTGAAAATAATATAAAAACTTCATTTCACGTGGATGGAGGCGTTTGTGGAGCTGCTCCGCTGAGCTTCTGGGTTTGTTGATGAGGTGGGATGGGCGCAGGGGCTTTGCGCTGGGACCAGTCGCCTCGTTTGGGTGCTTTGGGGACAGAGGGGTGACAGAGGGACCCCCGGGGACCCCCGCTGTGACCCGGGATGGCTGCTGCAGCAAGGAGGGAGCTGAGTCAGTCCCGCAGAGCCCACTGGGGCGGTGCAGGAGGCTGCTCCAGCGCCCAGCGCGGTGTGAGGGTGCTCCACGACGCACCGAGACGTGGGTCCCTTTCAAGCAAAACACCGCGTTGAGGTGATTTTTTGCATTTTGCTGTTTTCTGGTGCTTTGTCCTGTGGAGGGGACCCCGCGGCTGCCTCAGACCCCCGCTGCCGGGGCCAGCGGTGCAGTGGAGGGTGCCACTGCCATCGTCCTCTCCTGCAAACCCCCAGGGATGGGTGACACGAGTCAGGCTGGTGAGAGGCCTCCTGCAGTGCCTTGGGGAGCAACATGGGGGGGGAGTGCAGATCTGTCCCGAAGATTTCCTCCGGCGGGCAGCGGGGATGGGGACGTGGGCTTGTCTGCCTTGACTGGGACTTGCTGCTGGTTTGTGGGCAGGCTGGGCCCCTTTGCTGAGGCAGGAGCCATGCCGTGCCGTGCCGTGCCATGCTGTGCCACTGCACCTGCACCGTCTCCTCCTGTCCATGTCGGCTCCCTCCTGCATCCCAGTGCTCCCAGCATCTCTCTCAGCTTGGGGCTGGGTCGTGGCAGCACTTGACATTGGCATTGCTGAGAGTGGGGGGGGGGTCTGTCCCCAAGGGTCTGTGTCCTGGCGGGGGGGGCTCCCTGGATGCAGGGGGGGAGCTGCTCCAATAGTCCCCCCGGGGGTGCTGGGACCAACCTGCTGCGATCCTGCACAGAGCGGGCTGGGAGCTGAGCAGGGCAGGGACCCGGGAAGGATCAGGCCCCCCCCCCCCCTTCTCGTGATTTGGGACTGGGAGTGCAGGTTTTGCGCTGCCTCGGCCAAGGCGCAGGGTCCCTGTGGTGGCAGCTGGGCCAAGGACGGATTCTGTGCCCTTGGGCAGTGGCTGCAGCCAGCGTGGTGGGGACACGGGTGGGGGGGGGCAGAGGAAACCCCTGCGGGGGCTGTGCGTCCTCTGCCTGTTCATGGGGCTGATGAGCTTTAAGGCAAAGACCAGAGGTTGAAACCACGGAGGAAATAATTTTTTTAAATGTTTCATAAGCCCGACGAGGGTCTGCATTACAGCAAGCAGATGGGTATTCAGCATAAACCCAAATTCAGTAGCATAATTTCTCCACGTTTTTTGGACAACAGCGTACCTGGGGAAGGCACACGAGCTGTGGGTGGACTAAATCTGCTGTTGGGAGGAAGAACGCTGCGGAAACAAATGCCTTGTCTCCCATTTGACAGTCCTTTTCAGGGCAAACCCGGGCTGGTGGGCTGTGGCGGCCCGGTGTGCTCTGGGACCGTGCTCCTGCCCACCTTTGTCTGGGCTCGGGGCTGTCTGTTCCCTGTGGGTCACTGGTGCCACTGGTGCATCTCCAGCATGTAACTGTGCAGCCCAGTAATGGGTTAAATCTGCTTTTCAGGGGATCTGGGCTGTGAGGAATTCTGAGCATCTTTTACTGATGCTCCCTTGGCTCCACGAGAGAGTGTCGGAGGAAGTCAAGTTCATTTAAAATAGAATTCAACCATTGCGGTGTTGCAAAATTAAAAAAACCCAACCAAACAACCCTTCTGAAATCACCAAGTATTTTTATACATCTCAATTTCCTCATTAGCGGCGACATTATCTCCTTGTCCACAGAGAGGTGGCTCTTTGTGCGCGTTGCCAAAGCGCCGGCGGTTAATGAATTCCCCGCGGCCGGGTACCGTCGTGCTCGGGTGGTTTCCCCGATTTGTTCCTAGGAGAGGGCGCTGCCTTCCCTGCCGCTGCTGAAGGATGTTTTGCCATTTTTCTAACTGGGCAGAGGTTGCGATGCAGCCACCTCGAAGCCCAAACTTCCCCAATTATTCCCTAAATATTCCTCAACCAGAAATATTCTCCGCTAATACCAGCGAAACAAAAACTTCAATTGCTTAGAAATTACTTTTCTTGTGAGAATCTTGATGGGTTTAAGCAGAGGCTTTCCTTGCAAAGGGTAATCCTGGTTTTTAACGAGGTAATTTATAGTTGGTGATTACAGCCCCTGTGTGAGCAAACAGGGGAGCGCTGAACGCGCTATCGGCTGGTGACAGGCTCCCGCGGGTCGGGAGTTGAGAGGGAGATATCCAAAGGATGCCTGTAATTAGCCCCAGCGTTTAATTTAATAAAACAAGTGACTAAAAACATAAGCGTGCAGTATTCTAAAAGTGTCGCACGTAATTACAAATTATCTTAATTCAGCACCGGTGCAGCCAACTTGGTAATCGCCTCATAAATAACTTTCATTAGCTGATTTCAGCATCCGCGCTCAGCGCTCCCTCCAAGGGTGATGTGGGGGGGAGTCGGGGAAGGGGGGGGGTCCGTGGGCCTCCCTGGGACTCCGTGGTTCAGTGTTGGGACCAGTATCCATCCGCAGAGCCCGGCGCTGCTGCGCTTCAGCCGCGGCACTCAGTGGTGATGCCCCTCCAGGCTCGGATTTGGATGTTGCAAGGGGATGGGGTGCCCGGGGCATCGCTGGGTGCGTGGCCCCAGCGCCCTTCCCAAAAATCCCCGGTTCACCCCCATGCCCGGCGCTCAGCCGCTGATATTTGGTGCCGAAGCAGCATCCGCAGCTTCGTCCTTTTTATTTCCACGCCAGGAGAGAGATGATGATCGTATCGATCGCGCGCTTTCCATTCGTCCTGTGGCTTTTCTGCTGGGGCTGTTTTATTTCCCCGCAGACCCGAGCTGCAGAGGCTCTGCCGTGGCTGCGTGCCACCAGCTTCCTGCTGCCCTTGTCCCTGTTTTTAACGCTCCACGGCCCCGCTGCACCGGCCACGCTGGTGGTGACGCAAATCCTGCTGGGGAGCGAGCAGGGAGCGAGCGGGGAGCCCCAACCCCTCAATGAACCGAGGGCGAACCGCTTTGGGGTGCCTCGGGGCGAGCCTGCCCCTCACTTTGGGGTCTCCCAATGCGGGGCTGCATGTCCGTGATGCTGAAAACATCGAGCTCCCGCTCTGGGGACGAGGAGGCAGGAAACCGGGGCCGCTTACGGCACGGGGGATGCTGCAACGGGGCAGCGCCGGCGGCAGAGTCGGCTCAGCCGGGGCAGGATCCGGCTCATCCCCGCGCCGCGGGAAGTGCGGCTCCCGAGAGGGTGCCTGTCCAATGTGTCACACACACTGAGAAGACAAACTTTATTAATTTAAGCCCACTGCTAACACAATTGCAAGCAGCCGTGCAGAGGAGGGTTGCGGGGGCACGGAGCGGCTGCGGCCGGCGTGGCCGCCCTGGCAATGGAGCCAGCGAACACGGCGGGTTTTCTTCGTCTTTGTAAAACCGTGCGAGGAGCAAACCCGCGGTGCGGAGCCTTCAGAGAATGACAGGCCCCAAACCCCCTCTATTGTACCCACTTTTTGAGGAGTTGGGGGTGCTGAACACAGCCACGACCGGTGATCCGGGGGCTCTGCGCTCACAAAGGGGACGTTGGGTTTGGCGTTGGCTGCGCCCCGGCTTGGTTTGGAGCCCCAAGAGGGAGCGGGGACGGTTTCCCGGCGGCGGGGCTGGCCTGTCCCGCTCAGACAAGGGAGACTTTTGGATTCATAAATCCCCAACGGAGCGGACAACGGTGAGACAAATCTCAAAGTCCAGACATTTATTAACTTCCCACAATGTACTAATTGGATACACGATAATTGGCCAAGTGTATAATGAGTTATGGCAAGCGGTATAGCATGTCTTGTGTTACTTAATGGTAGTGAGGGAAAAGGAGGGAAAGAGAGAGGACAGAGAAATAGAGATCATCAGTCCAGGTTCCTGCGTTGGGCCTGTCTGAGGTCATCAGGGCTGCGTCTGTCTTCTTCCCTTCTTCACATCTTTTTTCTTTCTCTCTTTCACCCCTCGCCCCCCTCAGTTTATACCCACTGTCCTTGGGTCCCTCCCTCAGGCCAACCCCCACCCCTATGTACCCCATGGATGGGGAGAGGGAAGGTGCTTCGTGGAGTGATGGAATTAGCATGATCTTGTTAATCTTCATTAGCATATTCAGGGTGTTAACTTTAAAATGCATTTCACGGATAATGAAGCAAAGGTCGTTCACTGGACAGATGGGCCTTGAAACTTGACCAGCTGCCCCAGAGCAGAACCGTCCTGCTCCCCAGGGCTCCCCACTCCAGCCCATCCCGTGCCATCCCGGCCGCCTTATCAGCTCCAAACTCCACATTATTCACCCCGTAACTATAATTTCATTACTTGTGAGTGTTTGAGATGTTCCTTGGCTCGTTGGGCCTCCACTCTCCCCCATCCCTTCTCTCCCTCTCTCAGGCTGTTTTTTCTCACAGACCTGTTTCTCTCAGGCCCTTCTGTGGGGAGTCACAAGTTGTCTCTCACAGGGACGGGCACTTCTTGCTTTGGCACGTGCCCCGGCTGTGTCCTGCCGGAATGCGGAGGGATGGAGGGACAGGGCTGGGGACCGGAGCTCTCACGGATTCATCTGGGTTGGAAAAGCCCTTGAAGCTCCTCCAGTCCAACCATGAACCTCACCCTGACCGTTCCCAACTCCACCAGATCCCTCAGCACTGGGTCAACCCGACTCTTCAACCCCTCCAGGGATGGGGACTCCCCCCTGCCCTGGGCAGCCCATTCCAACGCCCAACAACCCCTTCTGCAAAGAAATCCTTCCTAAGAGCCAGTCTGACCCTGCCCTGGCGCAGCTTGAGGCCATTCCCTCTTGGCCTGCCGCTGGTTCCTTGGCTCAAGAGACTCATCCCCCCTCTCTGCACCCTCCTTTCAGGGAGTTGCAGAGGACCATGAGGTCTCCCCTCAGCCTCCTCTTCTCCACACTAAACCCCCCCAGTTCCCTCAGCCGCTCCCCATCACACCTGTGCTCCCTGCACCAGCTTTGTTGCCCTTCTCTGGACATGCTCAAGTCATTTCCGTGGAAAACGCGTCGTCCTGCTTCATCTGCCGCTCTGTCAGGCGAGAGGAGCCCCAAGGTGACTGGTCATGGCACCGTGTTTATCCTCTGCGCCCCGGGGACGGGCTGCGCTGCTGCCGAAAACCGCCCCGCAGTGCCGCCGGCATCCCAAGAGGCGCCTGCGTCGTGCAGCCCCATAAGCTCCGCTCTGGGGCCAGACCTGCCGGCATCTCCCCACCATGGCAGCCCCTCTTGCCAGAGGCAGAGGGAGTTTTGGGGTGAAATCCAGCATCCTGCCTGTTTCTGCTTCATGCAAGGTGCTCCCAGCTCCAACAGCAGCTGGTGCGTCCAGAGAGCAGGAAAAAATTTCCTTTCCTTGTTTGGGATCCTGTTAACCTGGGGGAAGAGTCCCTCCGGGGATGCCCGTGGCTCGGCGGGACCCTGCTTTGGGGGAAGACCTCGCCTCCACCCCCCCGGTGCCACTGCTCCTCCGTGCCATTCCTCCCCACTGCGTCACCGGCAGCGGTACCAGCACCCCAGGCCCATTGCAGGATGTTCCCCACCTCCGCGGGCTGCGGGTTCTCCCGCTCTTCACTGGCAGAGGGAGCTGAGCAGGCAGCACGTGGCAGCAGGCAGAAGGTTTAAATTAGGGCCTCTCTTAACGTGATTAATAGGAGCCTTCAGGCTTGATGGAGATTGATGGGCGCTGGCCAGGCTGCAGGAGCGAGCCCAGGCGCGCAGTGAGCACAGCCCCGATGCCCTGGGGAGGAGACCGGAACGGCGTGTGCTGGCAACACCATCAATACTGGGGCTGGGCTCTGATGGGTTTCACGGGGGTGGGATAAGACAGGGTGGAGCAGCCCTTCCCCCTCCCAGCCGCCCTCTCCACAGCCTGGGTCGTTCTCGTGCGCTGGGCTGGTTTGGGGAAGGGGACCAGAGGACGAGGAAAACTCCCTCCATGCTGTACGTGGTTCAGTCCGGCCCCGCGTCCAGCCACAGACCCGACTCTGCGTTGAGGATGATGATGGAGGAAAGCCTTCGGTGCTCCCTTGCGGTGCTTGGGGTCACCAAAACCTGGCTGTCCCCTGCCTTCCCGAGCTGGCTTCGGGGCTGCTGAACCCCTTGTCTGCCCGGGAAGCTGCCACAGAAGAGCTTTAGCAGCATAGGGATGACTCGGAGTTGTCTTTGGAAGTGAAGAAGGTTGGCACCGAGCTCAGCCCGTCTGCGCACGCTGCGAAGGGTGACTGTGGCGAGCTCAGCCCGGCCAGCGCCGAGACACCGCGGCCCCCACACAAGGTCCCCGCTCCCAAGGGACGGCGGCGTCCCCGCGGTGCTGAGCAGGCGCTGGGGTGTGGGGACACCCCTGGTTCCAGTCACGGTGCTGGTGCTGTGCCGGGGCCCGAGCACTCCCGTGAGCCTCTCAGTATGCCTTGAAAAATGCAGATCGCCTTAAAATGATTGACTTCCATTTGCAAGGCTCTGGCGGGGAGCCTGTTTTGCTAATAAAAGTGATTAAAATGGGGCCTTCTCTTTCTTGTTTGTGCATGGAGGCTCAGCTCAGGAGAAGTTGGTTTTTCTCTCTTTAATTGGGCTCTGCTAATGATGTTTGAGTAATTCCAGGGCCTGAGACGCTCTGATACCCGCCCAGGGGCTGCGCAGGGGTTTGGGGAAAACCCTCTACCCCCGGGGTGCTGGGATGGGGGCATTGAGCCACAGTGCTGGCTCACCGGTTGATGCCAGGAGCACCGTGCTGGCACTGCTGCCCTCCTGCCTCGCCGTGCTCTCCGCGGGCGACGTGTGTCTGTGTTAACGTCCCTGCGGGTGCCCGTCAGGATTGAGAAGATGGTGGGAGCTGTCCTGGAGCAGTAGCTTCCAGGGGAAGCTTCTTCCTGACCCCTCTCCGTTGCTAGACATCCCTTTGTGTGAGTATCAGAGAGCTCCGCGAGCGGCCGCTGGCGTTAATCCTCTTAGGGCTGTAACTCCGGGAGCTGCCACTGAGATGCTCTGATCTCCCCTGGGCCCTCTCAGAGAGTAGCTGGGAAAGAGCCGCTCTCACAGCCTGGCAGGGGGGCTGCCAGGGGGCTGCCTGCAGCCCTCAAACCCCTCCTTAGCCCATCGCTGCTGTGGGAGACCTGGCTGAGGCCGGGCTGCGGCAGTTCCCTGTGCCGGTCTGGTCCTCCCTGGTGACACCACGGTGACACTGCTGCAGCCAAGAGGGGCTGGCAACCCCCTGGGGCCGGCCCTGGGCCAGGCAGGGCTGCCTGCAGCACTGCCCTTCTATCAGCCAGCGCTCCGGACACGCACTCGCGCCCTTATTGCCGTTTAAAAACCCTCCCCAGCTCGGCTGCGCAGCCGGAATTAATCACTCAAGAGTTGAGGGTCTTGGTACGGAGTGCCCGCTGCCAGGGAGGGCTCCATGGGCAATGACGAACCGGAGGACACGTCTGCAGGCAGAGCAGGCAGCGGGCAGAGCGCCAGAGAGGCTGAACACACGCTTCAGGCTTTGCATCCAAGAATTGGCGCGTGCTCGTGCGAGCTGGGGCCGCCCAAACGGAGACACCGCTTCTTTCTCTGAGGGTGGGAGCCCCTCATCCTTCCTCCCTGCAGTCCTCAGGGATTGCGTTCCTGTTGCTGCTTTCACAGAATCCCAGAATCCTTCAGGTTGGAAAAGCCCCTCGGGATCATTGAGTCCAACCCTCAGCCCTACTCTACAAAGTTCTCCCCTACCCCACATCCCCCAACAGCTCATCCAAACGGCCCTTAAACACACCCAGGGATGGGGACTCCACCCCCTCCCTGGGCAGCCTATTCCACTCTCTCACCACTCTTTCTGGGAAACATTTTTCTCCTCATGTCCAGTCTGAACCTCCCCTGTTGCAGTTTAAAGCCGTTCCCTCTTGTTCTGTCACTAATTCCCTGGGAGAAGAGACCAGCACCAACCTCTCTACAACGTCCTTTCAGGGAGCTGTAGAGAGTGATGAGGTCTCCCCTCACCTTCTCCTCCTCACACTGAACAGTCCCAGCTCCTTCAATCTCTCCTCACAGGATTTATTCTCCAGGCCCTTCCCCAGCTCGTTGCCCTCCTCTGCCCTCGCTCCAGCCCCTCGAGATCTCTCTCGTATTGAGGTGCCCAAAACTGGACACAACACTCCAGGTGTGGCCTCACCAGTGCAGAGCACAGGGGGACTATCACCTCCCTGCTTCTGCTGGTCACACCAGTGCTGATACAAGCCAGGATGCCGTTGGCTTTCTTGGCCCCCTGGGCACACTGCTGGCTCCTGTTCAGCTGCTGGTCAATGAGAACCCCCAGACCCTTCTCTTCCAGACAGCTCCAGCCACCCCTCCCCAAGCCTGTAGCCATGCAGGGGGTTGTTGTGGCCCAAGTGCAGGACCTGGCACTCGCCCTTGTTGAAGCTCATCCCGTTGACGTTGGCCACCGATCCAACCTATCCAGGTCTCTCTGTAGAGCCTCCCTGTCCTCGTGCACATCGACACTCCCGCTTCACTTGGTGTCATTTCCTGGAGCTGTTGCTGCTCCTGGTGTCACCCCCTTCCTTGAAGAAGCGCTGCCCAGCTCCTGGGATGTTTGGAAGAGCATCGCCCACGTGCACGCCGTTACCCCAGCTGTGTGCCCCGCCGTCGTTGCTGTGATGCATGTGGAGGCTTCACCATGGAAGAAGCCCATCCCCGAACGCTCCTGCTCGCCGGCTGCGAGGCTCCTCCTGGAGCTTCTTACACCAGCACAGAGCACGCCGCAGTGTTCGCTGTCACTGCCTCGGTGCATCTCCAAGCGTGCCGGGTTCAACCGAGGATGCGCCGGGACAGGAGGGCTGAGAACTGCGGGCATGATGCTGCTAACGAACCGTCTCCCCGTTCCCTGGACCTGAGTCCAACCTGGGTACCTGGCGCCGGGCTCTCACAAGCCGAGCAGCCTCTAAACAGGGCAAATTTCCCCCATTCTGGGGTCCCTCGGGGGCTGTTGCCTCCCCGAGCAGCCCCGCAGCCGCTTTCGGCGGCAGCTGGTTAATCTCCACCTCGCCTCGTCGTTTTGAACGGCTTATTCTCGCGTGTCGCTTGGAGTTGATTTGCTCTGCTAATTGCTTTCCAAATAATAAGCTTCCCTAATTGCGCTGGAGGGGAAGAGGAGAGCTCTCCCCACCTGCAGCACTGCCAGGCTGCAGGTCTCAGCCCCTCGGCTCTTCTGGGCTCCCACACTGGGATTTTTGTAAGAAACCCCCAAATCCTGCACTCAGGGAGCGCCCTGGCACCAGTCGGGGTCTCAGAGAATTTCCAACTGCTCCAAATGTTCCTGTATCCATCGTCATCCCCATTTCCTGCCCTTGGGAAGGGGCCAGGGGCTGGGAGCGGGACCCCTGGGCAGCCAGGGGCCGAGGGCACTTGGTGTTTAACCCCCCCACGGCAGGATGCGACCCTTGGCGGCTGCTGCTTTCCTGAAAATAGACTTTAATTGGCTACTGTAGGGCCTAATGATGTTAATTTGACAGGAGAGCCGTAATTCACTCGGCCTGTTCGGTATTTAAAGCCTCACGGGAGGTTATTTAAGGAGGAGGGAGGTTGAGGGGGCTGCTGGTACCCGGTGCTCACCGGCCCCGGGGGCAACACCCGCCTTCGAGATGCTCTGTCTTTTCATTTTAAACAAAAAACGGCTTCTTTCCCCGGGCTCCTCGGCGCGTAGCTGCGGGCCGACGCGAGGAAGCAGCACGTTCCCATCGATTTCTGGATTGAAATCCTTGTCTCCACGTGCCAGGAGAAAGGACGAGCCGTTTCCCCCTCCCCTCCGCCAGCAACTCTCGGAAGATGAAGCTCCGCACGTTGCCTTTCTCTCTAATAAAATGACTTCCTCGCCGCACACCTTTAATTGAATGAGGCTAATATGCTGTGCTTTTTTTTTTTTTTAATTATTTTTTGAATGGCTGATGACTCTCCCCAGCAGCTGGGGAAAGCCAGGGCTGGCGTTTCAGCGTTTGGCACCGGCAGAGCTGTGCCATCCCTCTCGCCCATCCCGCTCCCGCGGCAGGATGCGGCCCAGGACGTCGCACCGTGAAATGCCGCGTCCGGGCAGGCGACGGGGACGGCATCTTACGGGGGTGCTGCCGCGGTTTGAGCCCTTGGCTTGAAAAGGAGTTTAAAAAAAAAAAAGCAATATCCTTCTATGTGCCTATAATTGCTGGATGTTTGACGGTCGTAGAATTTAGTTCACATCCTTGCTGTTATATTGATTTTTAATGTTTATTTGCAAAACCTCAAACGTGTGTTCAGGTTCTTGAACAGCTTCCCAGACTGATCTGCTCAGCCACTTCCCCTCCGATATGAAATATCATTTTTAAGGCCAGCAAAATGGTATTTAATGGTGGCTGAGAGGGCCGCGGTTAAGGGCGATACGTACTGGACACTTAAACATTTCTATTACCCCGCTCCTGGCACAGCCCAGTGCCTTTTATCTCTGCTGGGAATTGCAGAAGGGTTTGCATTTTTCATCAGCATCACGACATCGCGGCCTCGGTGAGGACTCAGCCTCCAGCTCCTCCGGGGCCGGTGTGGCTGTGGGTGCCGGCACAGCACAGGCGGCTGCTCCAGCGGTGGGGACGATGCCTCTGCCCATGGTTCCCTTTTTGGGGCCCTGAGATGCTCTGAGGTGGCCGGTTGGTTTTTTTAAGGCAAACATTTGCTTTTGTGCAATGCCGGGGAGAGCCGCTGCCACCGTGCCCGGAGAAGAGGCTTTTAAGCACTTGAGTGCTGCTTTCAGGGCAGGCATGTCCTCTCTTCTCGTTAATGCAGCTGCAGGGTTTTACACGAGCCGGGTAAATCCTTGGCTAAACGGTGGCAGAGGAGCCCCAGCAGAGCCCCAGCCCCCCGCCAGCCCCGTGCCAGCACCCAGAGCCGTGCCGTGCCAGCCCCGTTGTGTGGGAGCCCGCAGAGTCCTAAAGGTTCTGTGACCTGCTCGCTTTAAATTAAGGTGAAATGACATCAACCAACCAGTTAAAATGTTTTACTTGGAGTAGAAAGAACTTGAACTTGGGAAAGGATCATAAACTATGTGGTGTCTTATTGATAAATCTATGAGGGAGGGAAGGGAAGGGAAGGGAAGGGAAGGGAAGGGAAGGGAAGGCAAGGCAAGGCAAGGCAAGGCAAGGCAAGGCAAGGCAAGGCAAGGCAAGGCAAGGCAAGGCAAGGCAAGGCAAGGCAAGGAGGAAAGGAAAGGAAAAGAAAAGAAAGGAAAAAGAAAAGAAAGGAAAAAGAAGAGAAAGAAGCGAAAGACAATAAAGAAAAGGGAGGGAGAGAAGGAGAGTGAAAGAATCGTGATCCCCAGCCCGGGCTCCAGCGCGGTCTCAGGTCCCGTAATCTTGGGTGGTGGGTGCACCCCAGCGACGTTCTCTGTGGCCTTTTTAAGTTCGTCATGGGCTGATTTGCATATTAGACCAGGAGAGGCGGGTGTCCATGAGGGACGAGGAAAAGGTGGAGGCGGGTTCTGGGCGTGGCCGGGGGATGGGCAGCACGAACCCTTTTGTCCAGTCAGTCGGTGGTCGCCATCTCCCCCCCCTTTACCTTTTCCTCAGGTTTTGTTTCTCGGGCAATTCTCCCCCATGAGCCCCATCTGGTGCCGGGTGTTTAACTCTCCTGTCCAGCTTTTCGCTCCTCTTGGGGGCTCTAGTCGTAAACTAAAGCGTGGGCCTTACCCCGAGCAGTTGGTTTTACTCCGTGTCCGTCTCCCCCCTTCGAGGCTTCTCTGGAGAATTTGGCTGCTGAGTGCGAGGGAGCGGAGCCGCGCGCCCTTCGATCCGCCCTGCGCTTCCCTCGCAGCTCAGCCCTTCCTTAAACCAGATCAGCCCTTCCTTAAACCAGATCAACCCTTCCTTAAACCGGATTAGCCCTTCCTTAAACCAGATCAGCCATTCCTTAAACCAGATCAGCCCTTCCTTAAACCCGATCAGCCCTTCCTTAAACCAGATCAGCCATTCCTTAAACTGGATCAGCCCTTCCTTAAACCAGATCAGCCATTCCTTAAACCAGATCAGCCCTTCCTTAAACCAGATCAGCCCTTCCTTAAACCGGATCAGCCCTTCCTTAAACCCGATCAGCCCTTCCTTAAACCAGATCAGCCATTCCTTAAACCAGATCGGCCCTTCCTTAAACCAGATCAGCCATTCCTAAAAACAGATCAGCCATTCCTTAAACCAGATCAGCCATTCCTTAAACCCGATCGTTCATTCCTTAAACCAGATCAGCCATTCCTTAAACCAGATCGGCCATTCCTTAAACCAGATCAGCCATTCCTTAAACCCGATCGTTCATTCCTTAAACCAGATCAGCCATTCCTTAAACCAGATCGGCCATTCCTTAAACCAGATCAGCCATTCCTTACACCAGATCATTCATTCCTTAGACCAGATAATTCCTTACACCAGATCATTCATTCCTTAGACTGACCACAAAGGCCACAACTTGGCCTTGAGGCTTTTCCTGTCCATGAACGTTTGAGTCATTAACAACTTCAGTTCCTCACCCCCGTGCCAGGTGGGATGGCGGGTGCATCCCGTGGGAGCTTTGAGAGCAAAGCTGGGGCAGCTCTGTGAGCAGTTCTGGGCCCTCCCGGCCGCTCTCCGGTCACTTCTCCGGTGATGCGATCGCTGCCGTCGCCTGCGCCGCGGGCCCGGTGATGCCGGGGCCACCCTGGGCTTTGCCGCTCGCTCCCACCATCCCCCTTCAGCGGTGTGCGGGATGGGATTAGGGACCTAACAGCCTGTGCCAGATAGACACTTAAATAAGCAATAAATTTGGAGTTCGTTAGTGAGGATTAATTACTGTTTGCACAGGGCTTTGCCTGTGCAGAGCCGCAGACGGGAGCCCAAGCAGTGTTATTTATCTTGAAGCTTCGCCATGACCTTGTCGAGGTCGGGAGAGACTCGTCCCCTGGGTCCCATCGGATCCCACCATGGAGCGGAGAAAAGCCCAGCGGGCTCCAGGGGTGGGAGCCACCCCGAGGACTCGGGGCCGGGGGATGCTCTGGCAGGCAGAGCAGGCGGCTGAGTGCAGGCAGCAGCCCGCTGCGTGACCCCAAGCGAGCGTCTTTGTGTCGTGGAGCTGCTTGGATGGGACTGGGGAGCTGCGATCCCGGGTTGGGCTGCAGGGAAAGTTTGAGTGTGAGCGTGTACTGGGGGGACTCTGCTGGGTTTTGGGGGCTCTCCGGGGAGCAGGATGGGGAGGCTGGCGATGCACTCCCCATGGCTCGGCCACGGGTGGGAAGGGGCGGAGGGGGAGGCCGGTGGGTAGCACAGAGGGGCTGGAGCAGAGCCTGGTCTGTGTTTCGGGGTGCAGGCAGGGGTATGGGAGATGGCGAGGCAGGGAGTATCCACGTGGGAAGGCTGAGCCTGCCCTGTCTCTCAACCCCTTTGGCTTAATTCTCCGTCTCGGTGCGGTGATTGTTCAGCGAAGCGACGGCCGTGGTTGTACGGTGCCGCATCGCAGCACCGGACTGTGAAATGAGGAGTTAGTCATCCCTGCTCCTCCGGCTCCGCGCGGCCACAGCCGTGCCACAAGGGGACGGGGACGTGCTGCTGGCGGGATGCCCCGTGGGGGGACACCCCCCGCCCCGGTTCACAGGGGGATGGCCCAGGAGGAGCGGGAAGCCCCCCTCGGCAGCTCGGACCCCGCTCTTGGCTCCGCAGGATTTATCACGCTGCTCAACTCCAGCCCTGGCACGGGGCCGGGAATTTTTCTGGCACCAGCTAAATAACGGAGATGCCTCCGTCCCCGCGCGCTTCTCTGGGGAGGGGAGCGGCTTGAATCGTCCTGCAGCAAGCCGGGGCGCAGTCAGGGAGCCGGCCTGACCGCGGGGCTGAGACGGGGACAGCGGCAGCGCTGGCTTTGCTACAACAGTATCACCCTCCCGAGGGCGACCGCCCGTGCCGGGGCTTCCCTCTGGCCACCTGCCAGCCGTGCCGTCCCCATGGGGCGAGGAGGAAGCTCTCTCCTTGCCGGAAAACTGGCTTCAGGGCCGGCTAGCTGGCACCACATCCCATGCTGCCTGCCACAGCTCCGTGCCAGCCTCGTCAAGCCCATCTCATTAGGTGCCAGGAAGCTTTTCTGTGCCACGAGCGGTATCGGGTTGATCCCCAGCTCCTTTCCAGAAGGAATCTCATCTCTGCGGGTCCTGGACCATGCCAGGCTTGGGATCTGCCCTCACTCTGCCTGCAAAGGGCTTTGCAGCCACCGCAGGCAGCAGGAGACTCCCTCGGGGATGGGTTTGGCACTGGGTGCGGCACCTTGGGGGATCTCTTGTGGGGATGCCCTCGCAGGCTCCAGCCCGTTCCCATCGCCGGGGTGCGGGTGGAGGAGGGAATGGTTCCAAGGAGCAGCCTGGGAATGGTGTCGGGGACAATAAACTCTGTCAAAGCCTCATTCATTATGGAAGAACATGGAGCGCGAGTGCCGGCGTGTCTTTGTCCGCTCGCTCCCTCTCCCATCTGATTCCTCTCCTTCATTTCCTGCAGCTTTTGCCCTATCTCCCTCTTTTTGGTGTATTCCTCCCCTCCCCAGCTCAGCAAGGTGTGCAGGGGGCCATTCCCCACGGCACCACACCGGTGAAGAGAGAGATGTGCTGAGGGCCATCCTCCACCGGCGTGGACTGGGGAGCTCCCTGGGTTGAGTTGGGCTGGGTTGGGTTGAGATGAGTTGGGTTGTGTTGAGTTGGGTTGTGTTGAGTTGAGTTGGCTTGGGTTGAGTTGGGTTGGGTTGACTTGGGTTGACTTGGCTTGGCTTGGCTTGGCTTTGCCCTCCTTCCTCCCCTTGCATGCTGGCAGAGCCCGAAGGTGCCGTAACCATAATGGTGCTGGTGTGGCCAACCACAGAGTGCCCAAAGTCCAGCACAGCGCCGGCAAGGGCGCGGGATCTGCTGGGGAAAGCCGTGTTCCTCCCTGGGGGAGCAGTGCCGGGCAGCAGCAGCCCCTTGGCATCGCTTTCAAAGCCAGGTCTGTTGCGCCATCACACCGCGTGCCACGTCCAGAGCTGGTGGCAGCACGATTTGTGGGGGACAAGCCCCTTGGGGGTGGTGGCTCTGAAGACACCATCTCTGGGCCAGGGGTGGTTGTCCCCAAAGCCACGGGGAGGGCGACCAGAAACGCTGCTGCCCACCTGCCCCATAGTTTTGCAAGGCGCCTGCTTTGGCCGCTCTTGGGGACGGTGGCCGGGCAGGAGGGAGCTCTGCCTGGACCCCTGCCTGCAGCCCTGCCTGGACCCGCTGTCAGGACCCAGACTGGAAGCCCAGAGAATCGCAACAGTTCTGTGATCCCCTCGGGTTAAATTAAGGTGAAACGACACCAAACGACCGGTTAAAATGTTTTACTTGCAGTAGAAAACAATTTAAACTTGAAAAAGGATAGTAAGTGATGTGGTCTTTTATAAATCTGTAAGAAACAAAAGAAAGGAAAGGAAAGAAAAAGAAAGGAGAGAAAGAGAGTCAAAGAAATCCAGATCACCACTTCTGGATCCAGGATTGTCTCAGGTCCTGTACTCCTAGGTAGTGGGTGCACACAGATTTAGCTTCGATGGTGGGTGCACACACAGCAAAGTTTCTGTTGCCTTTTTAAGTTCATCTTATCGGCTGATTAGCATACTAGACGAGGAGAGGCAGGTATTCCACAAATTCATTTCCATGAGAGATGAGGAAAAAGGTGGAGCAGGGGTTCCAGTTGAGTCAAGGGTCGTTCGTTGCCCAGCTTTGTTTTTTCCTCTGTTCCCAGAGATCTTATCAGTCATCCCAGAAATGAATCACAGAATCCCAGAATCATCTGGGTTGGAAAAGCCCTTGAAGCTCCTCCAGTCCAACCATGAACCTCACCCTGACCGTTCCCAACTCCACCAGATCCCTCAGCGCTGGGTCAACCCGACTCTTCAACCCCTCCAGGGATGGGGACTCCCCCCCTGCCCTGGGCAGCCCATTCCAACGCCCAACAACCCCTTCTGCAAAGAAATCCTTCCTAAGAGCCAGTCTGACCCTGCCCTGGCGCAGCTTGAGGCCATTCCCTCTTGGCCTGCCGCTGGTTCCTTGGCTCAAGAGACTCATCCCCCCTCTCTGCACCCTCCTTTCAGGCAGTTGCAGAGGGCCAGGAGGTCTCCCCTCAGCCCCCTCTTCTCCACACTAAACCCCCCCAGTTCCCTCAGCCGCTCCCCATCACACCTGTGCTCCAGACCCTGCACCAGCTCCGTTGCCCTTCTCTGGACACGCTCGAGTCATTCAATGGCCTTTTTGGAGTGAGGGGCCCAAAACTGAACCCACTCATCGAGGGGCGGCCTCACCAGTGCCGAGTACAGGGGTGAGATCCCTTCCCTGTCCCTGCTGGCCACGCTAGTGCTGATACAAGCCAGGATGCCATTGGCCTCATTGGCCACCTGGGCACACTGCTGGCTCATTATCAATCAATCCCCCCAGGTCCCTCTCTGACTGGCAGCTCTCCAGCCACTCCTCCCCAAGCCTGTAGCGCTGCTGGGGGTTGTTGTGGCCCAAGGGCAGCACCCGGCATTTGGCCTCAGTGAAACTCCTCCAGTTGGCCTCAGCCCAGCCATCACCTCTTCTCACTTCTTGTTACCACTTCAGTGGCGAAGGCCCATTAGTCATTAGCAAGTCATTAGCGAGGCAAGCATGGTGTCTGGCTCACACAATGGAGCCCAAAGTCTCGGGCTTAGCGGGACTTGTGTTTGAGGAGAAACAACCTGGTTTAGTCCATCTCTCCCCCTCTGAGGTTTTTCCAAGGAGTTTGTCAATACAACTGCAAGGGCGTGCGGGGTGCAGCCCTGACACCCCCGCTCCCTTGGGGGACATTCCTTAGACTAATCCCAAGGCCGAAGCTTGTCCTTGAGCTTTTCTGTGCCGATGAATGTTTGAGGCGTTTCTTCCTTCAGTTCCTTACACCCGCTGGGGGCTCCGAGGGGCAGAGGGCAAGCAGCACCCAACTCCTGTATTTTGTACGTTCTATATTATCTTCTCGCTGGGCTCTAACAAGCAACTTTTGTGCCGGAACCTGCATGAGCAGAGGCTGTAGGAGCCTTATTTTCACCTCCCGCGGGCATGGGCAGGCGGTGGGTGCAGGAAGGGGGTGCTGAGTGTGGTACTTTGGGGAGGTGAGACCTTCCCCCCCTGCGCGCGGGCTCTGGTGCTGAGCTGCCTGTGCTCGGTGGGGGTGGTTGGCTCATTTGGGGGGACCCTGGCCATCCCCCCGCCAAACTCCCCTCCATCCCTCGCCTTATATTGCTGCCATGTAAACTTGGAGATGCTCAGCCCCGCACCGCAAGGTGACCGCTGGCACATCCTCGAGGGGGGATGCTCGTGTCGGCCAGGGCCCCCCCCCCCCCGGAGTTTTGGCAGAGCCGGGGGCTGCGGTGATGCTCGGGGAGCCTGCCCTGGGGTGCAGGAGCAGGCAGGGGGGTGCTCGGGGCTGCCTCCCTGCAGGGATGCTCATCACAGGGTGGTTTTGTGGGGCTCCCCTGACCTGTGCCCCCCTCTTTACCCCCTGCTGCAGGACAAGAACAGGAAGCTGAGGCCGCTCTATGACATTCCCTACATGTTCGAGGCCCGGGAGTTCCTGCGCAAGAAGCTCATCGGGAAGAAGGTACGGAGGGGCCGGGGGCGAGGTCCGAGTGACAGGCGGGCGCTAGCGAGGGGCCGGGGGGAGCCGGCACTGCCCCCGTGCTGGTGGTGCTGCGTGAGTCCTTCAGGAGGGACCCGGGGGCTCTCTGTGGGGGCTTGGGGGGTGCGCCCAAAGCTGGAGCACCCTTGGAGCTGACCCCTCCGAGGGGCTGCGGTCTCACTTTCGGCTGCCCCCATTTCCCAGGAATTCTGTGTCCCTCGCCGCTTTCTATTTCCCTTTGTGTCCCTGGCGTATTTTTCTAGGCTGGTTTAGAGCAATTCAGGGGAATGAAGAATATAATGTGCACTTAACTACTGAAGCACATGCTCAGGATGCAATTTTCAAATGCTCATAAAATGGTCAAATAAAATCAATTTCCTTCATAGTGAGGCTGCTTGCTGCTGCTCATTGAGGACTATTTCCATGCCTAATTGCATCTTTCCATTTCAGAGCCCTGTTTATATATTAAAAAAAAAAAAAAAGAAAAAAGAAAAAAAAATCGCAGCTTGCGAGGCTTTTCTGATGGGAAATCTGTCACTTCTCGTAGTCAAAAACGCCTGCGAGGGCGTTGCTGGGACTTGTGAAGGAGCTCAGGGCTCTGCGATGGAAACCTGGCGCTCCCGGCAGGGTCCCGGCCCCGTGCCGGGCTGCACCTCGGCAGGGCCCCGCTCGGAGCGCTACCGGCCACCCCGGCGATTACCGGCGCCGCTTTTCCTCCAGCCGCCGTCCCTTTGCCATCTCCCACCCTGCCATGGCTCGAAAACCAGCCTTTTTCTCCCCAAACCTGTTGGCATTCACCCTTGGGTGGGACCCGAGGGCAACGTCACCGCGTCGCCACCGCGGCTGGGTGTGCCAGAGCCCTCGGTGCTGCCTGCACCGGTCCTGCGTCCCCCGAGGTGCCGGCAGAGCCGTCCCCGTGCCGGGCAGCACCGGTCCCCAGCCATCCCCGAGGCCGGTGGCTGCTCTCTGCATCCCCCGTGTCCCCGTGACCACGGCCAGGGAGGAGGATGAGGGTCCTGCCTTCCTCCCGGCTGCCGTGACGGGAGGGTGAGCAGCAGGATCGGCCCGTCCGGAGGGACAGGCAGGAGCAGGCAGGGAAGCGGGACAGCAGCCAGCTGCCGCCGGCCCCTGCGCCCAAAGGGAGTGCTGGGGAGCCGGTGACCCCCAGAAATAGAAGCAAAAAAGCCGTTTGGCTCCAGTTTTTAAGCTCCACATAACCTTGCAGCGAGCCGCTGCGGCGCACACCGGGCTCCTGCCTTCGCTGCTTCGGTAGCCTTGGGGAGCCAGGCGCCCGCTTGCCTTTGATGTTGCCTCGTTTGCTTTATAAATATTTCCTTTGTCAGCTCCACGTTTTTCACTTCAGATTAATTTGATTGAGGAAAGCGATGAAAAAAATCCTTCCCGTTAATGATCAGAACAGTCCCCTGAGGTTGGCGGCGCATTCTGATTTGAAATGACAGCCTTGTGCGGGGTGGCTCGCCCTTGCCTTCTCGCGGCTCGCCGGCAGCATCAATCTTTGCCGCAAAATCCCTCTTTTCCCACCCCCTTTTTTTAATATACTTTTAAAGCCCCCCCCCGGCGGGGAGCTGGCGACTTCCGAGAGCTTTCTGCTTGCAGGAGATCAAACAGGGTGGGCTGGCACCGATGCGCAGCGCTGCCCGCGGCGGCGGCACGGCTCCAGCACCGCGCGGGTTCGCAGGGGTGCCCTGGGGAGCCCTGCCGGCCCGTTCTGGGGAGCCCTGCCTGCCCATTCTGGGGAGCCCTGCCTGTCCTGGGGGAGCCCTGACTGCTCTGCAGAGCCCTGCCTGCCCATTCTGCAGAGCCCTGCCTGCCCGTTCTGGGGAGACCTGCCTGCTCCAGGAAGCCCTGCCCGTTCTGGGGGGCCCTGCCCATTCTAGGAACCCCTTCCTGTTCCAGGGGGCTCTGCCCGTTCTGGGGGGCCCTGCCTGCCCCAGGAAGCCCTGCCTGTTCCGGGGAGCCCTGCCAGTCTCCGGAGGGTGTTCCTTCCCACAGAGCCCCGGGGTCGACTGATCTCCGGAGATGAGGATCTCGGGGATCTCGGGGGCCCTCGGGCAGCTCCAACAGCCCCGCGCTGGCTCCTGGCACCCCCGGCTGCGGGTCCCCACGGGCTGGGGTGCTCCCTCGAGCTGCCCCCACCCTGCACCGAGCACCCTCTGGGCCCTTCTCCTCCAGGATGGGCGCTGGGTGCCGAGCGGGTGCTGCCGTGGAGGGGGGTGCTCCCCCATTGCTCTGCCCTGTGCACCCCCAGCCTGTCCCCAGGGCCAGGGCTCCACTGCCAGACTCGGAGCTGGCTCCTGCCCCTTCCCAGGAAGAGCCGGTACGATGAGCCCCGGGAGAGATCAGCCCCGGGAGGGATCAGCCCCAGGAGGGATCAGCCCTGGCAGCGCCCCGGCAGCCCCTTCGAGACCAAGGAATTAAATATGAGGAATAATTAGGCCACGATGAGTTTTCGGGCTCGTTGTCGGTGCTTCAGCAGCCGCCTCTTCAGCTGCAAACACCACGTATCTGCCAGGCTCGGCCGTGCCGTGCCTGCTGCCTGCACCCTGGACTGCCTGCACCCCGGGCTGCCTGCACCCCGGGCTGCCTGCCGGGAAGGGGAGTAGGGCTCATCTCATGGGTGCTGTCCTGGCACCCTTGGGACCCTCCTCATGGGTCTTGTTCTGGCACAGCGGTGACCTTGCCCTGTGGGTGCTGTCCCAGCACCCTGGGGACCCTCCTTGTGGGTGCTGTCTTGGCACAGCAGTGACCTTGCCTCATGGGTGCTCTCGCAGCACCCTGGGGACCCTCCTCATGGGTGCTGCCCTGGCACAGCGGTGACCTTGCTCATCGCCTGCCTGTGCCCGGTGCCACAGGAGGGCAGCCCCTGCCCATCCCCTGCCCATTCCTTGCCCATCCCCTGCCCAGCGCCGGCTGCTCCGCTCCCAGCATGGAGAGACGCATTTCCCCAGCAAGGACAAATGTCCTCTGGCTGCAGTTTGTCCTCAGCTGCCCTCCTGTCCTCGTCCTGACACCTCCCGGTGCGTGTGCTCTGGCTGTGCCGCAGGCAGCGTGCCGGCCGGTGCAGGCAGTGTGCCAGCTGGTGCAGGCAGGAGCGCTGTGAAGGCAGCGGGGGCCGTGTTTGGGTCAGGCACCTCAAAAGCACCATCTTGGCACGCTGGGATGCCGTGAGATCTCATGATCCCCTCTCCTCTCCCACCCCTACCAGCTCCAGGCAGAGGAAATTAATTGGAAATTAGTTGGAAACTAAGAAATCTTGCTGCTGTGTCTTGCTTTCCCAGTACATCCCGCTCCTGCTCTCTGGGACGTTGCTCTGGTGGCACTGGTGTGTGGTACCGGGCCCGGGCCCGGCTCT
The DNA here is from genome assembly GCF_031877795.1 of Strix aluco. Classification (NCBI taxonomy): domain Eukaryota; kingdom Metazoa; phylum Chordata; class Aves; order Strigiformes; family Strigidae; genus Strix; species Strix aluco. The sequence goes on along the minus strand of NC_133935.1, from coordinate 88,333,310 downwards.
GGGTGGGCAGTGGGATGGGCCACGGCTGCTTTTGTGGGTGTCTGTGGGTGTCTGAGGGCAGCCGCGGCTCGGGGAGGCAGGCAGGGAGGCAGGGAGGGAGGTGGGCAGGCAGGGAGGCGGGCAGGCAGGATGACAGGGGGGCAGGCAGGCAGGGAGGCAGGGAGGCAGGTGGGCAGGCAGGTAGGCAGGCAGGGAGGCAGCAGCCCCGAGGGCTGAGGTTTGGCAGCATGGGCGAGCAGCCAGCCCTCCTGGCTCTGCCAGTCTCCCCGCTGCCCGTCCCACTGCCCGTCCATCTGTCCTGCCAGCCCCCCAAGGGCTTCCCAGCTCTGGCTGCTCCCCCCCCCAACCCCAGCTCAGGACCGGGAGAGCCTGAAACCCATCCTGGGGGCTGGAACACCGCGTCCCCCCGCAACCCCAACCCCGACACGGCTCTGCCCCGTGCCGCAGCCTGCTTCCCCTGCGCCCCTGCAGTGCAAATAAACCACTGCAATTCCTTCCAGAAATCCTTCCCTCTGTCCCCGCTCCCTCCGGAGGAAACACCGGAGGGAGGAGGAAGAAACATCTCCATGGCTGCAGCCACCCCTTCGTTTTGGGGCCACGCGGTGCCGGGCTGTGGGGAACCACCTCTGAATTTCCAGGGCCCCGGCGCTACCCGGCGCATCATTTATTTTGTCTCTCTCTCGCCCTTTCATCAAAGCAACGTGAAATTTCCAAAGCTGGGATTTTTACGGCGCGTCGCTTTTCCTCTTTAACAGACGGGATTTGTTTTTCTTGACTCTCCTGCCAGCTCACGCCGCGGCACGTGCCCGGTGCAAGAGCTGCCGCGGCTCCGGCGAGGGAGCTGCCCCCTCCCGGGTGTGACCCGGTGCCGTGGAATCTGCCCGGTGGCACAGGATGAACCGGCTGCGCCCGCCGGCCTCCCATGCCCCGCTATGGATTTATCTCCTGCAGTGGAATAATTTCTGGTGCGTGTCAGGGCGAGGATGGTCCCTCCCCCGCGGCGGAGACGCTGCCCATCGATTTCCGCGCTGGGCACGCACCCGCCGCCGCCGTTAAGCAGCTTTTGTTAATTATGCCATCGTTCAGGCAATTGAATCGAGTCTAAATGGGTGCTCTTGGCCCTTTCCTCTAATTAGCTGGGGGATTAATCGTTCGGGTGGAGGGAGATGGCGGGGAATAACTCAGGGAAAAATAGCCCCTGTGAGTGGAAGGGATTCGGTCCTTTCGTTAAGGGCAGCTCTGCAGCAGAGGGGGGCGGTGGGTGCCTCCCCCTGGGGTCTCCCAGCACCCCGGGGTGCCCAACAAGCTGCTCCCCTACGGCCATGGGGCTCAGTGCCGGCAGCTGTGAATTTGGGGGGGGACCTGGGAAGGTCCCTGGGGATGCCGAGAGGTGCGGGGGAGCCCCGTTACCTGCCCTGCAGCGGGCAGCAATGGGGGGGCCCATTTCTCACCTCCCTGCACCCCATCAACCGGAGCTTTGTGTGGGGCCAGGGTGAACCCCCAAAGCCGCGACGTGTTCCTGATACTTTATTTTACGCCTCTGACCCCGAGGATAATTTCACCCGTTCTGCCAGCCCCGGGCCTGATCCCCAAGGCCCGGCACCGCGGGGACGAGCCCCCCTGCTCCTGCCACAGCTCCCGTGGCTCCAGGCCGGCACGGGGGGACGTGGCGGTGCGCAGTGTCCCCGGCGTGTGCCATGACCAGGCCCTGGATTGGCAGGGGGGGTGCGATCATCCCCGGATCGACAGGGAGGTTGATAATCAGAGACGGGCAGGCTGAGCGAGGCCGATGCCGAGGAGCGCGTCCGAACCGCAGCCGGTGCCTCGTCTTGCCCCGCTTCCCGGGCGGGCGGGGGTGGCCTGCCCTCACCCTCCATCCCCACACCTGCACCGATTTATCTGCAAAGCTTCGACTTATTTTTAATGCCCCGGGGGATTTGTTAGCGATGCAGCTCAGGGAGGGATGCTCATCAAAGGGAAGGCTGACAGCGAACTGATAAAAACCTCGCAGCCATCTGCAAGAGCCAAGTACAAATCTGAGGCCCCCGCCCGCGTCCCTGGAAAGCAGCAGCTGGGGGGGTCCCTGCAGTTTTCCGCTGCATCCGCTTGTGTCTGGTGGGTCGGTGCCCTCAGAGGCCCTGGGATGCTCCCTGGGATCCTCCTTTTGGGGTGACCCGAAGAAACGTTCCCGGTGCTGGCGCCGCCAGCGGACCAGCGATCAGGCCTGGGAAAACCAAAATTTAACCAGGGAAAACATTTCCCCCTGCAACGCCATCCCTCTCTCCCGGAGGAGAGAAGACTTTTGCAGACTTTGGCAGATTTTTGCAGACTTTTGCAGGTTTTTGCACTGCCTGGCAATTTTTGCTGTGTGTTACTGGCGGTCTGAGAAGTCAGGGAGAGCCGGCGGCACAGCGGCGCCTGCTCGCCTCGCGCAGCGGCGATCAGGGTTTTTTTTTTTTTTGAAAGTCCCACTTTCTGCAGAATGCTACGGCCGGGGCGGGATGGGGACGGTGCGTGGTGAGGGGTGGCCACCAGCACTGGGGTGGGGGGTTGCCACTGCCCACACCGCAGCCAAGCGTGCCAAGGAGCGTGCCGGTGCCGGCGAGGCTCCAGAGGGAACGCGCTGCGTCATTCCGGCACGTGAAATTGGGGAGGATTTTGCTGTCGAAAACCCTTCTGGAGAGCTGGCTGCTCCTCAGTGCCGAAGCTGGGAGGGAGCTTCTCCCGACTGTATTCCACTTGGAATAAACGGCGCTGCCGACGCCGGCGAGCAGGAGGGGAGAAATCTGCCGGCACGCTGTGCTCCGGGCGCTGCAGCGGGCTGAGGCGGCTCCCTGAGGCAGGGACGGGTGCAGAGAGCGGCTGTGGTTGTTCCGGGTGTAACGACCAGAAATTTGGGGCCGTTTCCTCCCCGTGCATCTATTTTCCTCCTTCCCCCGCTTCCTCAAATGGCTCTGCTGGGCGTTTCCATTGCTGCAGCCTTGATTAGTCGAGGTTCCAGCAAGGTCAGGCCTAGCCTGGGGCTGCTGGCTGGGCTCGGTGTGGCTCTGCTCGGCTTGGCTTGGCTTGGCTGGGCTTGGCTTAGCTGGGCTGGGCTCGCCCACCGGCAGCTGCAACCCAGGGGGGCTGGTGGGGGGTGCAGGCTCCGCTTTCGGCGGTGGTCGAGGCTCGACGGGGGCGAGCCCGGTGGCTTGGAGCATCCCCTGTGCCACGTCCCGGGCTCTTTGCTTGCCTTCCTCAGAGGGACCACGATGGCAGGAGAGGGATGGGCTAGTGTAGGGCTCGGCAGACCCAGCTGGCTCTTGCTTACCACTCCCAGCAAAGCCCCTTTCGTGTGGCGGGGCAGGGGAGGGAAAATGTGACGCTGGATCTTCCCCTCCGCTGCCCCTGCGGTGCCTCCTGCACCCCCTCACCCTGCCGGGATTCCTAGCACCGCTCTTGTGACTAGTGGCCACCACGTGGCACCTATTTAGTGTCGTGCCAAGGCCCGGAGGAAGCGTTTGGGCCGGTTGGGCCCTGGGAGGGCTGGGGCAAGCCTTGGGCTGGCAGCTCCGGCCGCTTCAGCATCACCGAGCACAGCCTGGGGATCGCGGCGCAGCCGTGGCTGGGCCCCCCCGAGGTTGGAGGAGGTCAGGGTGCAAACGGAGGTTTAGTTCATGGGTGGCATCAGCCACGTCCCTGCTGTGCCTGGTTTTGTCCCTGGGGAGGGGAGAGGAGAAATAAAATAGGGAAAAATTAGAGTTGGGGGGCTGCCCCAGCTCCCTTGCTGGGGCGGGGAGCGATGGCGTGTTACGGTGCGGCCACGGCGGAGCATCCCCCGGCGGGGCATCTGCCTGAACCCATGGGTGTCCTTCCCAAGCTGGGGGTGCACACCCCATCCTGCCCGGGGTCTGCAGGACCCGGAGGTGCTCTCTGCCCTCGCAGGGGAGGTGGGCAGCACCCACCTTTTGGAGAGGGCAGGGGTGGGTGCTGTGCTGTGCCGTGCCGGTGACATCCCCCTCCTCCCTGCTCCCCTTGCTCCAGCCTGGCCTGGGGGGCTTGGAGGGGACCGTTCCCTGCCATGGGGACACAGGGCGCAGCAGGGTGGGTGCCTGTGGCAGGGGTGGGTGGCAGACCACACTTGCTGAGCTATAATTACCTGAAACGCCTGCGGGTCTCCCCGCTCCTCTGGCACAAACTCGCAGGGACTATTTTTACCTCCCCTGTGAGCTCGTGCCACGTGTCAGGGCCGTGAAGGGGAGCTGGGCACCCCCCTACTGCCTCCGAGGCTGGGGGGGTGCTCCCAAAAACCTGCCTGTGAGCGCCAGCATGGCCAGCGAGCCGGGGACTGTGTGCTGGGGACCCCATTGTTGGGACCACGATGCTGGGGACAGTGTGGCAGGGGCCACGTCCTGGTGATCATGTTCTGGGGATCATGTGGCAGTGACCACATTGTTGGGGACAGTGTGACAGGGGCCACATGCTGGGGACCATATGCTGGGGACCATGTGGCACTGACCACAATGTTGGGGACAACATGGCAGGGGCCAAACGCTGGGGACCACATCCTGGAGACCATGTCCTGGGGACCATGATGCTGGGGACAGTGTGGCAGGGGCCACATCCTGGAGACCACATTGTTGGGACCACGATACTGGGGGCAATGTGACAGGGGCCACATGCTGGGGGCCACATCCTGGAGACCATGTGCTGGGGACCACATCGTTGGGACCATGATGCTGGGGACAACGTGGCAGAGGCCAAACACTGGGGACCACGTGCCGGGGACCACATCGTTTGGACCATGATGCTGGGGACAGTGTGACAGGGGCCACGTGCTGGGGACCACGTCCTAGGGAGCATGTGGCAGTGACCACATTATTGGGGACAACGTGGCAGGGGCCACATGCTGGGTACCACATCCTGGAGACCACGTCCTGGGGACCATGTGTTTGGGACTACAGTGTTGGGGACAATGTGTCAGGGGCCAAACGCTGGGGACCACATCATTGGGACCACGATGCTGGGCACAGTGTGGCAGGGGCCACATGCTGGGGACCACATCTTGGAGACCACGTGCTGGGGACCCCATTGTCGAGACTGTGATGCTGGGGACCATGTGGCAGTGACCACATTATTGGGGACAGTGTGGCAGGGGCCACATCCTGGGGGCCCCATCTTGGAGACCATTTGCTTGGGACCACAATGTTGGGGACAAGGGGGCAGGGGCCAAATGCTGGGGACCCCATTGTTGGATCATGATGCTGGGGACAGTGTGACAGGGGCCACAGCTTGAGGACCGCGTGGCACTGACTACACGCTGGGGACCATGTACCAGTCACCACGTGCTTGGCACTCTGGGCACTGTTCCTCCTCCTCCTCCTCCTCCTCCTCCTCCTCTTCCTTCTCCTCCTCCAGGGGCTGCAAGAAGCCGATGTCGAGCCACCAGGCCGTGGGGCCGAGGACAGGGCCAGTGGCTCGGCCACCCTTTCCCTTGATCCCATGGTGCCGGGCGAGCACAGGCAGGGGCTGGCAGGGCCGGTGCAGCCCCGGCTGGTGGCGGGGGAGCCGGAGGAGGAGGAGGAGGAGGGGGGGGGGGGTGTGACATTGAAGGCTGCACAAAGGCGTGCAGATTTCTGTAGCGCCGTTCTTCTCCGGGCTGGAGCTCCTCCAGGGAGAGCCGGCCCGGTGATTTAATTCGCGCTGACTGCAGCTGACCTTGGAAATGTGCCCAGAGACGCCTGACACCGGCCGAGGCAGCAGGAACCCGCTGCGGGTCCCGTGGGTGCAGGAGGGATGGGGGGAGCCAGGCGGGGACCCTGCGTGGTCAACCAGTCACCCCATATCCCACCCCCCTTGCCCTCCTGGCCCAACATGTCGCTCTCTGTGCCCGGGGAAGTGGGTTTTTTTGGTTTTTCTACCCGCCGTGAAATACTGAGCGGGGTGGCAGTGACGGTCGCTGTGTGCGTGCGGGGTGTCGGACAGAGCCGGGGTGCTTCCCCTGCGCCTCAGGGGCCCTGCGGGTGGCACGGGCACAGGGTGGCTCTGAGAGCGGGGTGGCTGCGGGGGCCTGGAGCAGAGCCCCAGACCTGGGTGCTGCTGCTCGCGGTGTCCCCTGGTGTGTCTGGGCCAGGGGTCCGGGTCTGCCATGGCTGGAAGTGGTCAGGGGGGGCTGGGCTGGCACAAGCAGCTCCCCAAGCTTGGGGGTATGGCTGTGGGGGGTGTGGGAGGTGTCTGAGACAGGGCTGGGGGTGCAGGAGGTGCCCAAAACGGGACTTGGGGTGCAGGAGGTGCCTGAACTGGGGCTGGGGGTGCACAGGGTGCCCAAGATGGGACAGGGGGTGCAGGAGGTGCCCAAGACGGGACTGGGGGTGCAGGGGGTGCCCAAGATGGGACTGGGAGTGCAGGAGGTGCCTGAGCTGGGTCTGGGGGTGCAGGGAGTGTCCAAGATGGGGCTGGGCGTGCAGGAGGTGCCGGAACTGGGACTAGGGGTGCAGGAGGTGCCTGATCCAGGGCTGGGGGTGCAGGAGGTGCCCAAAACGGGACAGTGCAGGGCAGTGTAGCACAAAGCAAGACGCTGCAACGCAACACAACACTCCGCAAATCAACACCACATTTTGCAACGCAAAGAAACGCAACACAGCAATTTGTGAAGGAACGCAAGGGCACCACTTGGCAACGCAGCGCGACGCTTTGCAATGCAACACAGAACAGCACTTTGCAAGGCAACGCAACATTTTGCGACACCAAGAAACACAACTTTTGCAATGCAACACGACACGATGCAACGCGTTGCAGTGCAGTGCAACACAAAGCACGGCTTTGCAACTCAACACAACACGCAACACAACACAACGCTTCGCGATGCGACACCACGCAACACTTTGCAGCGCAGCGCAACGTGATGCAACGCAGTGCAGGGCATCGCAACGCAAAGCAAGACTTTGCATTGCAACACAACGCCACACAACGCTCCGCAGCGCAACGCTTCGCAACGCAGAGAAACGCAACACAACAATTCGTGAAGGAATGCAAGGGCAACGCTTGGCCATGCAACGCAACACGATGCGGCGCCGCGCAACGCGCAGCAAGACTTTGCAGCCCCACACGGTGCTTCCCCGCTGCAGGCCGAGCTGCGGCGCCCAGCCCCATCCCTCCTCGCCTCTCCCTGCCCGTGAGGACGCGGGATCTGAGCCCGAGCTGCGCGGCGTGGTGGCTCCTCGCTGGCCTTTCGCCGGCCCCTTCGCCGAATTCCAAGCGAGATGTTTCCCAAGCGAGCCGGGCCTCGCTGTTGAGCCGGATGACATTTAAAAAGATCTGTAGTAGCTTCCAATTTCCTAACCTGCCTCTCGGAGTAATCCTCGTCTTTTTTTCCCCTGCAGTTGTTATGACAATAGTTTCGCTGGGAGGAATTGCTTTAACCGCTCCCGGTAATTGGCTCTTTCCTGCCAGAGCCCCCTCTTTTGCTGCCGCAAACCTTGATTTGACAGCGGGGGTTTGTCAGGCAATCCTACCTTTTTTGCATTTTTCAGCTCATTTAGAAGGTGAATTTGGGAAGAGCTGGCAATTCGAAGGGGTTCAGGGATGCTCCCTCGCAGGCCGAGCTGGATGCCTGCCTGCTTGACGCAAGCTGCCAGCGCTGAGAGCGGCGACACGGGGTGGGCACGGTGCCGTGCGGTGACACGCCTCAAAAAACCCCATAGTGCCTAAAAACAACCCCACGGGGGGGGTGGGGGGGTGGGGGGGGGGAGGCAGCACCAGCACTTCCCCAGGGAGCCCTGTGTCTCCCCCATGTCCCCCAGCCCAGGGCAGGCTCAGTCTCCTCTGCTGATGTGCTGGGAAACCGGTGAGGAAGGTGCTTTTCTGGAGAAGTGAGGTGGTGGGATTGGGTTGGATTTGCCTAGAAATGGCGCTGGCAGCTGTGGGATTGAGTTAAACTCCAGTTTCTTTTTCCCTGCTCTTTATTGCATGGCCATGGCCGGGATTTGCAGCTCCATGTCGCTGTGCAGGCGAGTGCCGGTGCTGCCAGGGGGACGCCGATGGCGTTTCCAGCCCTCCTGTCCTACACCTGCTCGGACAAAGCCCTTGCTGGGTTGGCCTGAACCTCCCGTGGCCTTGGCTGGGATGGTCACCGAGCCCACGGGGACGAGATGGCTGTGGGGGGGTGGGTGTGGCAGCATTGGCTCCCTGCTCCGGTTCGGGGGTCCAGCTGGACCGCAAAGGCCCAGTGCAGGATGGAAATGCTGATGGGTTGTAGTGGGTGCTGGGACGTGATCCCCAGGAGCTGCCAGGGGGGTCATGATGGCCAAGAGCTGTTGGGGGGGGTGACGATGGCCAAGAGCTGTTGGGGGGCTGATGACAGCCAAGAGCTGTTGGGGAGGTGATGATGGCCAAGAGCTGTTGGGGGGTGATGATGGCCAACAGCTGCTGGGGGCATGATGATGGCCAAGAGCTGTTTTGGGCGTGATGGTGGCCAAGAGCTGCTGGGGGGATGATGATGGCCAAGAGCTGTTGGGGGTGTGATGGTGGCCAAGAACTGTTGATGATGATGGCCAAGAGCTGTTGGGGGGATGATGATGGCCAAGAGCTGTTTTGGGCATGATGATGGCCAAGAGCTGTTTTGGATGTGATGATGGTCAAGAGCTGCTGGGGGGATGATGATGGCCAAGAGCTGTTTTGGGCATGATGATGGCCAAGAACTGTTGGGGGGATGATGATGTCCAAGAGCTGTTGGGGGGGTGGTGATGGCCAAGAGCTGCTGAGGGGGTGATGCCCACAGGCCGCCGTGCTGGGAACCTGCGCCACGATCTCACCCGTGAGCATCTCTACACCCACCAGCTCGTCCTGCGCCCCGGCGCAGCGGGTGATGCAGTTACCCAGCAGAATTTGTCCCCCCCAAGGCACACGAGTGCCACGGTGCTGGTCCCCTGTGCGTTGGCCAGGCGATGTGATGTGATACAATGCGAGCGGCTGGCGGTGGCATGGGGGACGCCGCAGCTCGGCACTGGGTGCACGGCCGGGTTTCTGGGGCACCCAGGGCTGCTCCTTTGCCTTGCCAAAACGTTTTACAAACTGGCCTCGGCGCGGTGCCGGCGACACTGATGCCAGCTGACAGCTCCGGCTTAGCAGGGAGCTGCGCTTCCCTCTACCTGCAGCTCCGGGCGAGCTCTCCTGCCAGAGCCCAAAATGCAATTACACGTAAAGCAGGAGGCACCGGGGCTGGCTGCACCCTCGGCATCCCCGCTGCGGCTCTCCGGCACGCTGGTTGCTCCCCGACGTGCCTGGCAGGAGCCCGGGGTGGCATCTTGTCTGCTACAAAAAACTCCTGGTTCAACATGCCCAGTGCGATGTTTCTCTGGCAGCACCGTCGGTGCCAGCAGCCGGCTGGAAAACTTCACCGGGGCAGGGGTGGGGAGCGGAGGGGCCGGCTAACAGCGGGGATTTGGGGCAAGGGGAGGATGAGGGGTTGCGGGGAGCTCCTGGGCTGGACAGCTCTGACCCCATTGCCCGTCTGTCTTGCCTAGGTGAACGTGACGGTGGACTACATCCGACCGGCCAGCAGTGCCACCGAGACCGTGCCCGCCTTCTCCGAGCGCACGTGTGCCACCGTCTCCATCGGAGGAATGTAAGTGCGGCCCCGGGGAACCCCGCGGGGCTCTGGGGACACTGAGGACGGAGTGGGGCTTGTCCTCGCACAGGGACCCCGCACCCCTCCACGCCCTGCGCTTTGCCACCCTGTCTCCAGCAGTTTGGGGGTGCCAAGCTGGAGGAACACTCCCCCCCCCACTGCCACCCCATGAGCTGGCCACCTCGAGGAGGAGTGGGGTTGCTTTGGAGGAACCATCTCTCGCTGCTGTATGTCCCCGGGAGGTCCGTCTGTCCTTTCCCAAGGGACATCTCGCCCCGTGACACGGTGCAGCACTGTAGGAGCAGCCCCCGAGTCCCCAGTTTTGGTGCCTTTTCTCCCCCGTGCCCTACGGAGAGGTCCCGGATGGCAGTGGCTCCCCGAGCTACATAGGGATGATTCGTCATAAACCATTTCCTTGCCTTTTTTTTAATTCCCCCCACCCCCCCCCACCCCGTAGCAGCTATTTTGGAAAGCCACCAAAAAGTGCTGCAGCGCTGCGCTTTCCTTCCCCTTAATCCAAGGTCTGGGAAAGCCGTGGAGCGTCGCGCTGCACAGGGAGACGTGGCTCCGTGCCGAAAACCTCCCTGTAACCCCACTCCGGTCTAATTAAGGACCTTAATGATTCTTATCTCACCAGTGGGTTTAATTTCCACTTCAGTGGCACAGAAGGTCCAGCCCTGCCCGGGCTGGGGCTGGGACTGCTCCATGCTCGCTGCCGGCTTGCGCCAAGCTGCTGCTCCCAGGATGAAACCGCAGCATAAAGGGTATTTCTGGGTGAGATGCGGTGGAGCCGGGCGGAGCAGCCCCGCGCTGCCTGCACCGGCCTCAAACCCACCCACCTTATTCCGTGGGGCTTTAACTGCATCCCCAGGGAGCTGATTCTCCAGCTGAGCGTCTCTCACTGGGTTTTTGGGGGTGGGTTTTGCGTTTTTGGGGCTGTTTGTCAGATGGTGAGATCTTGGTGATGCCCAAGGAGGGGAGCGTGAGGTGTAAAACCCGTCGGCCTCTCCCTGAGCCGGCGGCTGCGGCACTGCCAACCCCGGGAGCACTTGTGCCGCGGTGCGGTGGAGGGGCAGGAGTTCCCATCCCAGGAACATCCCGCCGAGCACCGCCGCCTGCTTTTAGCATCTCCAGCTGCAAATTGCTTCCAAATAAGCTCCCGAGTCGCGTCGGGAGGAAACCTGATGCGAATTTGCTGGGCCAGGGCTTGCGTTGACTTTCATCGCCGTAATCAGGCAGCGCTGGAGCGAGCGCTGGGAGCTGGGGGGCAGCCCGCTCGCTCCCGGCCCTGGGGTGCTTTGAGTGCCATGGCCCCAGCAAAGGCGTTGGGCTTAACAGAGCCGGGTCTGTGCCGTCCATGCTGTGCCGGGGACAGAGCGGGGAAGAAAGCCTGGCTTGTCTGCCTGGCATCTGGGCTGGGCTGAGCCTGCTTGGCAGGCCGAGCACGCCGACGGCTCGCCGGGCAGTGGAGCGACGCGGCTCTGGGCCTCTGCCCGGCGTGCAGGCAGCCCCAGCTCCCGGCTCAAAGCACCGTGAGCTCGAGGAGCACAAACCCATCCTCACCTGCCCGTATCCCTGCCTGTACCCCTGCCTGACTCGGTGTCCTGCGCAGCGAGGCTCTGAGCTGGCAGTGCCGCCTGCCCCCACCTTCGGGCTCCACGGGGTTTTCCAGTTTGATCCCCAGCTGGGGAACACCAGCGCAGCTGCGTGGCAGGGCCCTGCCCCGTGCCCGCTCTGCCAGCGCCTGGTCGGCGTTTACCAGCGCTGCCGGCGCGGCCGCTCCCGGCTGGCTTTTCCCTGCTGAGCACAAATAAAATCAGAGAGGTCCGTGCTCGGCTCCCAGAGCCACACTGTGCTGACACGGCAGATGGGGCAGCGGGGCCATGGCTGACCGGCACGTCAGGAGCCCCGTGGGCATCTCCTGTGCCAGGCCCGGCTTGTGGTGACGGCTCATCCCACCACGGGCGCTGCTGGGAGGGTCCCAGGGAGGACGGGGCAGGTCTGCTGTGACCAATGGCTGTGGGTGCACGTGAGGGCTCGGGGTTCACACCAGCCTTTGCTCTTTGGGAAGCCTGTGACATCCCACAGCATCCCGCAGCCTCCCACGACATCCCGCAGCACCCCATGACATCCCACAGCATCCCGCAGCATCCCACAGTGTCCACAGCATCCCATGACATCCAGCATCATCCCATAACATCCCACGGCATCTAGCAGTATCCCGTCCCATCCCACAGCATCCCATGACATCCAGCAGTATCCTGCAGCATCCACAGTATCCTGTGGCATCCCATAACATCCCATCACATCTCACAGCATCCCACGGTATTCCCCAGCATCCTATAGTATCCTGTGGCATCCCATCCCATCCCATTCCATCCCATGACATCTATCAGCATCCCAGAGTATCCCATAACATCCCATCCCATCCCATCCCATTCCTCATCCCACCCCATCCCATCCCCAACCCCATTCTCATCCCACCGCATCCCCATCCCATCCCATCCCATCCCATCCCATCCCATCCCATCCCATCCCAATCCCCATTCCCATCCAATCCCACCCCACAGCATCCCAGGGCACCCAGGGATTCCTGGGGCACCCCAGAAGGCCGCCAGGAGCCGAGCCCCATCCCGGGAAGCACGTTGGGATGCGGGAAGGAGACATCCCCAACCCACCCCTGAGACTGTAAATGGGGGCTCATGGGGGGCTGGTTTGGGCACAGCGAAAGGTTTTGGTGGGTGAAAACACCACTCAAAAACTTCCATTTTGGATTTTCAGGGGGAAAAAAATTATTTGGGGCGGAGGGGGGCGGGGGGCACAGCTTGCAAAGAGCCATTTTTCACTCTGCCGTTCTTTAAGTGGCAAAAACTGTATTTCACGGCCTAATAAGATTTTTTTTTCCACAGCAAAGAGCTTTTCATCTGTGTTTTCATATTCCCATTCTTTAATCTGGGCTTAACTGGGGGATGCATCTTCCCCCTGTGCCGCCGCTCCGGCTCCTTGCCCCGGATATTTTTATTTGAAGTGCGGGGGCTGCGGTTGTGCCCCCCTCCCCCCCCGTGCAGGGGCTGTGGGGAGAGGAGCGGGGAGCGGGGCTGGAGCGTGATATTTAATTTACGGGCAGGAAATTTCATCTTTAAACCGTTATTTCTGCTCCCCGATTCCTTGGCCTCCTTCCGGCAGCGGGAGGGGGATCGGTGCGGCTGCGGCGCACCCGGCGCCGTGCTCTTGTCGCACCCAGCACCCGGGCGAGTGCCAGGATCAGCCCCCGCGGGCAGCGCTGGGATTTCTGAGCCTTAAAAAGCTCTTAAACGTGGAAAAAAAATTGGGGTTCTCCCAGGATTTGCAGCCCGGGCGGGGGAGGTGTTGCACTCAAGCAGCAGGATCTCGTGGCTGGGGGTGTTAGCGATGCTGGGATGTGGCACCGATCAGGACTTGGTGGCTGGGGTGGTTGGTGACGCTGGGATGCTGGCACGGATCAGGATTTCGTGGCTGGGGGTGTCGGTGATGCTGGGATGCTGGCATGGATCGGGATTTTGTGGCTGGGGTTGTTAGTGGCTCAGGATTTTCTGACTGGGGTGGTTGGTGGATCAGGACTTCGTGACTGGGGTTGTTGGTGACACTGGGATGCTGGCATGGATCGGGATTTTGTGGCTGGGGTGGTTGGTGGGTCAGGATTTTGTGGCTGGGGTTGTTAGCAGCTCAGGATTTTGTGGGTGGTGTGGTTGGTGATGCTGGGATCCTGGCACGGATGAGGATTTTGTGGCTGGGGTGGTTGGTGAATCAGGATTTTGTGGCTGGGGTGGTTGGAGATGCTGGGATGCTGGCACGGATCAGGATTTTGTGGCTGGGGTGGTGGATGGATCAGGATTTTCTGACTGGGGTTGTTAGTGGATCAAGGATTCCATGACTAGGGTGGTTGGTGGATCAGGAATTTGTGGCTGGAATGGTTGGAGATGCTGGGATCCTGGCACGGCTCACAATTTCATGGCTGGGGTGTCGGTGATGCTGGGATGCTGGCATGGATTGGGATTTTGTGACTGGGGGTGTTGGTGGATCAGGATTTCATGGCTGGGGTTGTTGGTGATGCTGGGATGCCAGCACGGCTCACAATTTCATGGCTGGGGTGTTGGTGATGCTGGGATGCTGGCATGGATCGGGATTTTGTGACTGGGGGTGTTGGTGGATCAGGATTTTGTGGCTGGGCTTGTTAACAGCTCAGAATTTCATGGCCGGGGTGCTTGGCGATGCTGGGATCCTGGCACAGCCTCCAGCCTCCCCCGTGTCCCAGGGAGGGTGGTGAGGGGACACTTTTTCACTCCCCTTTCCAGGAAGGACGTTGGAACATCTGAGGAAGCTGCTCAGAGTTGGGGTCAAAGCACAGGAGGGTGGGTTTGGGGATTTCTCTCTGCAATCTGTGGCACTGCTCCCCGTGGCGAGCGGCGTGGGCTGGTCCTGCCCCACACCACTGCTGGGCGAGGGGCTCCGGTGGCTCCGGCTGCTCCAGCGGCTCTGCCGGGCCGGTGCTTGGAGGCTCTGCAGCGTCGTGGCCACGCAGGGCCCCCAGACACGGGTGGGAGGTCTTGGTGCTGGCAGAGGCAGGCAGGGAGCTGCTCATGTGAGGGTGCCCGGGGACAGATGCCCGCTGCAGGGTGCAGGATGTGTCCTCGATGCAGGATGCAGGGTGGGTTCTGGGTGCAGGATTGGCCCCTGCTGCAGGGTGCAGGATGGGCTCCCAGGGTGCAGGATGGGTCCCTGCTGCAGGGTGCAGGATGAGCTCCCAGGGTGCAGGATGGGTCCCTGCTGCAGGAGAGGCAGGATGGAGGCAGGATGGTCGCGGTCCTGAAGGCAAGCACTGGGCTGCTGTACCTCCCCACGTCTCCCTCCTCACCCGAAAACCCAGTGATGATCCTGACCGGTGCAGAGCAGAGGGCTCAGCGGGAGGACTCGCCGGTGCTGAGTGACTCCAGTGCCACGCTGCCAGCTCCAGGCCATCCCCGGGGCGAGCTGCCAGCCCAAACCCGTGCCACACGCTCTCCCCTCCACCACAAACCCCAACCTGGCTGCCCGGAGCTGCAACCCCGGCGCGGCTCTGTCGGCACTTCGCTGTTCACCGCGGAGCTGCCTGCGTGGGCCGCGGTGCCAGGGTAAAGCTGGGCTCACGCCCAGGAGCTCTGTCGGTTTTTTTACAGCCCGAGCCTCTGGAAAAGGCCCAGATTTTTGCTGCTGCTTCGCAAGCTGCTCCCTCCTCCGGGGAGGAGATGTCTGCCGCCAGCCCCGGCCCCGGCAATTTGCTTTTGCGAGGCTGCCGGTGGCTGGCTGAGGGCTGGCAGAGCTCGGTGCCTGCCCTGGAGCTGGCAGGGTGCTGGCAGGGTGCTGGCAGGGACCTGGCTGGGCAGGGAGCAGGGTGGCTGCGACCTCAGGGATTTGGGATTAAGACACTCGCACCCTTCAACAGTGCAACCGCGTGCTGCTGCCGCCGCCAACCCCCTGCCTTCGGTGCAGGTCCCGGGGAGGAGATTTTTCACCGGTGCGGTCGTTCCTGCAGGCAGGGGGGTGCAGGAGGCGGCTGGATGCTGCGGGGGACAACGGTGGGGGGGGTTGTTCCTGGTCACGCCGGGGGTCCCTGAAGTCAGGCACCGGTGCTGGGATGGGGGGAACTGGGACCGGAGCTGGTTCTCCCGGTTGCACTGTGGGGCCGAAGGACGTTGTGCTCAGCACCAAAGCGCAGCCGCGGTGGGTGGGGCTGAAGGGCCGTGGGGGGCCGTTAGGGCCCAGACTGGGAGCCCAGAGAGTCCTAAAGGTTCTGTGATCCCCTCGGGTTAAATTAAGGTGAAACGACACCAACCAGCCGGTTAAAATGTTTTACTTGGGGTAGAAACAACTTAAATGTGGGAAAGGACCATAAGCGACGGGGTGTCTTATTGATAAATCTGTGAGAAAGGAAAGAATGGAAAGACAAAAAAGGAAAAGAAAGGAGAGAAGGAGAGTGAAAGAATCGTGATCCCCAGCCCGGGCTCCAGCGCGGTCTCAGGTCCCGTAATCTTGGGTGGTGGGTGCACCCCAGCGACGTTCTCTGTGGCCTTTTTAAGTTCGTCATGGGCTGATTTGCATATTAGACCAGGAGAGGCGGGTGTCCATGAGGGACGAGGAAAAGGTGGAGGCGGGTTCTGGGCGTGGCCGGGGGATGGGCAGCACGAACCCTTTTGTCCAGTCAGTCGGTGGTCGCCATCTCCCCCCCCTTTACCTTTTCCTCAGGTTTTGTTTCTCGGGCAATTCTCCCCCATGAGCCCCATCTGGTGCCGGGTGTTTAACTCTCCTGTCCAGCTTTTCGCTCCTCTTGGGGGCTCTAGTCGTAAACTAAAGCGTGGGCCTTACCCCGAGCAGTTGGTTTTACTCCGTGTCCGTCTCCCCCCTTCGAGGCTTCTCTGGAGAATTTGGCTGCTGAGTGCGAGGGAGCGGAGCCGCGCGCCCTTCGATCCGCCCTGCGCCTCGCTCGCAGCTCAGCCCTTCCTTAAACCAGATCAGCCCTTCCTTAAACCAGATCAGCCCTTCCTTAAACCGGATCAGCCCTTCCTTAAACCAGATCGGCCATTCCTTAAACCGGATTAGCCCTTCCTTAAACCAGATCAGCCATTCCTTAAACCAGCTCAGCCCTTCCTTAAACCCGATCAGCCCTTCCTTAAACCAGATCAGCGCTTCCTTAAACCGGATCAGCCCTTCCTTAAACCAGATCGGCCATTCCTTAAACCAGATCAGCTCTTCCTTAAACCAGATCGGCCCTTCCTTAAACCAGATCAGCCATTCCTTAAACCAGATCAGCCCTTCCTTAAACCAGATCAGCCATTCCTTAAATCAGATCAGCCCTTCCTTAAACTGGATCAGCCCTTCCTTAAACCAGATCAGCCATTCCTTAAACCAGATCAGCCCTTCCTTAAACCAGATTGTTCATTCCCTAAACGAGATATTTCATTCCTTAAACCAGATAATTCCTTAAACCAGATCAGCCATTCCTTAGACCGACTGCAAAGGTCACAACTTGGCCTTGAGGCTTTTCCTGTCCATGAACTTTTGTCTTTCAGTTCCTCACACCCGGCTGTCCCGGCCCGTTGGCTTTGGGACGGTGGATTTGGTTAGAAATCCCTCAGGTTTACATAACGCTGCTTAAAAACCTCATCTTTGCATCGTTTAGCCAAATTCCCAAATAAAGTCCCACCGGCATCACCCTGATACGCTCCCATCTGCTCTGGCGAGGAGGAGGAGGGGTGGATGAAGGGGCAGATTCCGGTGCCTCTGCCGGTCCCCCCAGCTCTCCCCGGTCGGAGCCTCGGCCAACCTGCTCCAAAATTAGGATTTATTTCCTAACGAAGCTGCGATCCACGGCCGGCTCACCCAGCGCCCTGGTGGCAGAGGTGGTTTAACAGCAGATTTTTAGTGATCCCCCCATTCATCCCCGTATCCCGCGATTTTGATTCTTGCTGCCCTTTGACAGCTGGAAATGATGAAAACTTGGATTTTGTGCCTATCGGATACTTCTGGAGTCTCGTGCCAGGGATAGCTGCTTCTCTGCTCTGAGCGGGGGGGGGCAAAGAGCTGAGGGATGGGGCAGGGGTGGGTGTGGATGGCTGGGATGGGAGAGGGATGGGGCTGGGATGAGGAGTGGGATGGGGAGAAGGATGTAGCTGGGATGGAGAGGGGATAGAACTGGAACGGGGAGAGAGATGTAGCTGGGATGGGGAGAGGGATGGGGCTGGGATGGGGTTGGGATGGGGAGAGGGATGCAGCTGGAATGGGGAGGGGATGGGGCTGGAATGAGGAGTGGGATGGGGTTGGGATGGGGTTGGGATGGGGAGAAGGATACAGCTGGAATGGGGAAGGGATACGGCTGGGATGGGGCTGGGGTGGTTCTGGGATGGGGAGCAGGATATGGCTGGAATGGGAGTGGGATGTGGCTGGGATGGGGAGCGGGGTGTAGCTGGGATGGGGAGTGGGCCATGGCTGGGATGGGCTGGGATGGGGAGCGGGGTGTAGCTGGGATGGCAGAGGGCTGGAGCTGGGATGGACGGAGTTCCGTCCCAGCCGACCACGGGCTGTTCCCACTCGGGGACTGAGGGGCTCTCGCTTGGGTTTGACAATCCCGGGGTGGAGGCGGCTTCTCCTTCCTCTGGAGGAGCACGAACCCAGGTGAGAGCTGGACCTGGCGCTGCGGGACCCTCTGCCCGGGGAAAGGGGGGGACCTGCGTGGGATGCCGGGGGTTCAGCCCACCCCTTGTTATTTTAATTCTCCTTCGCAGGTGGCTCGGGGCTCTGCATGGAGCAGAGGACGCCCGGGGTGGGGGGCAGCTTTTGGGTCCAAATCAGTGGTTGCACCAGGTGCCTCCGTCCCCTCGGCCCTTGGGGATTGAAAAGCTGCAGGGCAGGGGCGGGGGAGCGCAGCCACCCTCCCTGTGCGCAGCCCCAAGCCCGTCCTGGCTCCTTTAGGACCCGGTGGCGCGGTGGGAGCAAACATTGGCAGTTTTGCTTGTCTTATAAAAAGCCATAACCACGATATTGCTGAATAAATGAAGCCATCAAACAGAGGTGGCAACGAGATTACAACACTTCCCGAGTGCTGGGGGCAGAATCAAATCGTCCGTTCCGCGAGCAGACGGAGCGCTCACTGGCACCCTCGTTTCCTGATGCTTTCCATGTTGGGTTTTAATCTCCTCCACTCTTCCCAGATCTTGTCCCTCCCCCTTGTTTTCTTCCTCAAAATGGGGCTGGGACGATGGGTGGGGATGGAGGGGCCCAGCCAGTGCAGGGCAGATGGAGCTGGGTGTCTCCTCTGTTGGTGGCTGCAAACTTTGAGGGGAGGGGGGGGTTGATGGGACCCCCCCAGCCCCAATCCAGCCCCATCCTGAGGATTAAAAACCCGTCAGGGCTGGAGAACTGCTCCCTCCTGAGCCCTGGGGCGGGAGGATGTGGGACACGGTGGGGGGGGGGGGGGTTGAGTGGGATGTGGCCGTATGGGAAGGATTGTGGTTTGGGGCTTGTCCCCGGGGTGGGTCACGTTGGGGACGTGCTGCTCTGGGGGTGCAGCTGCTGCTCCCCGACATGGAGGTGGGACGGAGGGGGTATTTTTGGGTGACCTTTCGGTGGTCAAAGCCAGGTGGGAAGCTCTTCCTGGTGTGCCCATCACTGGAGTCTCTGGCCTCCGGTTCTCCCAGGCGTCTCCCCCCGCTGTAGAACGTGTGGGGTGACGCGTGTCCCCGCGAGTGGTGCTGGTGGGACGGTGCAGGGGCACGAGGGTGAGAGGGGGCCGCCCCCCACATCCCGCAGCCCCTCGACACTTTGGTTTGGCCACAGACGTTCCTGGGGGTGGGGGGGTCCCAGCTGGAGCCCTTCCGTCCGGCAGCAACCTCGGCCGCTCGTCCCAGCGCGGGGCACGTTGTCCTCACCGGCAGAGGTGGGGACGTGCCAACAGCCTTCGGATTGTCACATTTTTAGGGTGCTGCCACCTCTCGTCACTGAGTCACCCCCTTAATGTCACAGCTGGTGTCCCCACAGCTCATCCCCAGCGCCGTCACCTCCTGCCCGTCGCCATCCCACTGCTCCCAAGGCGCTGGGGACGCGGGGGACGGAGCCTCGCACCCAGCTCTGCTCACCCCCAAACCCTGATGCGCCCTGTCGGGGCCGGGGGGGGGGGCAGCTGGGACGCCGCGGGTGCCACCAGCCCTGCGCTCGCCTCCCCCCGGCACAGCCTCCTGTTCGTGCCCAAAATAGCTGTAGGTGCTTATTCCTGGTTGCTTGGCATTTCGAGCGCTGCCTCTGCAGCTGCCTCCTGCTGCAGCTTATTTCCTCGTTTACGAAGCCTTATTTTTTTTTTTCCCTGCCTTTTTTTTTTTTTTTTTCGAGGCAAGACCTATTTTCAGCTCCCGGTGATGGCTCTGCCCTTCCCCCTCTCCGGGGCAGCGGGTGCTCCCAGGGCTTGTGAATGGATCAGGCCCCCCTATACATACATATATATATATATATTCTTTTTTTTTTTCCCCAAGTAGTGAATTAGCAGTCCATGTCTTGCCTGTGTAATTGGAGGAGAATTACAGATGCGCTCAGCGAAGTAGAATTTATGAATTTGTTTAAAGCAGCAGAGTGTAATGGCAGCCAATTTACCGCGCCGCCTCGGCACGCGGCGCCCGTTGGCAGCTGTCCCCGCGCCCGCCCGGTGCCGACCTCCCCTCCCCGATGAGGGGGTGGAGGGGATAAAAAAAAAACAACAAAAAACCAATGGGAAGGTAAAATCCCATTCCCACGGCCCGGGGGCGCTGACCCCTCTGGTTTTAGGGGTGGGGGTTTTGGGGTGCTGCAGGGAGACCCCCCTCACCGTGGTGGTCACGCAGGGACCCCTCGTCTGTGCCCAGAAGTTAATTGTTCCTCCAAGCTGAGCGGTGTAAAACAGGGTGGGGGTCTCCTCTCCCACCCCGGTGACGGGGTCTGGTGACAGGGGGTGCCTCTCCGCTCCCCCAAACCGGTGCTGAGCCCCCCCCCCCCCACTCTTTTTTCTTGCAGCAACATCGCCGAAGCGCTGGTGAGCAAAGGCCTGGCCACCGTCATCCGCTACCGGCAAGACGACGACCAAAGATCCTCGCACTACGATGAGCTCTTGGCGGCAGAGGCTCGGTGGGTGCCATCCCCGGGAGGGGCACCGTGTCCCCCTTTCCCACCCCCTCAGTGTCCCTGTCCATCTGTCTGTCCTCGCTCAGGGTGACCTCCCTGCCCCGCATCCCTCCTGGCCGGGATGAGCATCCTTTCCACTCCGTGACCAACCCTAGCTCTGCCAAAATCTCCAGCCCCCGCCCCCCCCCGCCGTGACCCCCCGAAATCATCCCTGAACAGCGTGTGCCACCCCCCCACAACCTTCACGCCGCGCAGCGTGGTGGGTGCTCCGTGTTCCTGCCGGGAGCTGAAGGGCTGGAAAACCTTTTGGAAAACACCCGGGAGGGTTTTTTCGGAGTCTCCCGGTGCGTTGGGTTTGGGGTTCAAAGGGTCTCCGCTCCCCTCCGCGGGGCAGTGAGCCCGGCACGGCGCTGCTGCCGGAGAATAACGGCGTTTAAAACCCCCGTGACGTCCAAACCGACGGACTCGAGGCGCGTCCCGGCCTCCCGTAATTAGGTTGAGGGGATTGTGGTGAGAAAAACGCGTGTGGCTGCTTCCCCACGTTCCTCGGCGGGGGCCGCGGAATCGCTGATGCAGGCAAGGGCGCGCTGCCTGCTTTGCTGCCAGCTGGCAGGAGCGGGGAGGGCGGCGTTGGCTGCCCGCCCGCCTGCGCCCCGCGTGCAGGACTGCGCCCCGGCGGGTTGGGGTGGTGCCGGCGCTGGGGCGGGAGGGGAGCGCCAAGGTGTTGCCTCCCACCGGCAGCACCATCCCCAGCGGCCGTCCTGGGGTGTGTTCTGGGGGTGTGTGTGGTCCCAGTGTGTGTGTTCTGGGGGGGTGGGTGTGTTCTGGGGTGTGTTCTGGGGTGTGTTCCGGGTGTGCGTGTTCTGGGGGGGTGTGTGGTCCCGGTGTGTGTGTGTTCGGACGGGGGGGGGGGTGTTCTGGGGTGTGTTCGGGGTGTGCGTGGTCCTGGTGTGCGTGTTCTGGGTGTGCGTGTTTGGGGGGTGTGTGTGGTCCCGGTGTGCGTGTTCTGGGGGTGGGTGTTCCAGTTGTATGTGGTGGTCCCGGTGTGGGTGTTCTGGGGATGCACGTTCTGGGGGGGTGTGCTCCCAGTGTGTGTGTGTGTGTGTGCGCTCCAGGTATGTGTGGTCCCAGTGTGCATGTTCCGTGTGTGTGTGCTCCAGGGGTGTGTGCTGTGGGTGTGCGTGTTCTGGGTGTGCATGCTCAGAGTGTGTGTGCTCCAGGTGTGCATGGTCCCAGTGGGTGTGTTCTGGGGGTGTGTGCTCTGGGGCTGTGTGCTCCCAGTGTGCATGGTCCTGGTGTGCTTGGTCCCGGTGTGTGTGTTCCAGACGTGTGTGCTCCAGGGGGTTGTGCTGTGGTTGTGCATGTTCCAGGTGTGTGTCCTCCAGGTGTGCATGTTCTGGGGGTGTGTGCTCAGAGTGTGTGTGCTCCAGGTGTGCATGGTCCCAGTGTGCGTGTTCTGGGGGTGTGTGCTCCAGGGGTGTGTGCTCTGGGTGTGTGTGGTCCCAGTGTGTGTGTCCCATGTGTGTGTGCTCTGGGTGTACGTGCTCCCAGTGTGCATGGTCCTGGTGTGTGTGTGCTCCAGGTGCGCTTGGTCCCGGTGTGTGCGTGTTCCAGGGGTGTGTGCTCCAGGGGGTTGTGCTGTGGTTGTGCATGTTCCAGATGTGTGTGCTCTGGGTGTGCATAGTCCCAGTGTGTGTGTTCTGGGTGTGTGTGTTCCAGGTGTTTGTGCTCCGGGTGTGTGTGCTCCCAGTGTGTGTGTGCTCCAGGTGTCCGTGATCCCAGTGTGCATGTTCCAGGTGTGCGTGGTCCAGGTGTTCATGATCCAGCTGTGCACAGTCCAGGTGTTTGTGGTCCAGCTGTGCACACTCCAGCCATGCACGGTCCACGTGTTCATGATCCAGCTGTGCACGGTCCAGCTGTGCGCAGTCCAGCTCCCATCATTCAACCCCACGTGCAGCCCCATGCCCCCCACACCAGGGCTGGGTCCTTGCCCCCCATCTCTGGATGTTGCTGCTCCACGGGGAGAAGCCCGGAGTGGGCTGTGCCCCATCCATCCCCCAAATCCCATCCATCCCATCCATCCCCCAAATCCCCCCACCACTCTGGTCCCCCCACAGGCTCTGGCCCGGCTCCAGCGGCACCGGGGGGGGTGGTGGCACGGCTGGGCCCAGCGTGCCGGTGGGATTTCAGCTGCTCCTCGGTGGGATCTCAGCTCCTCCTCGGCAGCGATTTTGGCAGCAGCCGCCGGCGCGGTGCCGACAGCAGGGGCGAGCAGCTTTGAGGGGGTTGCGGCGTGGTTTCTGCCAGCCCGGCTGTGCAAGACTCCGCTTTACCGCGAGCCGCTCTCGCTTTTGAGGGGGAAGGTTGATAAATGGGCTCTGGCGCTGCCTTTTCCCCTCCCCAAGCCCGCGCGGCGTGGGATCGGCGGCCGGCGGATCGCTGCCGAGCGACAGGGATGTGCTTGGCATTAAATCAGCATCTCGGAGCGCACCGGCATGGGCGATGCTCCAGCCCAGCACCGGGATAGCCGGGGTTGGATGTGACGGATGGAGCCTGAAGCCACTGAGGGGGGATTTGAGCTCAGATTTCCCAAATTTGGGATGCTCGGGTGTGCTGCGGTGGAGGGGGTCGTGCCAGCGGCGGGGGCACAACTGACATTCCAAGGGGATTTGCAGGGAGATTGAGGCCTGGAGGTCTCGGTGGAGGAGGGTTGGGAGCAGTTTGGGGGTTGCAAAATCCCTTTAACCTTCCTGGCTCACAGGCCGGAGTCTGATCTCCCGGGACCGAGCTGCTCCGGGGGGTGGTCACACTGTCACAGCACCCGCATCCCCCCACCGAGGACGAGCATCCCTGGCTGCCCTTGGAGTGGTTTCCAGCCCGCCGGGTGTTACGGCACTTGTTTAACTTTCTTCTTAACCTGGGGAAAGAGCTGTTTTCCTGGAAGAAAAAAAAAAAAAAGCTATTTCTGGCCAAGCCACTTCTCCCTGGGTGCAGCGTTGAGCGGGGAGGGGCGTCACAAAGGAGGGCGAGGGAGAAAGAAGAAATCCTTTTGCTGATTTAACAGGTTGGCTTCTTCCAGACAGCTCCTCCAGTGATCCAGCTCAGCAAATTGATCGCTGTACAAAGCCTCGGCAGGGGCTTTGAATTTTTCCCCTTGTATTTTTATTATCATCACGGTCCACCCTGAACAAATTCAGGCCTGGGAGCAGCTTGAAAAAATGAGGAGCTTTCATTTCCAGCCTGAGGACCGGCAGCCCGGGCCGTGCCCGCGGGAAGGGGTGAATTTGGGGGACCATGGGGCGCAGCGGCTCGTCGCTTGTATTACAGGAGCGTCTTGTAGCGTGGGGACGAAAGGTGCTGGGAGGAGGTTGAAGTCCTGTCAGCTGCCCCCCCGCTCTGCAGAGGGACGTCCCACGGCGCGTGGGGACAGGGGACCAGGCCTGGCTTTGCTGGGGAAGCCCCCGGCATCCTTTGGGATGAGCCTAAGTCCCCGCCTTGGGCTGGCTGCGGGTGCTGGCAAACCGGAGCCGGGAGCGCAGCGTTCTCAGGGAGGTGTGGGGCAGGGACCTGATTTCCAGCCCCACTTCGGTTCTTGGATTCACCACCCTGCTGCTGACAGGCTAAAAAAAAAAGCCCCAACCCCCCAAAAAACCACCGCAGTGCCTCGGCTGTGCAGGCTCCCGGGCAGCTTCTGCTCCGCACCGGTAACACCTGGAAAATAATCTTGGCCTTTTGGAAGCTGGAAAAGGACAAAGCTGTCAGGGGAAGGAGCTCTAATGAACGTGCGCTGCCCTTTCGCCGCCACTGCTGGCCCTTCCCGCCGAGGGCAGCGCTGCCTCCGCTGCCTCCGCACGCCCGGCGATAAGCCAGCGCGGCCGTCGACGGCACAAAAACCAGGTCGGGGGCACCCACGTTTTCCAGCCATGGGGCACCTTCCACGTTGTGGTATCGCTTCATCCAGTCTCCTTATCGCCTCTATATTATTTTAACCTAGAAGGAGCTTATTTCCATTAGAATTGGAGCGTTTTGCCACGTATTCTGCATTTAAAACGCTTCGTGTGATTAAGCGCCGAAAGAAACGGGTATTAGTTTTGCATCCTTCACCTTCCTGGTGATCCCTCCTTCGCGCAGGGGACAAAGCAAATTAATTTGGTAACGGGGACGCGTGGTGCCTCCGATCAAGTCCGGGCTGAGCTCCGGTGAGCCGCTGAAGGCCGGTAGTTGGGATTAATGGGCTAACGAGCCGGGCGGTCTCTCGTGGGGTTGGGCGCGGGGGGCAACGCCAGCCCTTCCAGCGGCGGGTGCTGACAGCTCGGTGCCACCTCTCGTTTCGCAGGGCCATCAAGAACGGCAAAGGGCTGCACAGCAAGAAGGAGGTGCCGATTCACCGGGTGGCCGATATCTCTGGGGTAAGGACCCTCTGGCGCGCGGCGGTGGGGCTGGGGGGGAGCGGTTGTGCCACAGGAGAGGTGGTTTGCCGGGATGGGGCAATCCTGGAGAGATGTCGGGGCGCCGGCGCTCCCGCACGGTGCGTGGGCCCGCTCGTTGCACGCGGGATTTCCGAAGGAACGGAACCGGGACACCCGGCTGGGGATGGTTTTACCATCCTCCTCCTCCTCCTCTAGGGCTGGTGGCTCCCCCAAGTGCCCCTGCAGAAGCTGTTTGTCACCCCCAGCATGTCCCGGAAAGGGTGAAATTGAGATTTCTCCTCGGGGTTTCTCTTCCCTGGGGAGGTCTCACCGCATGGCTCGTGCTGGCATCACCCCCAGCACCGGTGACGAAGGTGACCCCACGGCGCTGCAGGGTTTTGCCGCACAGGGCTCCCGCTGCTGTGCCGGAGACGTTGATAAATCAGCACAGAGGGGCTGTGTCCGTGCCCCGGCTCACCAGAGGGTCCTTTGTGTCCTCGGGAGGACGGAGCTCTGTCCTGGGCACCCCAATTCCTGTGGTGTCCTAGGCACCCCAACTCCTGCAGAGTCCTGGACACCCCAATTTTTTTTTTTAATTGCTGGGCTCCACAGCGGCGTTGGCTGCTCATATGAGATGGAGATTTCTCGTTTTCATGGGGTCCCCACCGGCCGCGGGACGGGGAAGGGTGCTGCCCGTGCCGGCACCCCATCCTGGGGACACCCCCTTGGCAGAGCTGCCAACATCCCAGGGTGGGGGCTTGGTTGCCTTTTAGGCTTTAAAAAAACCCACATGCCGGTGCGATTGCTCACAAAGAGTGAGGCAAAGCAGCATGGGGACGTCCCTGCTGCGAGCCCCCCGGCCCTGCTCCCCGCAGGGTCCCCGCGCCGGGGCCGTGCTGCCGCCGGGATCGTTAGGAGCCCCCGTAACTCAATCAGGGCAGCGAGCAAAAGGGTTGGAGCCGGATGGGAAAGGGAGGGCCCCCGCAAACAAAATTAGGCTAATACATCACGGCTTTTATGAAGATTTGTTAATCTTTTTTAATCTTTAATAGTTTTCTGTAAATTGATCCAGGCCTCCGTTCGCCGCGTGTCAGCAGTTGCGCGGCGTGATGAATGTGGGCGCGCGCCGGGCTGACAGCGGGTGCTTTACCACTGCCAAAATAATTCCCTGGGAATTAGCCTCGATGAGCTCCTCCCGCTGCCCCGGCGAGCACCGGCATCGGCCAGCACCCGCCTTCCGGGGCCTGGCAGGGTTCGGGGTGACAGGGGGGTGTGTGTGTCGCGATCCCTCAGCACCAGCACCGAACTGGAGCCTCCCTGGTGCTGCACCACGGTGGGAGGCAGGAGCCAGGCAATGTTTTGGGGTGCCGGTGACCCCAACATCAGGACTTGCTGGCGATGCCACCAGAGGTGGCTGTGCGCGGTGTGTCCCCCCCGCGCGATCCCGGCTGTGGCACCGCTTGGCCCAGCAAAGTGCCAGCGGCGGCGGCGCTGCCGAGCTCCGTGTCGCTCTGGCACCGGTGCTGGGTTGGTGCTGGCGATGGAGTGGCTGGTGTGGCATTGCCCTTTGTCCCTCGGCTGCTGGGGATGTCCCTGTCCCCGTTGCTCTTCTGTGCCCAACGCCGCTGCGGTGTCGCTGGGCTGCGCCCGCTGCCCTTCACCGGTGCGGCACCTCCCCTTGCTGCGGCACCCCGGGGAGAAAACATGGGATTTGGGGCTGTTTCACCTTCCAGGTGGTGGTGACAGGGCGGTCACAGGACCCTCAGTGCCACCCACACCTTGGTCCCCAACCCTGACCCATGCCGTGGGGTGCTGTGTCCTTGTCCCCTGGGTCGTCATCTCTGTCCCCACCCAGTCCCGCTGCTGGTCCCCAGCTCTGCCTCCCCACTCCCCACCATCCCGCCTGGTGCAGAAATCAGGGAATTAGCTCAAACCCAGGATTCAACCCAGTTTTCCCAGCAGCCTCCCGAGCTCCCGCCCCGGCTCATGCTGGGAAATGCCCCTTTTCTCATGGTTTGGCTCCTGTCCTGGTGTCCCCGGAGCACCCCGCTCCTCTCCAACACCCTGAGCCCCCCCCAGTCCCATCCCCCTCCTCCCTGCCTGCCGGGAGCTGCGGAGACAAGCAGCTCCCTTCTCCCAGATCCCGCGATGCTGCAGGCAAGAAAAATTCCCCCAAAAACCAGAGAAAAAGCCCAGAGGGAAGTGCAGCAGCGATACGAATCTGCGCTAGCTCGCTTCTCCCATTAACGTGCGCTCCAGCACGGGAGCTCAGGCAAGTGTGCGGCAGCCCGGCCGCCAAAAAGCCTCCTGTCCTTGTCAAAAGTCCTTGAATAATTTTGCATAATTGGCAGAGCTTCACATAAAAAGTGGAGTTCGGGTGATATTTTTTCCCTCGCTGTATTTATGCATAATTTTCCTTCCATTCCCAGCTAATTAAACGCTGGAAGTGTTAAAATAATAGTAACGGGGGTGATATCACCTGGGCAGGAGGTACGGGCAGGGAGCGGAGCAGGCAGAGCCGGCAGCGCCGCTCCGTCGTGTATTGGGGAGCCCCAAAAAGGCGCAGGATGGGGGTGCCGGGGGGTTTGCACCCCCCGAGGTGGTTGGATGGATGAAGTAGGGTGGGTGGGTCGTGCCCTGGAAGCGTATGAGCCCAACCTCTCCCTGCTCTGGTTTGCCCAGCACCAGCGCTGCGGGGCGGCCACCGACCACCCTCGGTGGGGTCGGGGTGAGCCCCGGTGGTGGCTGGCGGAGCCGTGGGGCAGAGGCCAGCGCAGCCACATTTTGGGGAGAATCTGAAGGGTCTGAGGGGTCGAACCCCCAGCTCCTGCCTCATGTCCGGCTTCTCCCGGCGCCCGCAGTGGAGCAGAAGACCGGCGTCCCCACCTGCGTGGCGGAGGCGGCGTCACCCCCACCCAGGAGCCGCTTTGGCAGCACGAAAGGCCCGAAGCGACGCGGGGGATCCCCCCGGCAGCGCCAAAACCCCAAACCCTGCCCTGACAGCACCGCCGGGGACCGCCTGGACACCCGTCCCCTCCACGCCGCGCTGCCGGGCAGGAATCGCCGCTCTCCGCTTATTATTCCGCGGTAGCGCTGGGCGCCGGCACGTCTCTGCCCCTCTCGCGGAAGAGCTGCTTTGCCTTGTGCGAATCCCCGCGGATTTTTAAGGTCATTCTCCAGCATGTCGGAACGCCGCCGCCTCCTTCCCATGCCGACGATCTTCGGCGCCGAGCTCTTCCTCGCTGCCTCCACCACCCGTTTGGAGCAGCCGGGGCGTTGGGGGGCGGTTCCCCAATCACCCACTTTTGGGCCAGAGCAGAGAAGCCCACCCCGTGGTGGGGTCTTTTTTTTTTTTTTTCTTGAAGCTCTTTTTTTTTTTCCTTGAAGCTAATCAAATCGTGACTGTCTAGTGATTACCGCTAATTAGTAGCCTTCATTAGCGGCTCCCATTTTAGATTTGCATATGTTAGACCTAAGTGGTTAACGTCGGGTAATGTGGTTTTTCTTTGCGTGCAGATTGCTCTTACATGTGTTGTATTAACTTCTTGACTGCACATCTGCTCCAAAACCCTCCCCGGGCGTGTTCCGTGCACCGCGCGCACGTGGCACCGAGTGAGCGCGGCAGCGGAACGGGATTTCAGGGTGCGGGTGGGGGGGGCTTTTCCAGCTGGGGTGCTGGAGGGGGGCGTTTCCCTGAGACCCCTTTGCGGGTGGGCGCCTGCAGCGAAGGGAGCTGCGGCGTCGGCGTGTGGCCGGGGAGCTGCCGGGGCGGTGCCGATGGGAGAGAGATGCTGAAGCGCCGGCGCAGCGGATGACGGTGCCTTTCCCGGTGCCTTTCCCGGTGCCTTTCCCGGTGCTGGAGCTGGGGGGTGGCGCCTCTGGTACTCAGGGACCACCAAGATCTTGCGCCCGCTCTAGGTCACGCGCGCGCGGGAGCAAGTGGATGACATGGGGGACGCACGCGACCACCGGCCCCTTCGCTCTCGTGCCGCCAGCACCGATCCCCGCTGGAGCCGCGGGCAGAGCCGCAGGCAGAGCCGCAGGCAGAACTGCAGGCAGGGCAGCACGGTTCCTGCTGCAGCTCCCCCCGTCCCCAGAGGGGCCCCGAGATTCGCCTCTTCCTCTGCTGCCATCCTCTAGAAGCGGCTCCGGCTCCTCCACCAGCCGATGCCAGCGCCGTCCCCCTCCCGCCCTGGCTCCCGTCCTCTGCTCGGGAGATTTACAGCCCCTTCCCAGCACCGCCGCGCTGCGTTTAGATTAATAAAAGTTATTAAACCCTGCTCCGGCCGCGGCCCGGCTGCTGCCTCCATCCCTGCGCGGCAGAGCCGGCTCCAGGTCCCGCCGAGAGGCCGGGGCATGTTCCCTTCTCTCCTCCGCAGCTCATTTTTCTAAATTAAGGCCGGAGTGAGATAAAAAGCCACCTGGCTGCCTTTTATTTCAGGAAACGTTTTTTTTTTTTTTTCCCCTTTTTTCCTCGGGTAAATAAATCGGGCGCTTGCAACACGGAGCCTCTTGCCTCCGGGACATGCGGAGGTGCCGACCGTGGCGCCGGTGGGCTGAGGTGGGCTCTGCGGTTCCCCCCGGCTGCACTGGGCAGAGGAGGGGGTTCACCCCGTTCATGCGACGGCGGCAACGGGACGGTGCTCAGCGTCGAGGCTGCTGGCACATAGGTGCCACACTGAGTCCTCGTGGGGACACCGGTGACGCCGGCGGTGACGCTGGCTGGGTACCCAGGGAGGCACCCAGGGGACCCCGAGCTGCTCGGCAGCTCGTTAAGTTTTCATTAATGAACGTGCTTGAATTTATAGGCTCGCTGCTGGGAAGGGAGCGGGTGGCCCGCAGAGGGGGTTTCCCCAGAAAGGGCTGCTCTGTTGTGGAGGGAGGGATGGGGCAGGAGCCGGCCTGCCTGCTCCTGCCTGCTCCTGCCTGCGCCATCACTGTCGGGCGCCCCAGGGCTGTGGGTGCAGGTTTGGGGGTGCACGGTCCACCGCAAACTGGGAGAAGCGGGATCCCTGCCCACATCCCACACCCCAACCAGCACCCACCCTGTGGGACATCGGGGTGGTGGCGGGTCCCCGCACATCGATGGGACCCCCCCCCCAACCCTGACACCCCCCCCCCACCCTGTTTTTTCCCCCTTTTCTCAGGACACCCAGAAGGCGAAGCAGTTCCTGCCCTTCCTGCAGCGCGCCGGCCGCTCCGAGGCCGTGGTGGAGTACGTCTTCAGCGGCTCCCGCCTCAAGCTCTTCATGCCAAAGGAAACCTGCCTCATCACCTTCCTCCTCGCAGGTGAGCCCCCGGCCCTGCGCAGGGCCACCCCTCAGCATGGCGGGGGGGTTCCTTGCCCCCTCCTTGTCTACACGATCCTCCCTCCCCCTCCACATACCTGCGGGTGACATTAAGGCTGATGCTGCCAAACCTTGGGGGTTAATTGGGCTGGGGAGCACTAATTGGAGATGTTTAGAGGGTTTGGGTGCTGGAGGGGGGGTCTTCCCCCCCCAACCCCGCTGTGCCCCCCACCATGTGCCTCCTGCACGTTTCAGTGCCCCGTGGTGTGGCTGCTCACCCCCTCTTCCCTCCTGGTGGGTGCAGGCAGGGCGAGCAGGGTGCTCCTCCCGCAGGCAGGGTGGTTTGGGGGGTGATTTTGGGCGGGGGGGGGCCTGGGAAGGGTGCTGTCCTCCCCCAAAACTGGGGAGCCGGGCGGTGAACCCCAGGAGCATCACAGAGATGGGGGAGGAAGGCGGTGGGATGGGGACACGCGGGGACGGGTCTGAGCATGAGCTGAGAGAGGCGCGTGGTGGTTTTGGTAGGTCCTACAAAAATAGCAGAATTCCCCCCCCCCCCCCCCCCCCCCAACTAAACCAACGCCAGTTGCGGTGCGGATTTGAGCCAAAGCTTCGCCGCGGAGCATCACCATCCCCGGGGGTTTGGAGGTGCCACCTCCCTGGTGGGTGAGCGGCGCCGGGGTGTCCCCCCAGCACGGGGAACCCCGTTACCGGGGCGAGCAGCGGCTCGCGGAGCCGGATCCCTCGATGGGAGAGGATGTGGGGCGGCTCATCCCTCGCTCCCGTTTCTATGGCGATAACCGTGTATGAAGGATGACCCTGAACACCGATCGTTCACAACTTGGTTATGAAAAATTCAATAAGCATATAAATAGATCTTAGATGGGG
Source organism: Strix aluco (assembly GCF_031877795.1). Taxonomy (NCBI): domain Eukaryota; kingdom Metazoa; phylum Chordata; class Aves; order Strigiformes; family Strigidae; genus Strix; species Strix aluco. The sequence goes on along the minus strand of NC_133935.1, from coordinate 88,302,462 downwards.
ATAAAACCACCGAGGTTGCTGTAAGCAGCAGCTCTTCCCGCTCCCACCAATGGAATATTTATCTGAGGGGGGGGAGTGTGGGGGCCGGGATGGACTCGGGGAGTCTTTATCCGTCGCTTTATTCACCCGCTCCGCCGCCCCCCGAGGCCACCGCAGCACCAAGGGCTTTGCCACGGGCCCCCCCCATCATCACCCGCAGCCCTTTCCCCTCGCACCCCAAAGATGCAAATCCCTGACCCCCCCCCCATCTGCCGGAGCTCCGTGGCACCGTAGGACGCGTCCAGCGCTTCCAGGGACCCCCAGTCCCACCTGTGACCGTCACCATCACCTTCCAGTCACCAAACCTGCCCCCCCCTCCCCCGTGCTGGAGCGGTGCCAGGGCCTGGGGACAACCCGTGGCCGTGGCCTGAGCACGAGTGTCCCCAGCCCCGCTCCTGCCGTGTGGGAAGCGCGTCCTAAACCCGTCCTTCTGCGCGCGCTTGTGCGTATAAATAGTCACCGAGTCTTATTTATAATGAACCATTCTTAAAGTCAGCTGCAAAAGACGGGGAAACGAGACTCCCCCTTGCCTGCGACGGAGACGGTAAAATTTTAAGAAGCGATAAAACTCCCACGTGCTCAGGGAGGAGGAATTTAGGTATATATTTAAATATTTCTGGTTTAAAAGGCTGCCGCTGGCTCCGGCCGCCTTCCCCACGCGGGAATCCTGCCGCAGCTGGTGGCAGGGCACGGCCCGGCGCAGCCGCCGGTGTCCCCCCCGTGGTTTCGGAGCCCCCCGTGATTTTGGAGCCCCCAAGATTTCAGGCACCGCATCAGGGACGCGTCTCCCACGATTTCGGGTCCCCCACAATTTCGGGTCCCCCACAATTTCAGGTGCCGCATCGTCCCACTGGCACGCTCAGGGATGCTCCCCCCGTGATTTTGGCCCCCGCGTCATCCCGCTGACACACTCAGGGACGCTCCCCCAGTGATTTCGGGCCCCCCATGATTTCAGGCGCCGCGTCGTCCCGCCAGCGTGCTCGGGGACACTCCCCCCATTATTTCGGGCCCCCCATGATTTCGGACCCCCCACAATTTCAGGTGCCGTGTCATCCCGCCAGCACGCTCGGAGACGCTCCCCTCATGATTTCAGGCCCCCCATGATTTTGAGACCCCCAGGATTTCAGGTGCCGCATCGTCCCACCAGCACGCTTGGGGATGCTCCCCCCATGATTTCAGGCCCCCCATGATTTCGGGTGCCTAGCATTGGGATTTGCTTTGCTCCCCGTGCTTGAGCGGCCCGTTTCAGGGGAATCGCCGTTCCCCATCCTCTTCCTCGCCGGTGGGAGACGCTCGGGTGGGGGACGGCCACCCCGGATCCCACGGGACCTCCAGGGCACCGGCACCGATTAATCCCCTTGGCAGGGCGGGATGAAGAGGCTCCCGCCCGGTTAAATCCCCCCCATCCCTCCCGGTGTTCCTGGCCGCTCGCGCTGAGGCTCCGGCTCGGCCTTTCCAATTATTTTTATAATTTTTAAATTAAAGGGGAGGGGGTGGGGAGGGTGCTGGGGCGGCCTGGAAATGGATGGCTCCGGGGAGAGCTCCGGGGGGAGCACGCTCGCTGCTGGTTATATTTTATATTTAATCCCCGTTGCTGTGGAGACCGCCGGGCTGTCGCCCACTCCCAGGGGCTGATTTTGCTCCCCAAAAGTTGTGAATAACCCCCCCCCCCCCCAACCCCCCAGACCCACCTGCCTCGGGGGGGGTGATAGGGGGGGACCCGCTGCGGTCGAGGGTGCCTGGATGGGTGCTGGGGGCACCTGTGGCCTGAGTGACCCCCCCGGCCACCTCCCTCAGCGGCTCTGCACTGTTGGAAGTGGGCGCCGTGCTCGGGGGGGGAAGATTTTGGGGAGCCGGGTGCCCGTGGGCAGCTGCGGCCCCCTGGGAATGCAGCTGCACCCCTCGGCACCAGCCTCTGCGTCTCCTGGGGTGTCCCGCCTCGCCCAGGACCATCCTGCATCACCCAGGACCATCCTGTGTCACCCAGGAACATCCTGTGTCACTCAGGGTCATCCCATGTTGCACAGGAGCACCCTGAGCTGCTCAGGACCATCCTGCATCACCCAGGACCATCCTGTGTCACCCAGGAGCATCCTGCATCACTCAGGGTTATCCCATGTTGCACAGGACCATCCTGCATTGCTCAGGACCATCCTGCATCACTCAGGGTCATCCCATATTGCACAGGAGCACCCTGAGCTGCACAGGATCATCCTGCATCACCCAGGAGCGTCCTGCATTGCACAGGACCATCCTGCTTTGCACAGGACCGTCCTGGTTCATAGGATCATCCTGCATCGCCCAGGACCATCCTGCATTGCTCAGGGTCATCCCATGTTGCACAGGACCATCCTGCATTGCAAAGGATCGTCCTGCATCACCCAGGAGCATCGCACTTTGCACAGGCCCATCCTGATTTGCACATCCCAGAGCCGTGGCGTGCTGAGCCAGGCTAGTGGTGCTGCTGGAGACGCTTCTTGGGTGTCAGAGCAGTGTCCCGCTCCCTTCCCGGCCCCTTAGTGCCGGGGGAGGCCGCAGCAGCTCCTGCTCTGCCCCCGCTCTTCTCCGGGGAGACCTTCCCCAGCCGGGGCTCGCTAATCAAGCTGTAGACATTAATTACAGGCTAAAAAGGCAGGTAACATGCCAATTAGCAGGGAGGATGACGCGCCCCTTCTGTCTTCCCCGCTGCAGACCCTGCACATCTGCCAGCGCGGGTATTCCTGGGATTTGGCCGGATTCCCCCCCACATCCCGACAGCAGCGCCAGCACCGCCGATGCCACCGAGCTCGCTGTGTCGGCCCCGTCCCCTCCTTGCCCCGACACTCGGGGTGATTCACCCCCAGTTTCTCCAGCCGGTGGCAAATCTTAAAGCATCCTGGGGGTGCAGCCCCAGCGGAATCGGGGTGGCCCCTTCCCCTGCGACCTGCGCTCACCGGGGATGGAGGTTTTGGGGTGACCCTGAGCCCAGGAGGGGGCTAATAATTTGAATAATTTCCCAGCCCCTGCTGGCACCTTTCCCAGCTGCCCTGGCACACCGGCACGGTGGGTGGCACTGATGGGCGCTTTGGGGGTGCCACCCCCATCCCCGGCCACGCCCCCGGGGCTCCCTGAAACGCTGCTGGGGAGCTGCTGGTGCCCATCACCGGGACGGGGGGGCTGGTGCAGCTCCCAGCTCGTGGCGCTGGGAAATTAAACTTTTACCCTGACTCAGGCAAAGTCAGTTATTAAGCAGCTCTGCCTCTAATGAGCCCTGATCAATTATTTAGTGAAACAGCTAATGAAAGGGCAGGTGCCTGGGGGGGGGCTCCGGGACTCCCCAGACTTTATTTGGGCGGGGGGGGGGGTCGCTGCGGTGAGCTGCTGGCTGCACCAGGAGGGTGAAATGGTGGTGAGAGGAGAGGGGAGAAGAGGGGGGTCCTGCTGGGGGGGAGCTGAGCTAACGGGCAGAGGAGTGGGGTGGCCCCCACCTCCAAACGTTGGCACCCCGGGGGGAGCCCCAGGCCTGTGACAGCGGAGCCTGTGTCTGGGTGAGCCCCACTCCGTGGTCCTGCTCTGTGGGGGTCCCAGCTTCGTGGGGGTCCCTGCTCCATGGTCCTGCTCTGTGGGGGTCCCGGCTCCATGGGGGTCCCTGCTCTGTGGGGGTCCCAGCTTCGTGGGGGTCCCTGCTCCATGGTCCTTCTCTGTGGGGGTCCCAGCTCCATGGGGGTCCCTGCTCTGTGGGGGTCCCAGCTTCGTGGGGGTCTCTGCTCTTTGGTCCTTCTTTGTGGGGGTCCTGGCTCCGTGGTCCTCCTCCATGGGGATCCCTCCTCCATGGGGGTCCCTCCTCGTGGGGGCTGCTGCTCCATGTCCTGTTCCATGGCACCCCAGAAAACCATCACCCCCCACAGTGCTGCTGGAGCATCCCCCAAGCCTCCAGCCCTCCTCCCAACCTCCGCTTGCCCCCACCAGCTGGATTTTGGGGTGCCCTCTTGACTCCCCCCAGCTCCAATACAGCACCCACATCCCACCCTCAGCCCCCCTCCCTACCCGCCTCAATGCCCACCCCAGGGCACCCACTGCAAGCACCGGTGCCGGACCCCGATGAAACAGGGGGGTCTCAGCCAGTGTGGGGGTGTCCCTGGTGGGGGGGGGGTCCCAATGTGGGGGGGGTCGCAGTGTGGCTGAGGCGTCTCTCCCCCTGGGCGTGCTTCGTCCTCCCCCGGCACGTACCCCTGGGCTCGCTTGGTTTTGGGGGGCCGACGGGGACATCCGGGGGTGGGGGCTCCTGCGCTGCACCCCACGGCGGGGAGGGGTTTCTCCTTGGTTAATTAATAATCACCAAAGTAATTGCATCATATAAAATAAGGCGGGCGGATGCTGGGCGGCGGCGCGGGGAGCTGCCGTGGCCGGTGCCAGCGACCCGGATTTGGGTTTCACCCTCCGGACACACTCATGTTCTTTTTTTATTTTTCCTACTTTTTTTTTAATTGATTTTCCAACCGCTGCCATTCCCGGGAGCCTCTCTCGGTGCTCCCGAGCGGAACAGGACCGCGGTGCTCGCCTGCTCTCTGCCCGCTCCGCACGGTGCCATCACCCGTCGCTTCGAGCCAGAAATATGAGAAATAGCTGCATTTTATCAATGCTTTCCTTTTTTTTTATATATATCAAATGCAAATGAGCATCATAAAGACGGGTCCCTTGTAACTGTGACTTCAGGGATGCTCTCAGGGGAGCCTCAACCCGGCTTCCCAGCTAAAATATATACGTTGGAGGGCTATAAATATATGCAAATAGGCGCTAATTTAATCCCGGGTTTCGCTTTCCCGGCGAGACTCTGCAGCCTGACGCCTTCTCGGTGCGGGGGCCGGCGGCACCGTTACCGGGATCCGGCCCCGGTGGGGTGGGGGCGAGGGGGGCCGTGACCCGCAGCCGAGCAGCCCCAAAGAGCCACGTCAGGGCATGTATCTGCTTTTGGGGGAAAAAAGGGGGAAATGGAGGTTTCTGTGTGAGTTGCAGGGCATGGTGGCAGCCCCCCGAGGTTGTGCCCGCTCCAGGTTGTGCCCCCCCACCCCAGCGCACCCTGCGTTGGATCAGAGACCCCCCCAAAGCCCTTCCCAGCCAGAATTTTCTTACAATACTTCAACTTTTGGGAACTGATGTACTTTTACCACTATTTTTTTGTTGTTTTACCTCATTTTTTCACCCCGGCCGCTTGCAGCGGTGTTGGGACACGGTGACCCGAAAATCTGGGGTCTCCGGGCAGGGGGTCCCCGGCAGCCCCCCCAACTCTGGGCTGCGTTAGCAGGAGCCAGCCCGGTTCGGCAGCACCCGGCCACCTCCCGCCTCCCCGCTGCCGTCTGTTTCCCTGTTCCCAGCAGCCTCTATTTTGGTAGGGACTAGTGTTAAAAATACGCCGCGCTCCCACACGGGCTCTGCGGCAGCAGCCAAGTTGCCATCACGACTCGGAGGCTGGCCGCGCGCCTGCCAGCGCCGGGGAAGAGGCAGCGGCAGCCCCCCGACATCACCGCCAGCCCCCCGGCAACACCACCAACCCTCAGCATCAGCACCAGCCCCCCGGCATCACCGCCAGCCCCCCGGCAACACCACCAACCCTCAGCATCAGCACCAGCCCCCCAACTTAACCACCAGCCCCCAGCATCACCGCCAGCCCCGGCTCAGCTCCCCTGGCGACAGGTGTCATCGTCCTGCCCAGCGCTGCTGGTTGCAATGGCAGGATCCGGCCCAAAGCCTTTGCCTGCTGCCACCGTGCAGCTCCTCTCCTCCCGTCGGCTCACCTCTGTTTTTCCCAAAATCCATAAATCCCCCCCCAGAGATCAATCCCCGACATTCGGCACCGGCGCAGGCGCTCCCGGACCGGTGAACCTTGTGTGGTGCTGTCCCTTCCCCCCCGTGCCCGTCACGGTTATGGCACAGCAAGGGGGGGAAAAACGCTGTTTTGAGCCCCAAAATCAGGGCTGGAAAAACCCCCACTCCAGGGGGGATGGGAAGTCGGGGGTAAATCCAAGAGATTTTCCATGGAGATATTTGGGAGAGGTTTTTTATGAGCTCCCGGAGGGAGGGGAGAGGCAGGTGATGCCGGGTGTGGGTTACCCCAGGATGCTGTGGGATGTCCCAGGGTTGCTGCAGGATACTCCAGGATGCTGTGGGATACCCAGGGATGCAGCAGGATGCCCTGGAATGCTATGGGATACCCCAGGGTTGCTGTAGGATACTCTGGGATGCTGTGGGATTCCCTGGGATGGAGCAGGATGCTCTGGAATGCTGTGGGATACCCCAGGATGCTGTGGGATACCCAGGGATGCAGCAGGATGCCCTGGAATGTTGCGGGATGCTGCGGGATACCCTGGGAAGCCCTGGGATGCTGTGGGATACCCAGGGATACCCCGGGATGCTGCAGGATACCCCAGGATGCTGTGGGATGCCCCAAGGTTGCTGCAGGATACTCCGGGATGCTGTGGGATTCCCTGGGATGCCCCAGAGATGCTGCAGGATACCCCAGGATACTGTGGGATACTCAGGGATGCTGCAGGATGGCCTGGGATGCTGTGGGATGCCATGGGATACCCCGGGGTACCCTGGAATGCTGTGGGATGCCCTGGGCTACCCCAGGATGCTGTAGGATGCTCATCCCCAGCCCTCAACCTCCATCCCTGCAGGGCCGGGGCCAGGGTGGCAGCACCCCCCCGCAGCCCGGCCACTGTGTCCTCCATCCCCGCCGGCGCCGGGCCTGGCCGCTCGGCAGAAGCCTTTGGCAGAGGTGATTTGTAGCCGAGTTCTTCCGAGAGCCCTGGGGGGGGAGCGGCGGCAGCCGCACGCTGCAGCATTTTAAACCACATCCCTCCTCTGCGCACATTAATACGTTACAGCTTCCCAGGGAGAGCAGCCGAGCAGCTGCTTCGGGTTGAGTTATTTATTTTTTTTTTAAAGCGCTGGGTAACTTTTTGCCGGGCTCGCTTAGCCGGTGAGCACCGAGCGTCCCCCTCCCTTCGCCGTACGGCAGCCGGCGGGTTTCTGGGGCCGAGCACGCTCATCCCATCCTTTTTAGGTTTATCCTTTTCCAAAAGCAGCTTTCGCTCGTGTGGGTTTAGGAGGCGTCAGAGGCAGAGAGAGGATCTGAGCTGGCATCCTGAGCTGCTGCGCCGTCTGTCCGGGGTGGCAGCGGGTTGTGCCGGCGTCCTCCGGCACCGCGGGGCCGACAGCCCTTCACCACGTTGACAAAAAGCTGCGTTTTGCTTTTTTATTTTATTTAAGGCCTCGGATGCTTCCTCAGCTATTTCTTCAGGTTTTCTTTAGAAAAGCTTGCCGCCGTGGTGCATAATGCCTCGCCGCCGCGGCTCCCTTCCCCCAACCCCTGCTCGCTCCGCGGAGGAGGAGGAGGAGGAGGAGGAGGAGGAGGAGGAGGAGGAGGAGGAGGAGGAGGGGGAGGAGGAGGAGGAGGAGGAAGGGAAGACACGCTCTTGGCAGCTCTGGCTCCTCATTTCCCCCTCCCAGCGCGGCGCTGGAGGATGCTCCTTGCCGGAGACCCGGCAGCGCCTTTGCCATGGCAGTTCGTTACCACACTGCCGGTTTCCAGCTCGTTAACAAAAATCACTGGATTGCCCGCTCTCCCCACCCTATATTGCGCCGTGTTTCCCGAAATCTTCCCTTCCTGCCCCATTTTTTGGGGGGCAGAGGATGTCAGTGCCACCGAGGCCGGGGAGGGGGGGGAGCACAGGCAGGGACAGGGAGTCCCTGTCACCCAGGGGGGACGCAGGCAGGGCTGGGGGCTGGCAGCTGCCTGCACTGTCAGGGCAGCGAAACTCCTGCCCGATTCCCTGGGAGGGTTTCGCTTCCCTCGGAGACAGCGTGGGGGGGGAGGTGGGAAAAGAGGGGGAAAAGGGGGTTTTGGCTGACAGCAGCACCGGGCTCTGCGGGCACGGGGATGGCAACGGCGGGGGGGGGTGAGGGGAGGGGATGGGGATGGGGAAGGGGACTAGGATGTGACAGGGACAGGAATGGGGTGGGATGGAGACTGGGATGGGGATGGGGATGGAGATGTGACAGGGATAGGAATGGGATGGGATGTAACAGGGGTGGGGACTGGGATGGGGACTGGAATGTGACAGGGATGGAAATTGGGATGTGACAGGGCTGGGAACTGGGATGGGGATGAGAATGGGGACAAGGATGGGGATGAGGATGTAGATGGGACAGGAACAGGGATGGGGATGGGATGGGGACTGGGATGTGACAGGGGTGGGGACTGGGATGGGGGTGAAAATGGGGACAGGGATGAGGATGAGGATGGAGATGTGACAGGGACGGGAATGGGGATGGGATGGGATGGATTGGGATGGGATGGGACGGGGTGGGGACTGGGATGGGAGTGAGAATGGGGATGGGGATGAGGATGGGGATGTGACAGGGACAGGGTTGGGGACAGGGATGGGGGTGGGGACAGGGTTGGGGACAGGGATGTGTCCTCCTGAATTGCAGCCTGGCTCCTGCACCCCCAGTCAGGGAGCAGAATTGGGGTGCAGGGGGCAGTGGGGCAGCTTCCCAGTGCTCCAGGCTCCTTCTCCAGGTGCTCTGGGGTGGGGTAACACACACACACACCCCCCCCACTGCTACAGGGCCTGTGAGCAGGCAGGGACCCCCCCAGCCCCCACAGCAGGGCTGGGGACCCCCCTGGACCCCCACCCAACCCCACAGCAGGGCTGGAGACCCCCCCGGACCCCCACCAGCCCCCACAGCAGGGCTGGGGACCCCCCCCGCCCCTGCAGCCTTCAGCTAAATCATCATTTAACCATTTAATTGTCCTTGATTTCACCGGGTGCTTCTCATCCCCCGCACCTGCGCGGGGCAGCGACCCTCCCCAATTCCCCGACGTGGAGTGGTTGGTGTCGGGGGGGGACATGGGGACATCACCCAAAGCTCTCCCGGGGTGACCCTGGGTGCTCCGGGCTGGAGCGGGGCGGCATTTTATCAGGCAGACGCTAAGTGTAATTCCCAGCACTTCATTAATAACGAATTATGTAAAAATAAAATTAATAATGCAGGAAATCCCAGTTTAATAGTGGGGGCCAGCGCAGGTGCTGGCAGCACTTGGCCAAAGGGGAGCCCGGGGTGGTCACCGGGGGGAGACTGAGTGGGGGCTGGGGGGGGTCCGGCTTTCTTTTTAAAGTGTCTTAAGTTTTAATTTTAAGGATTTTAATTTTTAATTTTAAGGATGTTAATTTTTAATGAGGGCTGGGGGGAAGGCTGGGGCTCCACGTCCCCAACCCTGCTGGCTCATCCCAAGCTCGTCCCCAACCCCACTGGCTCATCCTTTACTTGTCCCCGTGTCCCCAACCCCACTGGCTTGTCCTTTACTTGTCCCCATGTCCCCAACAGCCCTGGCTCTTCCCTTACTTGTCCCCATGTCCCCAACACTACTGGCTCATCCTTTACTTGTCCCTGTGTCCCCAACCCTGCTGGCTCTTCCCTTGCTTGTCCCCATGTTCCCATCCTCCCTAGCTCATCCCTTACTTGTCACCATGTCCCCAACCCCACTGGCTCATCCCCATGTCCCCAACCCTGCTGGCTCTTCCCTTGCTTGTCCCCATGTCCCCAAAGCCCCGGCTCGTCCCTTACTTGTCACCATGTCCCCCTGGCTCTTCCCTTACTTGTCACCATGTCCCCCTGGCTCTTCCCTTGTTTGTCCCCATGTCCCAGCCCCTCTGGCTCATCCCCTGCCCATCCCCATGTCCCCAACCCCACTGCCCCCAGGGCTGTCCTGGTCTCTCCCAGGAGCTGATCCCATCCCACCAACTCTCCGGTGGCCCCTTTTCTCCCCAAAACATCCCTTCCGGGTGACGCCCCCAGCCCACGGCACCTGGCTGAGCGCCGGCCTCCTCCCAGCACCTCACTCTCCTCTTCCTCCTCTTCCTCCCGCCAGGCATCGAGTGTCCCCGGGGAGCCCGCAACCTGCCGGGGCTGGTCCAGGAGGGTGAACCCTTCAGCGAGGAGGCCACGCACTTCACCAAGGAGCTGGTGCTGCAGCGAGAGGTAGGAGATGCGCGGCGGGGCCGTGGGACGCGCCGAGGGGTCGCTGAGCCGCAGCCGCCTCGTCCCCGCGCTCTGGGAACGCCGCGGGGCTCCGGGAAACGCCGCGTGGACCCGCCGACGGCACCAGAACCTCCCCCGGGCCGGGGTCGGCCCCGCTCCCTCGTCCGGGTGCCTCGTGGTGTGGCCCGAGCGGGGGCTGTGCCCGGGGGGCCCCATCCCGGCGGCTCCGGGGTCCCGGGGCGGCCGCGGGGAGAGCGGGAGCGTCGACGGGCGCTTGCGGCCGCTCCGGGGGCGCCGAGGCCTCGGGTGTGCTCTGCCCCGACACCTCCCGGCCGGGGCACGGCGGGGGCAGCTCTGCCCTGCCACTGCACTGCAGTCCCCTTCACCTGAGTTTTGGTTTTTCATTTTATCTTGGTTTATTTTACTTTATTTTATTTATTTATTTTATTTTATTTTATTTATTTGATTTTTATTTTTATTTTACTATTTTATTTTTATTTTCTTTTACTTTATTTTAATTTTATTTTACTTTATTTCGTTTATTTTTATTTTATTTTATTTTACTTCATTATTTTTATTTCATTTTATTTTACTTTTTAGTTTACTTCATTTTATTTTGCTTCATTTTATTTCTTTATTTTTATTTTATTTTACTTTAGTTTACTTCATTTTATTCCTTTATTTCATTTTATTTTAGTTTACTTCCTTTTACTTATTTTTATTTTCTTTTATCTTATTTTATTTTATTTCATCTTATTTTATTATTTTTGGTGGAAATCAGTATTGAACCACAGCCTCTGCTCCCAACGTGACGGTGGCTGTGGCTCCGGTGCGCTGCGCTTGGCTGGCTTGGCCCTGCCTCCGCATTCCTCCGCACCACCAGTCCCACACTGGGGAGAACTGGGGAGGACTGGGGAGCACTGGGGACCCCAAACCCCCCCTCCTCGCTGGGAGCCAGGCTGGGCTGCGGACGCGGTGACCCCAACAATCCCCGGCTGAACGCCGGGCAAGCAGCGGGACGCGGCCACTGCCTTGAGGGTAAAGAGGGTTGGGGGGCAAACGGAGCCCCCCCGCCCCAAGCAGCCGCTGGGGCAAGGGCTTGTTCAGAGCCGGAGGGTGCTGGGAACGGGCTGCGGGCACCGTCGCGGCAGCACTGGCGAGGCAAAGCCCCCCCGTGCCACGGTGCGTGTCCCCACGGTGTGTGTCCCCATGGTGCGTGTCCCCACAGTGCGTGTCCCCACGCTGTGTCGCCGTGTCGGGGTGCAAGCGGGATGTATCGGGGCTCCTCTGAGCAGACAAGGGGGGCCAAGGTGGGGGGTTGGAGCAGAACCAAGCCCTCTGCGGGGGTTTGCATTGCTGCCTGCGGGGCTGGGTGCAGGGTGGGTGCAGGGTGGGTGCACGGCAGAAGGGCAGCGGGTGCACAAGGTGGTGCAGGGTGGGTGCAGGGAGGATGCATCGTAGACACGCAGAGGGCGCAGGGCGCATGCAGAGGGGATGCGGGGTGGATGTGTGGTGGTTGCACAGCAGAAGCGCAGCAGATCCAGCAGGGATGCACAGCAGATGCAGGGCTGATGCAGGGTGGATGCAGGGCGGATGCAGGGCGGATGCAGGGTGGATGCAGGGTGGATGTGTGGCGGCTGCACAGCAGAAGTGCAGCAGATGCAGTGCAGATGCCCAGTAGATGCGGTGGGTGGTGGATGCACAGCAGAGGTGCAGCGGATGCCCAGCAGATCCATGGCAGATGCACAGCGGATGCAGGACAGATGCAGGGTGGATGCGTCGTAGATGCACAGAGGATGCAGGGTGGATGCAGGGTGGATGCAGGACAGACACAGGACAGACGCAGGACAGACCCAGGACACAGGACAGACACAGGACAGATGCAGGACAGACGCAGGGTGGATGCAAGGTGGATGCAGGACAGACACAGGACAGACACAGGACACAGGACAGATGCAGGACAGACACAGGACAGACACAGGGTGGATGCAGGGTGGATGCCCAGCGGGTGCGTGGCGGCTGCGGGGGGGTTGCGGAGCAGCAGCCCAGCGGCTGGGGGGGGGCAGGAGGTGGATTCCCTGCGGCTGCCCCGTGTCTGCCCCGTGGCTGCCTGGCGGGCGCGTGGCCAACGCTGACGACCTTGCGTGGCCGCAGCCCATGCTCATTACATCAGTGACCCTGCAGGGGAGCAGCTTTATCTGCTCAGCCGAAAAACTGTAAATTACTTTCTTTTGATCTTCTGAAAGAAAAAATACGGAGGCGCAGGCGAGCGGCCTGCCGAGCACCCCGGCAGGGGGGACGGGCGGCAGCTCCCGGCACTCGAGGGCGGCAGGTTTGGGTGCGGATTTCTGCTTTTTCTGGCAATTCTGTGCCAGAATTCAAGTGCCGGGGCCGCATCCTGCCGGCAGAGCCGGGTGTTGGGGGCGGGGGGGTGGGACGAGGCTGGATTCACCGTGAACCTGCCTCCCCGTCTCTGCCTCCCCCTCCCTGCCTCCCCCTCCCCCTTCGGATTTCGCTCTCATTAAGGTCTTTGAGATTAAAATTCACGAACTCGGGCGACTTCTCTGATTGAAACTTCTGTGTCACCAGAGCGCGAGATCCATTTTGGGTAATTACGCCGTGATTCATAATTTCAATATAGGATAAAAAAATGCCCTCCGCAGCCTTTAGCCATCTCCCCGAGTGACTGTGGAGATAAAACTCTGCAATTTATGCGCAGATGACTTTGCTCTCCCCCCACTCTCACCCGGTATTTACACCCTCGCGTCGATAATTCCGTTTAAATTCGCCGTCGTCGCCCCGTTCGGCTTCGCCTCCTCCCCGTCGCGGCTGAGGGGTGCGGGAGTTCAGCCCCCCCCACATCGACTGTGGGGACCCTCATCTGGTCAAGGTGCAGCCGGTTCCTCCACCAGCTCGTGTGGAAACGGAGCGGGGGGTGCCCCTCGGTTTTGGGGTGTTGGGGGGGGGTTAAGTGCTGCTGTTTCTATCCCGGCACAAGCGGGGGGCTCCTGGCGCGGGGGACGGACGCGCTGCGGTGCCAGATTGCAGGTGGAGAGGTGGCATGTTCCTCTTGCCCCATCCCGGGGGGCTGGGGCAGGAATTGGGGGGACTGGGTAGGAATTGGGGGGGGCTGGGGTATGAGCAGGGGGAGCTGAGATAGGAATGGGGGGCTGGGGCAGGAATTGGGGGGGCTGGAGCAGGAATGGGGGGGCTGGGGCAGGAGTTGGGGGGGATGGGGCAGGAATGGGGGGGCTGGGGCAGGAATTGGGGGGACTGGGGCAGGAATTGGGGGAGCTGAGTAGGAATTGAGGGGGGAAGCAGTAGGAGCAGGGGGTGCTGAGGTAGGAATGGAGGGGCTGGGGCAGGAATTGGGGGGGGTTGGGGCAGGAATGAGGGGGACAGGGGCAGGAGGAGGGAGCTGGGGCAGATGAGCCCGGCAGAGGCGGGGCTGGGGGGTTGCAGCACTCGGACTCACGCAGCCTCTGCGCCGTGGCCGGGTTTCCCCCGGCCTCCTCCTCCTCCTCCTCTTCCTCTTCCTCCTCCTGCCCAACACTGGGAGGGGACGGGGGCACCCTGGGAGGGGGCCTGGCTGGGGGGCAGGTGTGGACACACATGCAGATGTGGGTGTGGGTGCAGATGTGGGTGCAGCTGCCAGGCAGTGCAGGCAGCTGTGGGGCTCAGGAGCAGCGAGAGCCTGCGCCCACCCGAAACACTGCAGGTCAGTGGGCACAGGGACATGGGGAGAGGGACACAGGGACAGGGGGACACGGGGACAGGAGGATGCCGGGACAGAGGGACACAGGGACATAGGGACAGGGGGATACAGGGATGAGAGGATACAGGGACGGGGGGACGCAAGGACAGAGGGACACAGGGACAGAGGGATGTGGGGACGCAGGAGCAGGGGGATGCGGGGACAGAGGGACACGGGGACAGGGGGACAGGGGCATGTAGGCTCAGGGACATGTGGGGACATGGGGACACAGGGACAGAGGGACATGGGGACAAGGCGATGTGGGAACGCAGGGACATGAGGACACAGGGACAGGGGGATGTGGGGACATGAGGACACAGGGATAGGGGGACAGGGGGATGTGGGGACACACGTACAGGAGGACGCGGGGACATGGGGACGCCTCAGGCACGTCCGTCCCTCGCCGCGGGCGGGCGGCTGCCGTAAAACCGCTGCCCCGTGTCCCAAGGGCTTCGTTCTGCTTCCTCAGCGCATCCCCCCCCCCCCCCCCCCCGCCGCTCCACCGCACCAGCCGGGGTCTGGCATGTCCCCGAGCCCTCGCTTGCCTCCTGCCTGCTCTCGGGGGGGGGTTCTGCCCACCTCTGCCGGTCACCAGGGCTGGGGGGGGGGCGGGGGGGGGATCTGCCATCGTGATTTTCCTCCCAGCCCCGGCGTCCTGAGCCCCTCAGTGCCATGGGTGGCCCAAGGGGTGTCGCGGGCAGCCGGGATGGCACACCATGGCATTTTGGGGGGGTGTTGTTGCCCCCCCTGCCTTCATTTTCGCCGCCTCCCCGGCTGCGTTTCTCCTTCCTGCGTCGCCCCCCTCAGTGTTTGGGCCCATCTGGCCACGATGCACGTGGAATTTCGATCGCGGCTCGAACAAAGCCGCAGCTGCTGGCTCGACGCGAGCGGGGTCGGGGCGCTGGCAGGCACCGCCGATGGATGGAGGCAGGGATGGATGGAGGGGGGGGGGGGCATGCTCCTGCTGGCCCCTGGGCCCCCCAAAACGTTCAGGATGGCTGTGGCGGCTTTTTTGACCCCCCCCAAGCCGGCGGCAGCCGCTGCGGTCTCAGATGGCACCGGGAGGAGGGTGATGCTGGTGGCGGCGGAGTGGTCAAACCTGGCTGGTGACCCCCCTGCCACACTGGTGCTTGTGTGTGTCCCCCCCCACCAACCAGGCCTGGGGTTCCAGGGGGACAGTGGGGGGGTGGTTTGAGTGACCCCTCAACCATCCAGCTTGTGAAGCCACCGCGGTGCCACCAAGGGACGTCAGGCACTGGCGCTGCCGTCTCACAGCTTGGGTAAGGGCAGGGTGAGCCCCCACCCCCCCACCCCGCTGCCGGCTCCGTGCTTTGGGGTGCAGCCAGGAACCGGCGGTGGTTTTGGGGTCCAAATGGCCCTTTCTGCCCAGCTGCACCCCTCTGCCGCGGGGCCATTGGCGGGGGGAACCCCCAAATTCCACCCAAGTGCCCCGAGTTGGCGGCAGCTCGATCCCTCCCGAGGATGGTGGCAAAGTTGGGTCCCTTGAATAAATCAAATAATCCCCCCGAGGAGGGTTAAGGTGCCACAATCGAGGTGCCGGCGAGGGGCACCCTCATTTCAGGTGGTTCCTGCCACGGTGACCCCCCCACCCTGCGCAGTGCCGCTGCCCCAGCTTGGTTTTGGGGTTCGGTGCCCACCCAGTTGTCCCCAGACACAGTGAGGGGGGGGGCTTTTAAACTGTGACAGCCCCTTCCTGGGGTGCTGGGGGGTGGCAGCCCCCTCCTAGGGTAAAGCAGCATGAGGGGGGGTCCCGGGGTGCTGCACGGGGGCTCTCCGAAGGGTGATTCCCTTCGGTTTCCACGGCAACCGGCTGATGGGGACATCCCCCCATCGTCACCATGGCCGGTGGCCAGGGCTGCTCTGGGCGGGGGTAGGGGGGGGTGCTGGGCTTGCGCTGCTGCCCACGCTGGTCTCTTCCTGCCCACCCCCCCCAACCCCTGCCTGCCCCTGCCAGATCTGACAGTGCCCCCCCCCAGTCCCTGCCAGACCCCCCCAGTCCTTCCAAGTTCCACCAGCCCCTGCCAGCCCCCCCAGGCCGTGACAGCCCTTGCCAGTCCCTGCCTGGCCCCCTGCCAGTCCCTGCCTGCCCCTGCCAGCCCCCCCACCCCCTGCCAGCCCCTGCTGGTCCCTGCCTGCCCCTGCCAGCCCCTGCCAGCCCCCAGCTCTTGCAGCACTGCAGCAGTCTCCAGCCGGGCAGTGCAGCGGGAGCCGTTCCCGCTGCCGGATCCGCAGCTCGGGGCCGGTTTCCCTGCCAGCGGCGGGTGCGAGCGGTAATTTTAGAACAGGGTCAGGCCTATATTTTTAGAGCGGGGCTGGCGTTTGGCTCTCGCCCTCCCTGAGCACAGCCCGGCGCGGGCAGGACCTCATCATCCTCCTCCTCCTCCTCCTCTGCCCGCGTCCCCCCAACCCCTCCAGCCCTTTGAAGGTTTCTCTCTCGGCGATCCCGGCTGCCGGCGCGTGCCGGGTCAGGAGGCTGTTAAACTCCTCGGCTAAACGCCCGAGTCCTCCAAGAACTGAGCAAAAAGGAGCCTTTTTCTTTTTTTTTATTCCCCTCTTCCCCCCACCCCTGTTACCCTTTTCACTCGTGCACTTCAAACACGGGGGTTTTAGTGCCAGAAGCAAACACGGGGACAGGAGGTGACACCCCGGACCTGGCGGGGGCTGAGCTCCGAGGAGGGGGTTTGCTCCTCAGTGTGTCCCGGGGTGGGGGGGGACACACGATGGCACCCAGCTCTGTGCCTGCATGTGCCACCTTCACACCCTGTCGCCAACCGTGTGGCGGATGTGCCGGCGACGTGTCCCCCTCCCTGGGGCCGGTGTTGGCATGACGCTGGGGCACGTTTCTGTGCACCCCCCAATCCGGGGGGGCACAATATCAGCTGCCTCCATCCCCGCTCACCCCAGTTGGGCAGCGGGAGCGAGCTGGAAACCGTGCCGTGCCGTGCCACCCCCAGTGCCAACACAGGGATGCCCCAAGCACCGACACCCACAAAAACCTCAGGGTGAAAAGCTCGGCCTCGCCAGGAAAACCACCCAGGGGGGTGCTGCCGGCTGAGCCGGTGTCACTCCAGAGTCGCTCCGGCGTCGCTCCAGCTTGGCCGAGACTTCCCAGATCTGACTGAGGAGGGGAATTATTTCGTGCTGGTAACGGTCCTGCCCCCTCCGGTGACCTCTCTGAGTCGTTCTGTACAATTTATTTCATAGATTTATTCCTTTACGGCACCTGGGGGCACAGGGGGGCTTCGTTATTAGCAGGTGGTGACGGGGTTTAATGACTCCGCTGGTGGCTTGGGGTGTGTGGCTGCGTGCTGCGGGGGGGGGTGTGGTGCCTCCTCATCACCGGTACCTGGCACTCCCCCAGGGCAGGACACCCATCCCGGGGTGGGGGTTCCTTCCCGCGCACACCCCGGGTCCCCCCAGCCCTTCTCCTCCAGGGTGAGGAGTCCCCACTTTCCCCCAAATTTTAGGGCCCCAACAGGAGTCGGGGGGGAGGGGAAGTTGGGGGGGGCAGCAGCTCACCCCCTCCCCTCGCTGATGGAGAGAAAAGCGATGGGCAGCGCCCGGGCATCTGTCACAAAATCCTCGCTCTGAGGCTCGTTGTGCCCTCCCTGACCCCCCCCACGTGTGGGGCAGCACCTCGATATCAGCTTTATAAATCCCCCCCCCAGGACAGGGGGTCCGGGGCGGGGGGGGGGGGGGTAGTTTGTTCCCATATCGATCGCCTTGTAACCCAGATTTTTTCCTTTATCATTACGGTTTTAATTAGAGGCTCCAGCTGCTGTGTCAGCAGTTTGCGGGAGCCCTGGAGGCCGCGGCTCTGTGCCGAGCTGGGAAAGGGCAGGAGCTGCTCTGCGGAGCAGGCAGAGCCTCGCTGCCTGCATCCCTGCCCGCATCCCTGCCCCTCGGCACCGCCTGCCATGTGCCACAGGGCTGGCAACAGTCCCTGGGTGCTGCCGAGCCTCTCCCAGGGGTGCAGGGAGCCGGAGGCCTCCGGGAGAAGCAGCTCTGGCCTGGGCGCTGGCAGAGCTCGTTAAGAAACGAAACGAGCCTTTGGCAGCCAGTCTCGGGCCTCGCTCCTTGCCGGAGCCTTCGAGAAAAAACAGGGCTGGAGAGCACGGACTGAAAAGCGGGAGAGTGTCCCCCCCGAGCACCCCCCAAGCACCCCCTGAGCATCCCCGAGCACCCCCTGAGCATCCCAGAACATCCCTGAGCATCCCAGAGCACCCCCTGAGCATCTCTGAGCATCCCAGACATCCCCGAGCACCCCCTGAGCATCCCTGAGCATCCCAGAGCATCCCTGAGCACCCCCCGAGCATCCCAGAGCATCCCAGAACATCCCAGAGCATCCCAGAGCATTCCTGAGCATCCCAGAGCATCCCTGAGCATCCCAGAACACCCCCTGAGTACCCCCTGAGCATCCCAGACCATTCCTGAGCATCCCAGAGCATCCCAGAACACCCCCTGCACCCCCCCGAGCATCCCCTGCCTGCCACCACGTTCCCCGGGATCGAAGTCCCAGCGGCGGGGACTGGTTCTGGAATCATGGACAAAAAACCTGGCTCTTGCCAGGGCGTAGCGCTCCCCCCTGGAAGGCACCTCTCCTCCCGCAACACGGAGGAGCCATTTCAGGCCGCATAAACCACTGAAAAACCTCCCGGGTGATACCAGGCGCCGGTGGGTTGCCGTGACCCGAGGGGTGACCGTTCCGTGGCCACCCCAGCTCTGTCAGCTCCTGGGGACGGGGACAACGGGTGTGCGGAGCACGATGCTGGGGGGTTCCCGGCATCGCAGCGGTTGCGCCGAAGCAACGCCGGGCAGGTTGCCGCCATCCCATCCCACCCCTTCCCCCCCCCTCCCCTTCCCCGCGTCGCCGCTCATGTTGTGCAAATGAGCAGCCTGATTTTGACAAGGTGCCTGATTTAATTACGTCGGCCGGGCTGCCGGCTTTCCCCAAGGTGCAGATTATTTTGCGGCTCTAACGACGCCAGCCATCCGCGGGGTCCCGTCGGGCTTTACCGGCGCGACACGGGGGGGCCCGTTCGCCTGGCACTGATGCGTTTCACCTCCGGGAACTGGACCGCGGCAAGCGGCACGTGGCCGCGGCGGGGAGGCCACGCGGACGCCGCCCCGGGGAGCTTCGGAGAAGCGCGGTCGCGCACCCCGAGTCCCCGACGCATCCTCCATCCCGCAGCCGATGGGTTTTCCCAGCTTTGAGGGAGGCACCCCAGAGGGGGTCCCAGCGCCAACACCCCCACACCCTCTTGACCCGCTTCGGCGTTAACCCAATTTAGGAGGTTTCAACCCATAATGCCAATTAGGACGGGTGCGGCGCAGCGGCGTGTTATGCAAAGCAGCCCCGGCAGTTGCTAAACTGTTTATGCAAATGGGCCCGGCAGCCGCCCGTGCTGCAATCCTAATTACTTGGGGCGGGGGAATGGCAAATAAAATCCTCTCCCCCTTTTAAAAAAAAAAAAGCGCTTGCCGCAGTCCGCAGTTCAGGCTTTGGGGGGGGGGGGTGGAAAAAAAAACAAGCGGGAAAGCGGCCTGGCACGACGGCGGCAGCTCGGCCGGTGCCGGCACAGCCCCGCGGTGCTGCCGGGGAGGAGAGGGCAGAGGCAGGATGGTGCTGAGCCACCCGCCAGGTGGGACTCGCCGTGCCTCAGTTTCCCCACCTGCCCCCCCCCCCCCGGTGCATCCCGGCCCGCGGCGTTGAGCCGGAGGGGAGCGGCAGCACGACGGAGGGTTGACGGGGACGTCGCCGAGCTTCTCGTTTCTTGGGTATTTTTAATCTTGAGAGGGACGTTGTCCCTCCGTCCGTCCGTCCGTCTGCCCGGGGCTGTGGTCTTGCGGGGGGACTTTGCCATCAGGCCCCGGGGTCACGCCGGGCGAGGACGGGGGTGGGGACGAGCTGCCGGGCCCCGCCGTCCCGCAGCCAATTTGGCTTTGCCTTCGCCTCTTCCTGCTGCTGGCTACCCCGTGGGGAGGGTGGGTGGCCCCGGGGGGCTCATGGGGCTGGGGGGGTGGCTCCCCATCCTTGCGAGCCACGGGAGGAATATTACAAAATTAAAGATAATGAGTAATTCGGTGGAGAGCCCCCCTGCCACGTGCAGCCAGGGTGAGGGGCCTGGCGGTGGCCCCTGAGACTCCCACGGTGGCCCTGAGGACACGTGTGTCACCCAAAGTGGGGGGACACCCACTCCGTGGCCAGGAAAACAGCCAAATTCCTCCCCATCCTCTTGCCTGCCAGGAGGTTCAGGGTATATTTTTAACGCGACGGCTTCGGCTGCTGCTGACTCACCGGCCCGGCAAAGCCGGTGGCCCGGTGACTAACCAGCCCCGGCTTATTTTGGCCAGGGGGAGGCTGGGGCTGGTAGCTCAGGTGGGCGATGGGGGGTTATCACCCCCGCCACGTGCCTTTTGGCACCCCGGCAATCCTCTGCCGTGGCGGCCGCGGCACCGATCCCGGCAGAAGCTGCCCGGTCGTCCGGGATTACCGGAAAAATCGCCCCGTCGGTGGAATTTCTCAATCCAACGCGCGTTTTGTCGGGCTCTGATGAATCGAGCCTCAAATTAACGGTCGTTAAATCTCCTGCGTGTTAAGTCCCTCCTCTGACAGCATCCAAAACCCCACCGGGCTCAACCGGCGACGCCGGATCGGAGGCGCGTTACAGCACGTTGCCGCCGCAAACCCGCCGAGCTGCAAAAAAAATAATTTAAAATAAATAAATAAATAAATAAATAAATAAACCCGCTCCTCGTCTGCAGCACCGGAGCCAAAAATATCCGCAGCAATAAGAATAATTAACGGGAGCCCCACGTCGGGTTGTGTGCCGAGCGGCTGCGAGCCCACGCTGCCAGAACGGCTGCCTGCCGCGGCGGCTACTGGCCCTGGGACGGTTGCCTGGTGGCACCGGGGTGCGGGGGGGGGTTACCATGGACCCCCATAGAGCGGTGACACCCCCCCCCCCACTGCCCCGTCTCCAAACTGCACCCGCCAGGGCGGCCGCGGGGAGCGTCTCCCCGCCCCCCCCCCCCCCCAGCCCAGGTCCCACCGCCGCGGGGGTTTCTCAGCGGCTGCTGTGACATTTGCTTTTTTTTCCTGAAAGTACATATTCTTATTTAGTAAATATTTGCCTTTTTCCCAAGCCTGGCGCCTAATTATCGAGCTGCTCTTGCCGAAACCCGCCGCCACTGTGCAGGCGGCGAAAAGGCCCCGACACCGTGGCATCGTTCCCCCCCGCCTCCCCCAGCGCCGCCTGAGCACCCCAGAGCATCCCTGAGGGTGGGTGGGGGTGAGCAGGGACGCGCCGTGGGGTGCCCCATGAGACTTTTGGGGCGCTGGCAGAGCCACCGGCACCCGCTGCTGGCACGTGCCGGCCCCGCCGGCGAGGTTGCCATAGAAATTATCCTTAACAAGCCTATAGGTTTTAATCACGGGATGCTGCAGCTGCCACGCGGCCCCCGCTCCCCTCCCGGCTGTTTTCCTCATTAAACCCCCCCTGGGATGGAGACCCGGCCGTTGGGGGGGGCTCACCGTGGGGGTACCCCCAGCCCTGCCAAGTGCCCCCCCCCCCCTGCACCCCAACATTGCCCCGCGTGCCCTTGCCGGCCGAGCAGCGAGCGGCGAAGCATCTCCGGCAGCTGAAATCTCTTGTTCTGCCCCCCCAAAAAAAAAAAAAAAAAAAGCGGGGGGGGGTGGGCGGCGGGCGGATGGCGTGTGTGTGTGATACTGGGGGGGGGCGGGGGGAGCCCCGCGCTGGCATCGCCGCCCGAGCTGCCAATGAGCGGCGTTGATATTCCTGTCGCTCCCGTTTTCGCACGGTTCTGCCAAGCCGGTGACGCCGGCGCTGGCGTGGGGCTGCCTGCGAGTGCCCCCCCCGGCCCCCCCCCCGTACGCCCCGACATCGGCCGGTTGGCCTTTGGCTCCATCGCCCCCCCACCCCCTGCCAGCCCCCTGCCTGCAGATACGGTGCGAGATGCAGGCAGGAAAGTTTCCCAGCCCCTGGCAGCAGGGACCGGCCGGCTCCGGTGCGGTGGCACTGCCAGCACCGCTGCGGCCCCCCCGGGCACGCTGTGGCCCCCCAAGCATGTTGCAGCCTCTCTACCCCCTCCCACTGCAGCCCCCCAGGCCCGCTGCAGCCCCCCGTTTAATCGATCCCACTGCAACCCCTTGATAAGACCGCAGCCCCCCTGATTACGCTGCACCCCCCCCCACGCTGATCACGCTGCAGCCCCCCCCAATCCCGCTGCTGTCACTGCAACCCCTCAGCCTGAGCACACTGCAGCCCCCCTCTTCGCACCGCAGCCCCCCACTCACACTGCAGCCCCCTCTTGCTGCTCCCGCTGCACCCCCCCTGTCAAACTACAGCCCCCCTGCTCCTGCTGCACCCCCCATCAAACCGCAGCCCCCCTGCTCCTGCTGTAGCCCCTCCACTGCACCACATTGCACCGCTCACGCTGCAGCCCCCCAATTGCTCTGCAGCCCCCCCCCCCCCCCGATCACACTGTGGCGCCCCTGCTCACGTTGCAACTGCTCCATCGCATCACACTGCAGCCCCCCCATCACCCCTCAGCCCCCCCAATCACCCCAACCCCCCCCCGACCACCACACCACCCCCCTGATCACCCCACAGCCCCCCAATCACCCCTCAGCCCCCCCAATCACCCCACAGCCCCCACCCCACCCACACTGACCCCGCAGAGCCTCCCCCACGCCCCCCGCCCCCCCCCTTGCTCCCCTCCAGCCCCTTTGGGTAGCGGTGGGGCCGATGATTTACTCGGGTGCTCTAATTTAAGGCTAAAATTAAAGCTAAAAAGCACTTCAATAAAATCAAAATGTCACTTCCAGCCCGACCCCTCCTCGCTGCCCAATTCCAGGGGGTAACGGGACGGTTGAGGCGCGGCGAGGAGGAGTGTGGGGGTGCCGGCGGGGAGGAAGGCCCCCCCAGCAAAGCGGGGGCTCGGGGGGGGCTCACCCCCGGGTGTTTGCATTCGCAGTTCAGAGCCGGAGTGATAAAAGACGGGAATAAAGAGAAAAACCAGACGTACGTTGGGATAGAAACCGACCCGGATTTCACCCAAAAAAAAGCCTAAAAAAAAAAAACAACCCACCCCGGAACGTTCAACCGCGATGTCTCCGCGTGAGGGCTCGGTGCCGGCGTGGGAAACGGTGAAACCGGGTGCTGGGGGGGGCGGGGGGGGTCTCCCTGTCTCGGCGACCCCCGGGCCGGGCAATGGGGTCCCCGGGGGGCCCCTATTCCACCCCCAGTGCTGGAGGTGGCCCATGGCCACGAGGACAGGGGGGTGATGGCACAAAGGTGGCCCCAGGGGCTGCCAATGGGCACCGTCACGCCCGGGGGGGCGGCATCTTGGGGACGCTGCTGTGCCCGGGTGTCCCCGTGTCCCCACCACCAGTATCTTGGACACCCTGTGTCCCCGCCACCAGCGCCTGGGGGTCCCCGTGTCCACACACAGGGGCAGTTCCCAGTGTCCCTGCACACCCGGGGGTCCCCGCACCAGCACCCAGGGCACCCTGTGTCCCTGCCACCAGCACCTGGGGGTCCCCGTGTCCCCTCAGCCAGCACCAGGGCACCCTGTGTCCCTGCCACCAGCACCTGGGGGTCCCCGTGTCCCCTCAGCCAGCACCAGGGCACCCTGTGTCCCTGTCACCAGCACCTGAGGGTCCCCGTGTCCCCTCAGCCAGCACCCAGGGCACCCCGTGTCCCTGCACACCCGGGGCACCCCATGTCCCTGCTGCCAGCACCCAGGGCACCCCGTGTCCCTGCCATTAGCACCTGGGGGTTCCCAAGTCCCCACCAGCAGCACCCAGGGCACCCCGTGTCCCTGCAGTCAGCACCCGGGGGTCCCCATGTCCCTGCTGCCAGCACCCAGGGCACCCCACGTCCCCACCACCAGCACTTGGGGGTCCCGGTGTCCCCACCATGGCGGGAGGGGGGGGTGGCCTCCATCCCGACCATCTTGGAGCCGGGACCCGCTGCCGGGTGATTCATTCCCAGCTTTATCCTTTAATGGCGAATTAAGATTTTTTTCCCAGCTGGGGAACCCATAAATCGGGGGGGGGGGGGGGGGGAACAGCCCTGCCCCCCCCCAAAAACAACCCCTGGGGAGGCTGGGGGCAGGGGGGGCCCGTCCCACGCACCCCAGCTTGGGGGTCCCACGGTGGGGGATGCACCAGCATCTTTAAGCGGGTGATGCCCCCCCACTCCCCATTTCACCCCACGATTCGGAGCAGCCCCCCCCCCCCCTCTTTTTCCCCCCCTCCAGCTCCCTCCATTTCCCTCCCCGCCTCCCCCTCCGCGATTTTTTGGAAGCTTTTTACTGCTGGGAAGACAAAAAAGCAGCAACAGAAAAACCCTTTCAGGCCCCGGGGAAAGGGGGGGGGGGACACACACACGGCAGCAGCCCCCCCACAACCCGCCGGCTTAACCCCTCAGGGACACGGCATTACAAATTTTGAACAATATTTATTAAAATACAAAAATACACTTGTTTTTTTTTGTTTTTTTTTTTTGTTTTTTTCTCATTTGTTTCTGAGTACAGTCAGATCGTTCTGGCGTTTATATAGAGAGATATAGATATAGATATAACTTCTGCGTCTCCTTCCCGCCTTTAGCCCCCCCCCCCCCGCGCCCCCCCCCCCCCTTCCCCGACTTTTTAATTCAGATTTGACACCCTCCGGTCATTTTTTTTTTTTAAAGCTAAAATAAGAAATTAAAGTAGTTCCAGTGCCCAAGAGGCCGGGAGGAGCCCCGCCGCTGCCCGACCCTGCCTGTGCCCCCCCCCACACCCCGTACCCCCCCTCCAAGCCCTTTGGGACCCCCCCCACCCCACCCCGAGGCACTTGCCGTCCCCGCCGGGACCCCCCCGGCAGTCACCTCGGCTGTGGTGGCCCCCCCATCGCCGGGCTGAGTCCCCCGAGCCCTTAATTTCTCCCAGGCCCCCCCCCCCATCATTCCATGAGCAGCCCTCGGGGTGGGGGTGGGTGTCCCCATCCTCACCCCCACCTGGGGAAGGGAGGGGGGGGGGGGGGAATAAACACCACCCCCCCCCCCAAAAAAAAAAAAAATTAAAAAAAAGGACTAAAAATCGCAGCGTGTCGCTGAAGGTGGTCTACAATCATACGTCAGGGCTCCCGGGGGGGTGTCCCCCCCCCAGCCCCCAGGAGCCTTAGCCCTGTGCCCGGTGACGCCGGGGCCTGCAGGATGTGGTGCAGTGGGAGAGGGGGCACGGAGCAGAGTGGGGGGGACCCGCTCCTCAGCGCCCCCCCCCGCCCAGCCGTCACCACCCCCCCAGCCCCCTCCCCCTGCCTGGGGTTCGGGGCGGGGGGGGTGGTTGTTTTTTTTTTTTTTTCCCCTTTTCTTGGGTTTTTTGTTAATATTTTTTGCTTTAATACATTGCAGACGGCCATCCCCCCGGCCCACAGGCTGCACACCCGCCCCCCCGCTCCCTCTCTTTCCCTTCCCCGCCCCCCCCACCCCACCCAAAAAAAAAAAAAAAAAAACCCCAAAATTAATTTCTTTATTGCATTCGGAAGATTTTGGCACCGCGCGGCGGCTCGGGCCGCCGTCCCGCTCCCTGCTCCGCCGGCGAGGGCAGCGCCGTGGGACGGGGGTCCGGCCGCATCCTGCCCCGTCATCCACCCCCCCAAAAACCTCCCCGTACCCCCGCAAAACCACCACCCCCCCCCCAATCCCACCCGCCGGGCTCCTCTCTGCGCTCCCCGCTACGGCGTCTCCCCCGCGCCGCTGCGCCGCTGCACCGCGCACGGGGCCCTGCGCCGCTCCGCTGCCTGCGAATTTCTTTTTTTTTTCTCTTTTTTTTTTTTTTTGTTTTTTTTTTGTGGGTTTTTTGTTTGTTTGTTTGTTTGTTTTGTTTTGTTTTTCTCTCCCTCCTTTTTTAAATAGAACTTGCGAGTTAGAAAATAGTTTCTTTGTGGTTGGTTGGGTTTGTTTTTTTTTTTTAAATTTTAATATAATCTGCTTCTCTTTATCAGCCCATAGATTTAATATATAAGCATGTACAAGAAAAAAAAGTCTCTCCCCCACTCTGTACAAAAGTTGCTGTCTATTTTCCCCCCCCCCTTTTTTTTTTTTTTGTAGTCGTTGTGGGGGGGGGTGTTTTGTTTTTTTTTCCTGGTTTTGTGCATTCTATTGCATTTGTAATTTCGGGGGGGGGGGAAGAAAAAAAGCCAAAAAAAAAAAAAAAAAAAGTAGTCATATCTGGGTTTCCTGTACTTTCTCCTTGGTGTGGGTCTGAATTATATAGGGTTCAGAGAGGGTGGTCCCGGGGGGGTGCAGAGAGTTCCCCAAGCTGTTCTCTGTCCAGTGGGCCCCGTGTGCCGGTTTGTAGGTGTTGTAGTTAATGTGGTCATGAATGGCGGGCAGGACGACCGCCCCCTCACCTGCGACGCCGGCGGTGGCCGCCGCGGTGGCCGTGGCCGCCGGCGAGATGTCCTCGTCCACCTGGATGATCTCGACGGTGCGGGCGGCCGTCACGGTGCTGCGTTGCTGGTGTCGCTTCCGGAGTTTGTAGAAGACGATGAGCATGGCGGCGGCCAAGAGCGTCACCGCCACGAAGCAACCGATGATGATCTTGGTGGTCTTCATCACCTCGTCCAGGCTGGTCTGCATCTTGTCGCCGGAGTCGGCGGTGGGGACCGCCACCTGCTTGGGCGTCCGCGTGGTCTGGACCAGGACGGTGGTGGTGGTGGTGTAGGCCGGCTGGTAGCCCGTCGAGGTGGTGGGCACGGGCTTGGTGAACTTGGGGGAGATGTCCTCCGGGGAGATCA